>NW_028275159.1:11582349-11898819 GCF_013281855.1 Momordica charantia | reverse complement strand
TGCAACTCTAACAGCAGCTGCTGTTCCTGCACTCCTTCTTCCTCCCCCGACAACCGCTTTGGACGAACATTTAGTTGCTGGGCTACCAGCTCTTGAGCCATATGCACGCTTGTTTCATAGGTTAGTTCTATCTAAACTTTCAAAGAAAAAAAAAATTGTCAAATCCTTATTTATGCTGGTGCTGCAAAACAATTTATTCTTCCTAGCGCAGATATTATGCCATTGCAACTCCTAGTGCCACCCAAAGACTTCTTCTTGGACTCTTAGAAGCACCACCCTCTTGGGCTCCGGATGCACTTGATGCAGCTGTACAGCTTGTGGAACTCCTTCGGGCTGCTGAAGAGTATGCAACTGGCATAAGGGTAAGCGGGATACTATGCAGTGCAGTATAGAATATTATGGGTTAAGCCATTCATGAATCTTCTCTAAATTTCTGGTCCTGTGCAAACTTTTCTGCATATAAATTGTTTGACCATATATTCCTAATACTATTTCATGACAACAGTTTCTTAGTTATTTTGTTGCATTGTATCTGGACAAGTGTGATGAAAAGTACTTTTATATTTTTAAAAAATCACTTGAATATTGAGTCAATTTTAAGAGGAATAGTGTTGTGTCTTATTTCCAGAAGGCAAAATTAGGTCATCCTAGGTAAAGAAGAGACAACAAAATAAGGAAAATATACAAATAATTTAATAATTTTTTTAACAAGAAACAAACTTATCGCTGATATAGTAAAATGAAGAAAATATTCAAGGAAATAACTCAAAAGGGAGCGAAAAAAGAAAAGAGAAAAACAGCCAAAAGAATAACAAAAATCCAATTCCAAATGATACAAGAGAATATAACATTGATGAATAAAACATCTAAAATCTAGACAAAAAAAAAGACTGGGCCGAATAATTTTTCTTTTGATAAGAAAATTTCATTGATGTGTGAAATTACAAAAAGAGGGAAAAGAGAGCCCCAAATACCAAAGGAGTTACATGAAACTTCTCCATGGTCAAAATGTATTCATGCTATATTAGCAAAAAAGTGAAGATGTTTACACCAAGACATGCTGAATAAATTTTAATCACTCATTTCTAGCTAGGGCAAGATCCAAGCTAAGAATGCCAGAGCTCCAAAATTTCAGCAAAAATCTCTAACTCATCTTCAAGAATATTTAACGTCAGGCTCATCTTCAGGAATCATGGCTCTGTATTTCTTTAAAATTTTGTTGTATGCTTCAGCAAACTCCTCAAATTTAGCTTGCAACTCCAGTTTTCTTCTAGAATGAGCTTCTAAACAAATAGGCATTTCTTTGTTAATCTTTTCCAGCGCCATATCTAGATGGGCTATCCTTGTTCTAATACCATGTTGAAATTAATAGGAATAAAATATTCTAAATATATTCAATTATTTAGAGAAAATATCCATTAAAAATAAGGAAAAAAGAATAGAGACAATTAAGTAATATTGACAACTAATATTTACTAACAAATATTTAAAGTTATTAGAAAGTTGAACAGATACCATGTACAATTTCTTGAATATCTTAATATTTACAACTAATGATTACGTTGTGCTAAATAGAAAGAAAGTCTAGAAATGTAAACTAATCTAATCAATCCCTAGAATAAAAGTTTAAATTGAAATACATAATAAACCTAAATTTCTTAATTTACTATTTACAAAAATGCCCTCTGACACTCATTTTTACCAAGATTAATTAAATAACTTAAGGTACGTTTGGTTGGTAATTAGAAAATAGAAATTTGAAAACAAGGGATTTAATAAAAACCAGAGTTGTATTATTTGTTTTCAGTGTTTTTAGATACATGTTTGGTAGCAGATTTGGTAATTGAATCCCAATTTAAAAAATTGTTCAATGTGTGTTTAGTAATATATTTGTAAACTAGAAGTAGTTAGAAACTAAATATTTAGTTTAATTTAAAGTTATATTAATTAATTTATTAACATTTTTTATGAATTTTGTATAATTATTATTTTACAACGTTATATAATTTATAATACATTATATTTTACATGTTTTAATTTTAACAAACGTAAAATGAGTTTATAATATGAAGTAATATATTTATCAAAGTTTTTGTCATTTTTAATGTAATTCTACATCTTAAAAATTTCAAATTCTGAATCTGAAAACATAAAAAAGTCGTTTTCAAAATTTCTACTGTTTGGATCCCAGAATCCGAAAATAGTTTTAAAAAACGAATCTCCCAAATCCTGCCAAACATATTTGATTCAGTGAATCTGAAAACAAAAAAACAGAATCCGAGTTTCCAACCAAACAAACTTTACTTTTCCATACCTCACCTAGCTGTATCAGTGACCGGAGACAAGTATGTCTCTGTTGTAATGTTGTTTATTCGGGGTCATCATCTACCAACTATAAATCTGTTCTCTCTCTGAACTGGAAAAGTCGGTCAAACTGAACCATGGGACAGTTCCTAGGAAAGAATCAATTACTATTTTGTTCGTTCATGCAGCTTCCTAGGAACTGGATGCATTTACATTTTTTGCGTGCCATTGGTACTGCAATGTCCATGAGAGCTGGCATTGCTGCTGACGCTGCAGCAGCCTTGCTTTTTCGAATACTATCACAGCCTGCATTGCTTTTTCCACCACTACGACAAATTGAGGGAATGGATGTTCAATGTGAAACTTTGGATGGTTATGATTCATTTTACAGGGAACAGGTATGGACCTCTTAGGCATGCCACATAATTTATTTCTAGGTTATGCTCCTATCTTTTGAAAGGAGCTAATTTATAGGGTTCCTTGAATGTAGTCTTGTTTTCAACTCTAACAACTCCAAATACCATCTCTATATTTATTTGTAACAGATTGAAGTGCCTGCAGCGGAAGCTACAATTGAAGCTACTGCACAAGGAATTGCATCCATGCTTTGTGCACATGGTCCTGAAGTTGAATGGAGAATTTGTACAATCTGGGAAGCTGCTTATGGCTTGATTCCATTAAGTTCTGATGTCGTTGATCTTCCTGAAATCATAGTAGCAACACCATTGCAACCTCCCATACTATCATGGAATTTATACATTCCTCTCCTTAAGGTTCTTGAATATCTTCCACGCGGAAGCCCATCTGAAGCATGTCTGATGAAGATATTTGTTGCTACTGTGGAATCAATTCTTCAAAGAACATTCCCATCTGATTCTCCCAGGGAACAAACTAGAAAGACAAGATATTTTTCTAGCCTTGGGTCTGCTTCTAAAAATCTCGCAGTCACAGAACTTCGGACCATGGTCCATTCACTATTCTTAGAATCATGTGCTTCTGTGGAGCTTTCTTCACGCCTACTTTTTGTTGTATTAACTGTTTGCGTGAGTCATGAAGCTCAGTCAAACGGAAGCAAGAAATTGAGACGTGAACAAAGCTATCTTCCTGATGAAAGAATTGAGGACTTGCAAGCCATACCAGAGAACCATAAAGGAATAAGAAGTAGAAAGACCAAAAAGCAAGGTCCTGTTTCTGCATTTGATTCTTATGTCCTGGCTGCTGTTTGTGCTCTTGCCTTGGAGCTCCAATTATTTCCCTTTGTTACTCGGGGAAGTGATCATTTAAGCTCTACGGATTCACAGGATGTATTAAAACTGGTCAAACTAAATGGTACTTCCACCAAGCTTAAAAATAGTGTTGACTCAGCCATACGCCACACTCATAGAATTTTGGCCATCCTAGAAGCACTTTTTTCTCTGAAACCATCTTCTGTGGGAACTTCATGGAGTTACAGTTCAAATGAGATAGTTGCTGCAGCAATGGTTGCAGCTCATGTTTCGGAACTCTTTAGACGATCAAAGGCTTGCATGCATGCTCTCTCTATCCTGATGCGATGCAAGTGGGACAATGAAATTTACACCAGGGCATCATCATTGTACAACCTAATAGATATTCACAGCAAAGCTGTTGCTTCCATCGTTAACAAGGCTGAACCTTTAGAAGCACATTTAATACATGTACCAAAATGGAAGGAATCTCTCATGGGTTTTAATGGAAAAAAACAAATTCAATATGATGACATTACCTGCTCTCATTCTGGACAATCATCTGTCCAAAAGGGTGATAATTCAGCCCATTCAGAAACTAAAATTGTGTTTAATAGAACATCGGATTCAAATGAAGAGTTGGGAAATACCTCAGGGAAAGGTCTGGCAAGCTTCTCAATAGATGCTTCTGATCTAGCCAACTTACTCACAATGGACAGGCATATAGGATTCAACTGCTGCGCACAAGTTCTCTTGAGATCAGTGCTGGCTGAGAAACAAGAGTTATGTTTTTCTGTTATTTCTCTACTGTGGCACAAGTTGATTACAGCTCCTGAAACTCAACCTAGCGTGGAGAGCACTTCAGCCCAGCAAGGATGGAGACAGGTAAGCTTGTATAACGTTTTTCTATTTTGGTTTTATCTAATATTATATTCTCCCTTTTCTTTTCCTGTTAACACCGTACGAAACGTGTTTTTCTCTTGCCTATGATCTTCCTTTTGCTGCTGAATTTTAGTTCTAGGACAGTTTGCTTGATAATAAAATAAGCTTTGTATGGATTTTATCCTATTTTTAGAGGAACTAATTATCAGTTTAATAGTTAAACTTTCTGCTGTGCGAGCTTTACTTTGTTCATGTGCTAGACATTGTATTCAATTTCAAAAGAACTAAAGAAAATTTTGAAAAAGAAATAGAAAATGGAGTCAAATATCACTAATATTCTATTTCTTTATTCCATCGATATGGTATATCAGCGATAGGCTTGGCGAATGAGTATGCAAACAATCACTAATAGAAAACGAGTCAAATATTACTGATATGCCATTTTTTATTCTATTGATACGGTATATAAATGATAGATTTTATAGCAAATGATCATGCTAATAAACACGGATAGAAAATGAAAGTTAAATAATACCGTTGATGTAACATTTTTATTTTATTGATGAGGTATATCCATAGTAGACCTAATAGCAAATGACCACGCAAACAATCACTTATAAACATGTGAAAGTTAAATACCACTAGTATACTAATTTTATTCTATTGATAGTGTACATCAATGGTAGGCCTAATAGCAGACGGGCATGCAAACGATCACCAATAGAAAACGTAGTCAGGTATCGATAATAGACGTCAATTAGAGATATGCTGATGAGGCTTTTTAAACTTTTGTGTGTTTTTATTCGGGTTGGGTTTTAATTTGTGTCATATATTTTTAGCTTGGGCTAGATTTGCTATTATTTTGGACATTGTGTACAAGTTAAACTGAAAAAATTGAAGTTGGTGGAATCAACATTGTATTCATAATGATATCACAATTGCTCTGAACTCTTTACAGTGCTTAGTTCAACAACTTGCGTATTTAACTGAATTCTTCCTAGTGCATCGTTAAGTTTAATATGACACTTGACTTGGATACATTTAGCCGTTCAATGTTAATTCAAACATAGTACTTTTTTTTATACTGAACTTCGAGACACAAGTACTGTAGCATCTGATCCTCTCTTTCATCTCTGTTTGTGTTTCCACTGGATTTTTCCATGTGCCTCGTTCTTCGTGATTTACTGATTTATGCATAAGAGTGATACATTACTTTGATCTTAACGTATTGCACTGTTTATCTTAAGTAGGTAGTTGATGCATTGTGCAACGTCGTATCAGCTTCCCCAGCTAAAGCAGCTACAGCAATTGTTCTTCAGGTCCAAATTTCTTCACTTCTATGGTGATTCTTTATTGTTATGTTCTACTCTCTGGAATAGCTGGCTGACTTGGATGATTAAGGCTCCCTTTGACAACGATTTTGTTTTCAGTTTTCTATTTTCCATTTTTTAAAATTACGCTTGCTTTCTCATATTTTATTTGGTACATTTTTAACCTTTCTTTAAAACGTATTTGAATTCTTTACGAAATTTCATAAACAAAAACAAGTTTCACAGAACTACAATCTTGTTTGATAACCATTTTGTATTTAGTTCTCTGTTTTTAATAGTTTAGTTTAAAAACACTTCTTCAACCTATGTGTTTCTTTGTCTTGCTATTACTTTTGAAAATATTTTCAAATATCTAAGCCAAAACATAAAGAAAAGATTTTAGAAACTTATTTTTATTTTTAAAATTCGACTAAGAATTCAAATGTATTTTTAAGAAAGGTTAAAAACATAGAATTGCGAGGGTGTAAACATATTTAAAAACTGGAACTAAAGACGAGATCATTTTCAAATGGGGCCTTCTTTTATAAGTTTTCAAATTTTGGCATTTTAAAAATGTTCGTAAAAAATTAACAACAAATTAAAGAAACACATGGAAGTAGTGTTTATAAGCCTAATTTTCAACCACTGCAAACCAATAACAAACACAACACATAGGTAGAAGTAGTCTATATAAGCTTAATTTTTAACGATAGAAAACCAATAACAAAATGACTATCAAACCTGACTTAAATTATTATTTTATTCTTTTATTTTTCTCATTTCTTTTGAGAGCTTCTTTCTTTTGTGGTTGTTGGATTTATCAATATTTGTGTAAATATTAGTGGTTTGTGTAAATATTAGTGGTTAATATTTAGTCTTTATTGTGATATTTAGTCTTTACGATAGAATATTGCTTTCCTTATTGGTAGTAGATCATTCTCAAGCAGCCGTAAGTTACATATTTGAATATATCAGAATATTTATTCACTCGTATTGACATCAACATGACATAGTACCACAGCTTAGGAAATAAAACATAACTCTCATCATAAAAAATACCAAACCCTAATTTTAAAACCCTAGCCGTCAATCAAAGCCCTAGCCATCATCCATTGCTCCTTCCGGTAAGTCTACCTCCGGCGAACTCTCCACGGCAACACAGCTGTTGCCATCGATCCGCCATCTTCACCGTCAATCCGCCGGTGTCACACTTACAGACCTGCCGTCACGTCGCGACGTTGATCGATCTCCAGCTCGTCGCAATCGTCCTCTCCGCCAATCTACGCAATCGTTCTCTCCGTCGCAATCATAATCCATCGGCATCATTCACAGATTTTTCGATCTGTTCATCCACCGCCATCGTTCGCTAGGTCGTCTTTCATCATCCGTTCGCAGTCGCACACTTCTGTCTGCCACCCGTCCGTCGATCTGTACCCATCGCGTACGCCGCTTCTTCTCCACAGATCTATTCTTCGTGGACTCGGCAACCGCCGCCTCCTCAACATCCAGAAGTCAAAAAACCTAAAAGATTCATATTCAAGTGTGTTTCTGTTTTTTTTTAAACACTAGACCGGTTCGGTTCATGAGGTTTGGTTCAGTGCTGTGAGTTGGTCCTGCTGGTTCGGTCTGCTTCTGGTTTGGTTTGACTCTTTTATTGTGGTCTCGAGGAGGTTTGGAACCCTCCTCACGAATTTCATGTGGGATATCCACCAAAGGATACCAAATGTCATAACAGTTTGTTCATTTAAACTGGTCCAAATTTCTGGAAACAATAATAGAAGAATGTTCGGTGACAATAATGGTGACTCAAGTATAGAGCAAATTTACCGACTCTTGAAATTGCTATCCACCAATTTAGCTTCGAATAATTCATGTGTATCCTTGACACAAACAGGTATTTATTCTAAGGTTTTCTCGTGTAGTAACTCATCTCCATGGATCATAGATTCTGGAGCTTCTGATCATATGACTAGTTCTTCTAATCTCTTTGAATTATACATTTCCTTCATATTCCAATGAAAAAGTTAGAATTGCATATGGTAGTTTTTCTTCTGTTGCAGGAAAAGGAACCATTAAATTGACTGAGACCATTTCGTTACAGTCTGTCCTCCATGCTGCACAATTAGCCTGTAATCTTTCATCTGTCAACCAACTTTCTAAAGATTCTAACTGTCGTGTTACTTTCTTTGAATTCCATTGTATTTTTCAGAATCATAACTCAGAGAGGATAATTGGCCGCGGTAGGATGCTTGATGGTCTCTACTACTTTGATGAAGGTACCTTTAGTAATAAAATAACTCAGAGTCTTAGTAGTATTAGTTCTATTTCTGATAGGGAACAAATTATGCTTTGGCATCGTAGATTAGGACATCCCAGTTTTTTCTATTTAAAATATCTGTTTCCAAAGTTATTTGAGGGAATTGATTGTTTCCCAGTTTTTTTATGGTTATAAATGTTTTGATCCTCGGACAAAAAACTTTTTGTGAGTATGGATGTGTCTTTTTTAGAAAATCAACCATATTTTACCCAAAATTCTCTTCAGGGGGAGAAAATGAATTTGGAAGATCATTTTTGGGATATTTCTGTTCTTCTGCCTAGTCCTATCTATTCAAATTTTACTAGTCTTTCTATGCCAAGTATAGAAACTATCCAATCAGAGGGAGAAATACTACAAAACGATTCTGTGAATCCTAGTTCTGAGTTAAAGTTTTATACTAGAAGGAAATTCAATCAAAGGAACCAAGATCAAATAGTTACTCCTTCACAAAGTCAATCTGAGACTCCGAGAAATGAAATTGAATTGTCTGATAATCCTCCCTCTTCAACTTTGTCTGGTAATTCCTCTTCTTCAAATTTTCAAAATAATTCACTTGTTGTCTCTGACCTTGATGTTCCCATAGCCATTAGAAAAGACGTTCGAAGTTGTACCAAATATCCTATTTCGAACTACATTTCATATGAAAAACTATCAAATAGTCATAAGGCCTTCACATCTAGGATAACTAATTTGTTTGTTCCAAAGAATATACATGAAGCTTTAGAACAAAGAAGCACGGACACGGACACGGACACGACAGGACACGGCGATACGTCAACTTCTAAAAAACTAGGACACAGACACGCTGGGGATACGTTATTTATTTATTATTTCTTTTAGGATATAGGTAAATTTAACATAAAAATGCTAAATATGCTTCGCTAAAAAACATAAATGTCAAGTAAATTTATTGGGTTGAAGATGTACCCACTAAAAAGCATAAAAATAGTAAATGTAATCCACTAAAATAATCCTAGAGAAGGATTTGAATTTGATTATTGGGTCGAAGTTGTCATCCTAATTTAGTAAAACATATTCTACTCCAGTTTAATTCATATGAAATTAGGGATAAAAGGGAGTAAGAATAGAGCTTATTTAATTTAACTCACACAAACAGAAGGGTGGGTCACTAGGTAGCATTTTTGGGTTTTTTTTTTTGTAGTTTAAGTTTTTGAGATTTCAGCCAAACTTCTTGGACTTCCAAAAATTGGGCTAAGGAAACAATATTTTTTTATCTGGCGTGTCCCTCCCGTGTCCAAAACGTGTCCCCACGTGTCTGAAATTAAAATAAAAAATTTAATATTCGGACACTTTAAATTGCGTGTCGGACACGTGTCCGGAGCGTATCCGGACGTGTCCGTGTCGGACACGTGTCCGACACAGACACTCCTCCTTTTTTGCCGTGTCCGTGTTTTATAGCTTTAGAAGATCCAAATTAGAAACTAGCTGTCATGGAGGAAATGAATGATCTAAAGCAAAACAGTACTTGGGAGATAGTAGAGTTGCCAAAAGATAAGAAATAAGTGGGATATAAATTGGTGTTTACCGTAAAATGTAATGCAGATGGTAGCATCGAGAGATACAAGGCTAGATTGGTAGCTAAAGGTTTCACTCAAACCTACGGGATAGCTTATCAGGAAACGTTTGCTCCTGTTGCAAAAATTAACTCTATTAGAGTTCTTTTGTCTCTTGCAATTAATTCAGATTGGCCTCTCTACCAGCTTGATGTGAAAAATGCTTTTCTTAATGGCAACCTTGAGGAAGAAGTTTTTATGAATTTGGCTCCAGGTTTTGAAAGGAACTCGGATGGAATAAAATCTGCATATTAAAGAAATCTCTCTATGGCCTCAAACAATCTCCTAGAGCTTGGTTTGAATGATTCGGAAAAGTCATATCGAGTTATGGATTTCTTCAGAGTCAAGCTAACCATACTATATTTTATAAACACTTTGAGAATAATAAAATCTCAATTCTGATTGTCTATGTAGATGATATTATTCTCACCGGTGATGATGAAGCAGGACTAACTGATCTTAAGAAAAATCTGGCAAGTGAGTTTCAAATCAAGGACTTGGGAACATTAAAATGTTTTCTAGAGATGGAATTCGCAAGATCGAAGAAAGGTATATTCGTTAATCAAAGAAAATATGTTCTTGACTTACTTGAAGAAACAGGATTGTTTGGTTGCAGGATTGCAGAAACTCCTATTGGACCTAACTTGAAATTACAAGCAGCAAACGCAGAAGAAATAAAAGATATGGAACAATATCAAAGACTTGTGGGAAGATTAATTTATCTATCACATACGCGACCAGATATTGCATTTGTTGTAAGTAAGGTAAGTCAATTCATGCATGTACCTGGACCAACTCATTTGAAGCTGTCTACAGAATCTTGAGATATTTGAAGGGAACTCCTGGAAAAGGTATTTTATTTGAAAAGAATAACACTTCCAAGTAGAAGTTTATACTGATGCAGATTGGGTGGGAAGTACTATCGATAGAAGATCTACTTCTGGTTACCGTTCCTTTGTTGGAGGAAATCTAGTTACATGGAGGAGCAAAAAACAAAATGTAGTGGCCAGGAGTAGTGCTGAAGCAGAGTTTAAAGCATTGGCTCATGGAATTTGTGAAGGTATATGGATTAGAAGAATGCTTGAAGAATTGAAGATTCCTCAGACGACACCTATACGGATTTATTGTGACAATAAGTTTGCCATATCTATAGCTCATAACCATGTGCTACATGACCGAACCAAGCATATCGAGGTTGACAAACATTTTATTAAAGAGAAGATTGATGTAGGTGCAATATGTATGCCTTATCTTCTGACAACAAAGCAAATTGTCGATGTTTTAACTAAGGGACTTCCAAAGAAACAGTTCGACAATTTAATCAGCAAGATGGCTATGGACGACATCTTCAAACCAACTTGAGGGGGAGTGTTGGATTTATCAATATTTGTGTAAATATTAGTTGTCAATTTAGTCGTTAATATTTAGTCTTTATTGTGATATTTAGTCTTTATGGTAGAATATTGCTTTCCTTGTTTGTGGTAGGTCATTCTCCTATATAAGAAGAACTAAGTTACATGTTTGAATATATCATAATATTTTTATCCACTCAAATGAAAAATGTTTCCTTTTACATGCTGTTATCTTTACCAAATAAAAGGTCATTAAACGACACTATTCAAGGCTTATTTCTGATATGTTGCTACCAGTTTTCTGAAATGAGGCCTCATTTTCTGTTTTGTGGCCTTACTGTACGTGATAATATACTTCATGTAATTAGTCATTTCCATGGCCCTCTGTGCTTGTCAGGCCGAGAGGGAATTTCAACCGTGGATCGCTAAAGATGACGATCAAGGTCAGAAGATGTGGAGAATCAACCAGCGGATCATTAAATTGATAGTTGAGCTAATGAGAAATCACAATACTCCAGAATCACTGGTCGTATTGGCAAGTGCGTCAGATCTACTGTTGCGTGCCACTGATGGGATGCTTGTAGATGGAGAAGCCTGTACTTTGCCACAGCTGGAGGTAACAACGCAGTTCAAATTTGGATCAAAAGAATTGTATTCCCTTTCCTTAGTCACACAAGGAAAAAATAAATTTTATCATAGATAATCTTGATAAATATTATTTATCTTCAAGCTTATTAATCATAAGTCAATATTCTCATTACTTCCTATGAAACCGCAGCTATTGGAAGCAACTGCTAGAGCAGTTCAGCCTGTACTGGACTGGGGAGAATCTGGACTGTCCATTGCTGATGGCCTTTCGAATCTCTTAAAGGTAATACACCTTATTGCTGAACACAAAGTAATCTCTAGTAGTGCAATTTGTTAATGTACATAACTACTTTTCAACAAAAGCAAAAATTGTTGCCCACCTGAGCAACTTCTACTTGGTCAGGTATAATAAAGATTCAAACGTTCAAATATTCAAATATTCAACCTCTTTATTTATTATTTTTATTTTTATTTTTTTGAACAAAAACCTCTTTACTTGAATTGTAATATTCTTTTTTTAACAAGATATAAATTTTTTATTAATTAATAAAAAGGGAATAATACAGTTCCCAAAGGGTCATTGAAAATACATGATTGCTTACAAAGAGGAAGTAAATGCGTGTACACATATCACCACAACAAAACGCGCAAGCTAAATTTTACGCTTATCTTCGAAGATTATTTGACTTTTAGACTTGACTGCATTAAACGCATAATATAAGTAAGCAGGAGTGGTCAAAATATGTCCATAGAGAAGCTGAATCACTTCTTGGATCCTTCATAAGAACCCATTGCAAGTTGATTTGTTGAAATAAATAATACCAGCAAGATAATGCTTACTAGCACTTAGAAGAGATGGCTTTGATTTTCATTGTAATATTCTTGAAAGAAATAAAAAAAAGCAAAAATAGTCTCCTGTTCCTAATGTCTATGTTTTCTGATGTCTGTGTTTGTGTTTGCAGTGTCGTTTACCAGCTACCGTTCGATGCCTTTCTCATCCAAGCGCCCATGTCCGAGCTTTAAGCACGTCAGTTCTTCGTGATATTCTGCACACCAGCTCAATAAAGTCTAGTTCGAAACTGGTAAACACAAATGGAATCTATCCCTCTTATCAGTATTTCAGTTCAGGTGTCACTGATTGGAAAGCAGATATCGAGAAGTGCTTGGGATGGGAAGCTCATGGTCGACTCGCAACTGGCCTGTCCACTCAGTTTCTTCATGCTGCTGCCAAGGAATTAGGCTGCTCTATTTCCCTATGACGTCAGCATAAGTCTAGGTTTGTAAGTTAATTCTTCAGCCAAGTCGCTTCAGAAGTAACAACTTTTGAAGCATACGAATTTTCGGAGACGATTTGTGTTGTGTTCCTAATCTGATTCCATAGATTACTGCCCAATAATTCCTTGTTTGGCTCTGTATGCATACCCTCTTACCAAGATGGTTGTGTATAGTCAAGACAGTTAGATATGTCGTAGGTTCTAGAGGGCTTATGATGATGTGTTCAATTATTTGTAGGTGTTTGATAGTTTTATTTTTCTCATGTACTTTTATAGCATCAACTCAAGTATATGTTGTCTGGAACTAACATAGACAAGCTTCTGTCTAATGTAAATTTATTTTACCTCCAATTCTGTACTGTGTAATGTAATAATTTATATTTGTATGTTCCTTTTCATATCTCAATGAAAAGTTTTTTTCTTGTTAAAAAAAAAAGAAAAAAATTTCTTTGCAGGTTGTCTTTGTTGCTATTAGAAGACTAGGATCTCTCTAGTTCCAAAGGGGACAGTTTTGTTATCTTGAAACTGTTCAAATAACATTTGAATGAAGTGAGGAATCTCCTCTCGCTAAAAGAAACGGACTTGCCGAAAAGGAAGTCCCTTGGATTCAAGAAGGAAATCCAATTCATCTAATTATTCTTTGTTTTAGGGTACGGAAACTAAAAGATTGGAAAAAATCGACAAGGCAGCAACTAAGGAGTGGGCCTTGCTCGCTTTGGTTCTGCTTCTATGGTGATGAAGAAGCAAGTGCTTGAGTTCAACTAGCCAGGACCGGTTAGGCTTGGTTGATTTTGTCAGAAAAGAAAGTAGGTTTCGGCCTTTAATTTAATAAGGCTTCAATTGATAACTATTTTATGTTTCGTTTTCTGTTTTTTAAATTTTAGCTTTTAAACACTACTTTCACCTATGTGTTTCTTTGCTTTATTATCCACTTTTAAAAAGTAGTTTTTAGAAGTGTATTTTTTTTAGTTTAACTAAGAATTTAAATGTATTTGTAAAAATTGTGAAAAATATACCGAAGAAGTTGAAAGTATGCATGATTTTTTTTTTTTTTTTTGAGAAAAAGAAGTATTTATTCAAACCAAAGAGGGCCATTATGGCCAGTCCGATTACAACTATCACGATTGGTCTCGTTCAAGATCCAGTTAGGAAAATCACTGACCCAAAGATAATTAACCTCCGAAGAAAAAGTAGCAGAGGCGATTCTGTGAGCAGTTTGATTTCCTGTCCTCAAAACATGCAGAAATCAGACTTAGGAGAAGGCCTTCAACAAATTATCAATGTCTTCAACCCAGATTCCAGGCTCTAGAAGCGTCAGACTCTTCCTCAAGATCAGATCGAAAAAAAAAGATTCAAACGAGTCGTTAATCGCAGGCTTTCACGGATAGCCAGAAGCTCTGCAGATAAAGGTTCGTAATACACATCAAAGCACTTCTTCATAACAGCCAAGATCTCCCCTCCGATCGTTCTGGCCAATCACTCCAATCCCCGTTCGAGAAATTGAGGGTTTACAAGCAACATCGACGTAAAACTGAAAATAAAATGATATAAAATGGGTTTAAGTTGTCTATGGTCAAATACATCCACGAAGATATTATTTGTGGAAAGTTGATCCTAATTGGAGAGAAGAGAAGACAACAATGGGTCGGGAGGTCCCAACCACATTTTTCATTATTGGAAAACACGTCGCTAGCCTATGATAGGTTTCACTATTCTCTTTAACCCAATAAAGTAGCTAGAGGTTGTTAATGCTCACTTTTCTAGTATGGTGGTTTTAGTTCAAACTTTTAATGTTAGGTTGTGTTTAAGAAGTTCCTAAATTCTTTTACTTTATATCTAATAGGTTTCTAAATTTACACTTTATATTATTTTTAAAGTTGAGGAACCTATTGGACGTCATTAGAATTTTAGTCACTTATTAAACACTTTTTAAAGTTGAGGGACCTAGATAAAAAATTGAAAGTTTATGGATCTATTAGATTCTTTTTTTTATTAGACAACTTTCAAAATTTAGGACCAAACTTGTAATTTAATCTAAATTCAACCTAGTCTAGAAATTGTTCAATCCAAACTAATATCAAGCAAAGTGTTTTTTTCCTCCAAGGAGGCGATGATCAATGAAAATTGGTAGGAATTTTTAATATTTATAAATACTTATGTGTAAATATTAGTGGTTAATATTTGGTCTTTATCTTTATTTTTTCTTTAGTTACTTCTCCTATACAAGGTAGACCTAGTTGCACATATTTTGAATATAGAATAATGTTTTTATTCTCTCAAATATGAGATAGTATAATTAGAGTTAGAAAATCTTAGCTCCTAAAAATTTAGAGTTTCTTTAAAACCCTACCTGTCATGAACTCAACTACCTCCGCCACTAGAACCTTAGACATCGTCCTCAAACGACGCATTCTACTTCTGGAAGGTGCTTTCGTGTGCATGTCGTTACTGTTGGGTGTGTTGCCCTAAACTCGTAGTTTGTATTTTTGTAAAAACAAATGTCTATTTAATAAAGTTTTATTCAATAAATTTGTTGTTGAATCATAGCTTTGCATTATCCAAAATCCAATAAACTAAACATCCAAGGTTATTTGTGATGTAATCGGGACAGTATATATACTGGGTATATAGTTGATATACGGGGTATATATTTGATGTACCTCTGATATATGAATGGATAATGTCCCGTGCATAACCTAAAGGGTCTATAGTATATGGATAAGGCTGGGTACCTCATCCTGGCAACACTATGGATACGGCCCGCTCTGTAAAGGTTACAGACGACTCGATCCAGGTCGTTCATGTGGAGACATGCGAGTGGGGGTATCCTATACAATGAGTTTGTATAAGACCGGACCGCGAAATAGGCAATCTTTAGTTGTAACACCGTTAACTAATAGATTGTCATTTCTTAGGATGACCAGGCAACTCATTCTCAATCCTGAGTGAGTTATGGACTCCTGCCCGTGAGGGCTCGTTCTTTGATCTGTATGGGTGAGAGTGGCCCGAGTCGCCGACTCAACATTCCTACCATTTTGGGGACAAGACCAAGTGGGGAGCTGGGAACATAACTTCACAAGATGGAATTCACTCCTCCCCGACTTTAGGGGAGTAGATGAGTATTCCCTTAAATGCTGACTCCGGGACTTGAACAAGGGGCCACACCCTCTCATTGGCTGAGAGGGACTTCCGGTTATTGGTTGAACCATAACCGGGTTGTTCATTAGAGGAGCAGTGGTGTTTAAGGAGTAAGATGTAACTCAGGGGTAAAACGATAATTTGACCTAACTTGAGTTACGAACACTCGTGAAGGATTGACTCGTCATTTATGATCGTATATCCGTGAACACGAAAACGTTCTGCAGTGTGAAGAGTGCAACTGCGGGTCTTTAGTGGAATGACCCGTAGTTAACGAATCTTGATTAACTCGGTCAATGAGTTTGACCGATTAATCTCGCATCGTTGGAGCTTCTGATCTGTAGGTCCATTAGGTCCCCTTGCTAGCTCATAACGGGTACAACGAAGATCAAGGTTTTGGAAGAATTTGAAATGTTCAAATTACTTAAGGGATTATATGTATATTGATACATTATAATATATATAGTTAATTATAAATTAAAACTATATATTATGAGAGAAATTATTTGAATGAGATTCAAATAAAATTAATATGAATAAGATTCATGTTAAAACTATAGGTCAAAAATAATGTGCATAAGATGTACATTAGAATTATAAGTTATACGAGAGAAATGTTATAGAATATGATTCTATTTTTATGATAAATAATTAAGTGTTAATTATTTATTTGATTTATATATATATATATATATATATTACTTATTAATTGGATTAATAATTAATAATTATTTATTAATTAATATGATTAATTAATAAATTAATTTTATATTTTAATTAGGGAGTGGGAGGTTAGTGTGACGTGGGGAGTTCAAAATAGACGAAAAATAAAGATCAAGCCCAAATAAAGAAAAGATTTTTTCTGGTTACATTCATTTCATTTTTTTTGTGATCAGACAACAAAAAATCAGACAATGACAGAACGGCCAATTAAAGGGAGAGCACTAAGTTACTTACGTTACGGCACTTTCAGGCACCATTAGCTCACGAGCTCTTTTGAATTTGCATTTCTTTCTTCACCGGGCTTGGACCATGTCTCCCGAACAATCTCAGTACATATGGCGCAAGACGATTCCACATATCGAGGTCGGAATGGGATCGGGTGTTTTCACGTCTCACCGTAGTGCCCGGTTTGTCTTGATTTCCGATTGATGAACAAGAAGGAAAAGAGAACTATTGGATTTTTTGACTCGCCCCCGGCTACGTGTCCTTTGGACCCTTCGCCCCGCCACCAGTGGAAGCAAGCTAGCCCCCTATGTTGGTTGCCCCTTTCCCCCGCGTCACTTTTTGTTTTCTTTGCAGTTTTGCAAAAAAGACAGTATACAAAACATAGCAAGAACTCTCCCAGTTTTCTCTCAATCAAAGAACTCTCTCAATCTCTCCCTGTCGTTCCAAAGGATTGCTCCCACCAGCACGATCCTGAGACCCAAGAAGATAGCGAGGAAGACATAGTGGTGGTGTTCGAGGGAAACTCGTTGAAGAAACGTTCTTCAAAGGTAAAATTTCCTCTATATTTTTCCTCTTTGAAATTCGATTTTGTATCTCGAAAAACAGCAACGAAAATCCGCTTCCGCTCCGGGAATCACATCCCTTCAATTACATAGTTGTTCGAGTCTATTCGCCACTCACTATCGAGTCTTTGGTTGGATTGGTGCATTTTTTTTCGTATGCCCACCTCTATTCGTTTGTAGGTGTTTGTTTACATTGTCAGTTGATCGTCTGTGTTTACTTACTTCACGCCTCTGTTTGCAGTTTTCTCTATCATTTTCTTTGCCAGTCATTTATGAACTTCCCTTCGTTGTTTTTCAAGTGTCTTTACAAGTGGTCTCATGGTTCCTTGTTCGCCCTTTGTTCGTGATTCTTCGAGTGGTCGATCACCATTCGCATGGTTTGGCATATGGTTGATTTGTTAGAATCCATATATATTAATTAAATTTACCCAACTCATCCGTTTAAACTTTTGGGTTGAGTGGTTGGTTTATTCATCCTTAACATGATATCTTTTAGTAATAAAATAACTCAAGATCTAAGTAGTATTAGTTTTATTTGTGAATATATATATTATGCTTTTGCATCTTAGGCTAGGACAGCCCAATTTTTTTTTCTAAAATATTTATTTCTAAATTTATTTAAGTCAATGATTGTTCTGAGGGTTGCATTATTTTGGTAAAAAAAAAATATATATATATATTGTTCCACATATTCTTGTAAACCTTACAAAGCTTCCAAATTGTTTTATCTAAGACAGAGTGATGTCTGGGATGCCTATAAAATTGATACTCATAATGAAAAAGATGGTTTGTTATGGCAATCATGCTCGTCTATCTCTCGGGTTTATTTAATGACAAAAATATATAATGTATAATTGAAAATCAGTTTCAAATCAAAACTTGCATTTTACACTCTAATAATGGAACCGAGTATTTCAATCAATTTTTTGGTGTTTTTTTTTAACGAAAATGTATTGTTCATTAGTTTACTTGTCGGAATACTCCTCAATAGAATGAGATTGCTTAAAGAAAAAATAGACATTTACTTGAAGTAGCACATGCTATAATTTTTCCATGCATGTTCCAAAATATGTATGGCAATGTGGAGAAATATATTCTTATGGTTGTCTACCAATAAACAAGAGTAATGCCTAGTAAAGTTTTGAATTTCAAAACTCCAATTGAGTGCTTTAAATATGTTTTTCCAGCATCATGTATATATTCTGATTTATCTCTCAAAGTTTTTGGTTACCATTTACGTCTACATATACCTAGTCGATTTCAGTAAAAACTTGATTATAGAGCTGTTAAATGTAGCTGGGTTATTCTCCAAGTAAAAAAGGATATAAATTTTTTAATCTTCAAGCCAATAAAAAATAGACTTTTAGTGAATATGGATGTGACTTTCTTGAAAATTAGTCATATTTTACCTAAAATTCTCTAGAGAAAGAAACCAAATTTGAAATAATTTTTGGGACAATTTTGCTCCTCTTATTTATCTTAGTTTTACTAGTCCTTCAATACGCAATGGAGAAATTCTCATTCGTGTAGAGAAATACTACAAAAATTATTCTACTAGTTTCTAAGTAAAAGTTTTATACTATAAAGAAAATTTAATAGAATGAACATACCAAGACCATATAGTTGACCCGGGTCAATCTAAGCCTTTGATAAACGAAATTAAAAATTGCTGCAATGTTTCTTTAATCTCTCTATTATTCCTACTTCTCCAACTATTCTAAATATTTTACTTATTGTCTTTGACCTTGATGTTCCTACAGACATTAGAAATGATATTCGAAGTTGTACAAAATATCCTATTGCAAACTAATATTTCCTATCAAAAGTTGTCAAATAGTCATAAAGTTTTCATATCTAGGATAACTGATTTGTTTGTTCTAAGAAATAAACATGAAGCTTTAGAAGGTCTAGATTGAAAGCTAGATAATATGGAAAAGATGAATGATCTAAGGCAAAATAGTATTGAGTCGTAAAGAGTGCAAATAAAGTCCCACATTAGCTAAGAAAGAGAGTATCCATGTAGATGAGGACAATTATCGGTATGAGATTTTTTTGGTGAAACCAAAAGCAACGTGAGGATTATGCCCAAAGCGGACAATATCATACTATTATAGAGATACTTGTGGGTACGAGGGTACCATTATCCTTAACGAGTGATATTAGAGTCATTAGAAAACCTAGCTGTGTGGGAGGAATCCTCAAGGGTCAAACAAGAGTGATTGGTAAGTCTAATAGTCATTATAGAACTTATAGATGAATCTCCAAATCAAACAAAAAGTGCTTGAGATGACGAGCAAAGACATACTCTGTGCTCAGGTGACAATCAAGACATGCCCTACCAAGTTAGGGTAGATTGATAGGAAGCCTATCACAGTCGGGTAGACTGATAGGAAGAATGTGGTATCTTTGTTCGAGGGGAGGGGATTGAGAATGAGATAGAATGACAAGATGCTCTCACAATATAGTCCGTGTAGTAAGTGCTCTATCTGGACGTTCTGGATAGAAGCATGCTCTCGTTGTCGGTCGGGAGTAGATGAGTGCATGACTATTCGAGGCAAGATACAAGTGACACCATGTTCGAGTGGAGGATTATTGGGTTTGTAAGAAGTGCAAACAAAGTCTTACATTGATTAGGGAAGAGAGTGATCCATGATATAAAGATGAGAACAATTACGATTTTTTTGGATGAAACCAAATGTACAGCCGTGAGAGTTATGCCCAAAGCGGACAATATTAACAAATTTTAACAAATTCGACCTATTTGGGAATTTTTAGTACATTAATGATAAAGTTGAAATTTTCAAAAGATTGAAACCAAATTGAGTATTGGCTAACAAAAGATGGTATTTAGCATTTTTTTAATAATATTTTATAACATTTTTAATACATAAAATAAAAAAAACATATGTATATAAATTACCTGCAACATACTTTTTGTAACCAAAACGTAGCTTAATTGATAAGACACATATTATCGTCTCAAATGTCATGGTTGAACCAAAAAGAAAAAAGAAAAAAAAATTTCTCTTTGGTTCCTAAATTTTAAAAAGGACAGTTTGGTTCTTGAGATGTGGAGTCAAACTCCCGTATGTGTCACTAATAAAATGCGGATATAAGACAGGATCAAATGGTTAGTTTTTAAAATTTAGTGATCAAAATAAAAACTTATCTTCGAATTTAGGGACATAATATTTTGTTTTTACTGACAAAAAGAAAAATGGTAATTTTGTTTTGAATATAATCGAAATTACGAGAATTTAGCAAGGGTATATTGGTCAATCTGGTCGAGGCGGAACCCTAGAGGGCTTTAAAGGCAAAATATAAAATCCTCTCCCAGTCTCCACTCGAAGATCTCCCCTGATTTTTTTTCCCTGCCATTTGCTGCCTGCGCGAATTCTACGAAGTCCTTCCATCTTCATCCGCCATGGTAACTGCAGTTTCTTCTTTGTTGTTTCCGCTTGTTCTTCTTCTGCGTTGTTCTTGAATATACCAAATTATTCGTCAGGGTTTTGTATTTTCCCCAAAATGGTTGATTGTGTTTGTTTCTCTGGTTCTTTATCTAGTCGCTGGTAGCGAACGAGGAATTTCAGCACATTCTGCGTGTGCTGAACACGAACGTGGATGGGAAGCAGAAGATTATGTTTGCTCTTACTTCAATCAAAGGTATTGGAAGGCGTTTCGCTAATATCGTTTGCAAGAAGGCCGATGTCGACATGAACAAGAGGTATTTTATGCCCTTCTTTTCCATTTGTCCTGTATGTACTTCCATAGAAAGATTCGAGAATTATTGATGTTAAAAAGGACGCGTTCTAGTTCTACTTTGGTTGATTCTTATGTCGGTAATGATGTGGGCTGCTAGTCACGTTGGTCTGTTCCTTTTTCCGCATTAAAATGGATGATATTTTGGCTCTGTGTTGTTGGTTGTTACTAATTATATGTGCAGATAAGTAAGCTTCAAGTTTTACATAAAAAACTCAAGTTCTGAGATATTTGGGAAACAATAAGTTTAGTTTATTAGGGGTATGGCTATTGATTAAATCTTTGAAAGATATGGGATCTTTGAAGGAGTTGATTGTTGTTGGAACAATCATACTGCCGACATACGCATGATGATATTCTTCTGAATGATGAGGTCAGGCACTACATGACAAGATATGAGATGATGTATGACAAAACATAGCATCATGTAAATAGGGATATGTGATAGGTTAATTGTTATATGATTTAGGATTTTTAAAGAAGTTGGTTTCTTGGTTCATGTTTGCAGCTGGAATCTGAAAATGTGATGTAGGATTATGTTGGAAAACAAGAAAAAGCCAAACAAAATGTGGAGTAGAGGACTTCTAATCCACGAGCCTTCAATTAGAGTAATATTTACCAGGCAAGGATTTCAAAATATTAGAAAACTTTTCTGACAACCAGGTCTAGCTAAGGAAAAAAGAAAGACTACAATTCTCATTTGAGTTATTTGAGAATAAGTACGAACTGCAAGGAGATTCTTGGTTACTGGAATTATCTGCTGCATCTTCTTTTTTCCCATTGGATATGGCTTGACGCCATATGTTCCTCGTGCTTATTTGGTTTGATGTATACAGATGGCTGCAATTTTATTTTTTCCCTTTGATTATTTAAACTGACAATTCCTTCTGTGCTAAAATTAACTTATTTTTCTTCGGTATAAGTGATGAACAGCTGCTCAAGTGTAGTTGGTATTTGGAATATCTCGTCAGAAGTAAGGCAGGAGCAATTAACTTATATTTGTAGCTTGCTTCAGTAGTTACAATAGTTCATTGTTGGTGTTTTTATTAGTGTTTTACTTGATTTAGATGGAATAAAATACTTGTATTCCAATAATATATCTCAAGTGAGAAATACACAACCTTCTTATATAGGAGAAAGGCACAATACATAAAAGGAATGTAAATAAGAATTTAATATTTACAACTAATTACAACTAATATCCACAAATAAACCAACAGTTTTAAACTCAGTAAATGTTTATATTTATTCTTTTGTTGTATGTTTAATGACCATAAATGAATTTTCTTTTGAATTATTGTTCCCTTTATAACCCTAGAGGATGTTACAATTTAGAAGAAAGGAAAAACTGAAGGTGGATTATCAAATTTACACCTTCGTTCTCATTTGTTGTTGTTACTGCCAGGGCTGGTGAATTGACTGCTGCTGAGTTGGACAATCTCATGGTGGTTGTTGCCAATCCACGTCAATTTAAAATTCCTGACTGGTTTTTGAATCGGCAAAAGGACTACAAGGACGGGAAATATTCTCAAGTGGTTTCAAATGCATTGGACATGAAGTTGAGAGATGATTTGGAACGGTTGAAGAAGATCAGGTAACTTCTGTTTTTGATATCATATCAACATGCACAGTTTTTTGGTTAAAGTGTTTCTACAGTCGTCCGTCCATTTGGAACTTATGTTAGTTTTCTGTTTCTGAGTATAAAACTTATGTTAGTTTTATGTTTCTGAGTATGAAACTTGTTTGACACGGTAAATTTTAGAATCAGTTTTCAAAGCCGAAAAATAAAGAATATTTTGCTGTTTTATGTGTTCTATTATTGATATGTAATAATTAATTATTTTAAGACACCCATCTCCGATAAAAAGCCATAAGTTCGAATCCCTACCTCCACGTGTTGTACTACAAAAAATTAATTATTTTTAAGTATAGTTTGATCTAATTGTGTTGTATTGTTCTAAATATATGTAGGACTGAAATAAATGAAATCGCAAGAAAATAACATATCTTTCCAAACTGTTTTTTAGATATAGTTTTTAAATGCACCAAAGCAGTCCTTTAATCTGCTGGTGTCATATTCAACATGCATGGTCCTGTAGTTGAAATACTTTTATAATGTCTGAACTGTAATGCTTCCACTGATAAGGTATTGCCTTATAATTTTCTGCAACTAATCTATTATCAACTTGAATCCGTATTCAAGTGGTCCACCCCACTAATCTTCGGGGGTGAATAACGAACATTGATACATTGAATGCAGGAATCACCGAGGTCTGAGGCATTACTGGGGTCTCCGAGTCCGTGGTCAGCACACCAAGACCACTGGTCGCCGAGGGAAAACCGTTGGTGTCTCCAAGAAGCGTTAAGCTTTTCCAGGTTTTTATAATCGAGTTGAGCATGTGGTTGGGCAAATCGGGTTCTTTGGCCTTTTAGTTGAACGTTTTGAGTTGGAACTTTGTTTTTGGAATTTTTGCTTGGGATGATATTTTTGGTTAACTTATTACCCCCCTTCTTTTATACTGTCTTTTTGGGCCAGAAAATATTGATAGTGGCAGATGGCAAAAGCTTATGGATCTTGTTTATTGGTCATTTTAGTGTGAAGATTTTTATTTATAGAATTATTCTCATTTGGTGCAATCATGTTGTTATCATCAATTTGCTGACGAGAAAACATTGAAAACATTTTTGGACATTAGTTAATTAAATTTGTAAACTTGAGGGGTAATATTCATATAATAATTTGTATACTGTTTATATGTTCGATTTTGAGAGTAATGAGGATATTAGGTTGATGTCCTATTGATATTGTTTCATAGAGCAACACGAGAGAGGTTGCTAATTCTTGAAACGGGTTTTTTTGATAATGCAACTGTCTTATTTTCAGTTTTTGAGAAGCATCACTGCTCTTTGGGGTTGTTTTTTAAAACCTTTTGCTCACCCCTATCTAGACAACATCCACAGAGTGTCTCTAGGATTTCTTTCAAACAACTCTCTATTTATAGCCCTCCATGTACACCACCAAGGATTTTTGCTGTAAGCAGTTCTTATTTGTCTCCGAATTCATATATGATATGGTGAATCGTAGTGCTACAACATTCCAGTTATCAAGCACATTTAGCTTCCACAGCACAATGATGAATGTTCCATCATTTGTCAATGCATTTGCACATGATAGAATCCATTAAGACACCAACAAAATATATCAGTTTATCTAGCGGAGAATCCAGGAATTTTATTCAGATGGTACAATACACAAATATTTAATAAAATAATCGAACGATTGTTAATAGGTTGATAAATGAACTAATTGAATAACGTTACAATTGTCCTCTATGACTTTTCATATTTTGAAATCGATTTATTATCTAACATATCAAATAAATATTTCTCAATATATGCGATGAGACTATCATTTGGATATACCTTATCTCTTATCTCTATTTGTCATGACTATTTTTACTGTAAGATCACTTCACCAAACTCAGTATTCGAGTGCACATCAATAATATAATTTTTAAGTTGATCATCAAGCACTCAGTACTTGTTGCAGTAAAATGGTTACGCAATTCTTAAAACTGCAAGTCAATGCATGTATAAAAAACTTCAACGCAATAATGATGCATATTTGTAATTCGTTGAGATTTTTTGTCTTCGTCGCCCTCGAAAAAAAAACATATCATCCATCTTAAGAATTTGAATATCATGTGATGCGATCATAATTGACCTAATGCTCCAAGATGCCACATACACCAACCATGAAGAGAGACTTGAAGAAAGACCCACCAAACGAAGGAAACTTCATCGGACCCATCAACAAATAAGAGGAAGCATGAAAGGGAAGAGAAGCCAAGCGAGTGGCCTCCCATCAAGGACAAGCCCATCGAGAGGCCACCCACACGCACGTACAGACGAACGCCACCGTGTGCGGATGCCCCTACTGCGCACGCCATCATGCCGTGCAAACCTCCCAGCGTACCCCCTACAGCGCACGTCCCTGCCCTACTAACCTCACAAGATCGAAGATGTGTTAGTGCAAGTGGACAAGTTAATTTTCCCAGCTGACTTCATCATCCTCGATTATGAAGCAGACAACGAGATCCCAATAATTTTAGGGACGCCTTTTCTATCCACTGGTAGAGTGCTAATAGATGTGCATAATGGGGAGCTTACCATGAGAGTGAACAATCAACATGTTACATTTTCTGTTTTTAATTCTGTTAAATTCTTTGTTGATATAGAAGAATGTTCTCTCTTAAGACTTGCAGATGACTTGCTGAGTAAGAAAATTCAAAAGGAGACCTTGTTGGATCACTTGGAGAAAGAACTTACCATAGCCTACGAACATGTAGGGGACACTGTCGATGATGGAGCATCTCAGCCCACGGGCGACTCCAATGATGAAGAAGAAGAAGATTGACTGAGGGGAGTTGGTTTTCCCTGCCTGACATTTTATATTTCATGCTGATTTATTTTCTGCCTTTTTTATATTTGCTTGCATGTTTTAGATTAGTGTTTAATTTCTAGTAACTATTAGTTTTTCAATTCCTAGGGTAGTTTGCTTTTGTTTCTTAGCTGCACTCAGCGTCATTCCATGAAAAGAAAGGAAAATGAAAAGCAAGGTTGAAAATGAGAGGTCCAGTGTAGAATGGTCTGATAATGCATGCTGATTGATTATAAGCTTTTGCCTTTGATGTCTGGTCTGTGGAAATTTACAGGATTTCTACTCTTGCTATAGTTAGAAAGGAAAGATACAATCTTGCCCTTTTTCTAAGGGTGCTTGTAGCATAGGATAGCTTAATTTTCCTAGTATCCCATTGCTGCCCTAGAAATTTAACCTTAGCAGAATTTCAAGGGCTGAGTATCCCTTTCCAACTTGCCAGCAAGCTAATGACTTTAAAAAAAGTAGCAAGGATTCACCCCTTTAGAACCAACTAAAATAGGTTGCTACCCATATACCATTTTCTCCTATCCTATCTTCACTCTAAGTTTCGGGATGCATTGTCCTTACTTTTTCAAAGTCATTAATTAAGCATTGAGGACAATGCTTCATTTTAAGTTTGGGGGTGAGGGGCTTTCATTTTAATGTTGCATTCATTCTTATAATTCCCTTCGCAGTACAATCATTTGTAAAACTATGCTAAATTTTTGGCCTTGTAATTCAGCTCTATCTATAAAAAAAAAAAACAAAAAAACAAAAAAAACAAAAGAAAAAAAAAGGAAAGAATTTTTTTTTTTCAAAAGAGCTATAGGGTCAGGAATGGCTAGTAGCCCATGGCTGTTAGCTAAAGTCAGTAGCAAGTTAGCAAAAGTATGAGAGTGGAAATCAGTTTGAGAAAAGAAGTTGGGGGGACTTTTCAAAGGTTGCCAAGAGTGAGGGTGGAATGAAATGGTAAAATATGAATAAAGCACCTTAATCTTAGTGCAAGAGTTGTTTGATTCCTTTCTGGTTTGATGCTGAAGTAGATTGAGAAACTCTTAGCCACAGTAATGGATCATAGGCATTTGGTGAAGTTGTTAACATGCATGGTTTTTCCATTCCAGGGAGTGTAGAGTCGGGAGTAGCATTGCTTGGGGCCAAGCAATAGTTCAAGTTTGGGGGTGTGATAACTCTCCAAAAGAGAGTTATTTGTGCAAGTATTTCATATATAATTAGTTAAGGATAATCTTACTAACACCCAATCTACACTGATTTTGTGCAAATAATGTTTCAAATTCACTAACATCCCTACATTTGCAATGTGTTTGGCCAACATATTAGAATATCTTCTTATTAACTCTTAGAAAGAAAGTGTTTGGCTTCAACTCGTGCTAGATCTACTTGAGTTTAGAGTGTGGGTACTTAGGAGTAACGCTCACCTAGCAAGGTTATAAATTGAGTATATATGCTGTCAAGTTTGTTAAAAGACATGAATAGCAGAAAATCTGAAAATCTGGGAAGATTACTTGTATGTTTGGCCAGTATATCAACTTCGTTAATGCTGCAACATCGTTAGAGTAGCCCAGAAAAAGTCATGAATCATCTTCCCCCTTGCCCTTTTAAATATCAGTAGTTAACCTCTTGTTTGCATATTTTTCTTTAATCTATTTGGTTTTACTTGTTTCTACTTTGTTTTTAATCAGTAAATCATGTATGCACTATTTTGTTTGAGTTCCTTTAGTTTTTCTTATCTAAAACATTTTTGTTAATTCGTTTGATTTTCTTAAGTAATTATTAGAATGTTTAGTTATCAATCTCTGTGGATCCGATCTTTTTATCACTTGCTACAACGGTTGTGTACATTTGCACAAAGGGTTCTAAACCGTACCAACACCCAGCCGCCCACGCCGTACGCCCCCTACCTTGTCCGTGCATGCCTCACCCCGCTAGCGCCTGCGCTCCTGCATGCCCGCCAGAGCCCTCGCGCGCCTTGCCTTGCCGCACGCCCATCAACGCCCAACGCCCACGCACACGCCCCTATCGCCCATGCCTGCACGTCAACATCCTGCCCATGCGTGCGCGCCTCCCCCAAGCGCCAGCTTCCTTGCGCGCATGCCACAGCCCCCATGGGCACCCCCACCACTTGATGCCGCCACCCCTTTGACGCCTCCTTTTGGTGCCAACAAGAGTTGCATTCTTGGAACAATTTAAGAATCTATTTCCCTAATTTGTTCCAAGAGCATTTGAGGAAAGAGTTTGATTTTATTTTGATATATTTTTTTTAGTTTATCAATTTAAATTTACTTTTAAGCAAGTTCTTTACATTTTATGAATTTATCATTTTTATTTTCTTTTTTAATTTTGTTATTTCCTTGGCCATGGGCCTACCCCTTCATGTTTTGATCATCTTTTGAATGTTGATTGAATAAAACTAGAGAGTTTTCTCACCCCTTGCCGTGTGCAAACCCCTCCCCCCTGCGGAAAAAATACCGTCTGCTCAAGATAATCGACTGCAAAGGTAATCCATCTAAGTCTTAGCCTTTCAGATTGAACCATCTATATGATTGGATTCAAGTGGCTTGTGGCTCGAGTAGTCCAATACGTTTGAGTTGTCGCGTATCATCATGTTTATCATAAAAAGTAGAAACTTAATCTAGCAATGAATCCCAACCAGACTTCTTCAATGTTTGCAATATTTCTCTACAAATTCGGACTAAATTCATGGCATTTACAATATCCTGATCTTTTCTTTGTAATGCTTAAGACAAATTATTTATGATTCCCAAGATGATTTTCATAAAATTCATATGAAAAACATAGTCGAATGATTGGATTGAACTTATTAGAATCCTTACTTCAATTACTGTTCCGAATTTGGTCCACATTGTATAATTGTGTTAAGTACATCAACTACTAATGAAAACATTGTAATAATACTCAATAAAGCACCATAATGTGATCCCCATCATGTATCTCGTGGTCGTTTAATCATTGTTTCTTGATTTAATCATCGGCTAGTTGATAGTTCACCATTATCCAAAGTTTCAAAAATTATCATACTATGTTTTTCTCGTAGAATATCATGACGTTTTGCTGATTCCCCAACAACATTCACTACATTTGAAACAATAAAAAAAAAGACCAGCAATTTCAACATAATTTTTTCCAGAATCTATAAGAGCTAATTGAAGCCGATGAGAAAAACAATGAATGTAAAAAGACATTTTCTTTCAAAATAAATACTTTCAATCCGTTAAACTCATCTTGCATATTGCTTGCTTCATCATATCCTTGTCCTCGCAAACTAGGAATACTTAACCCATGTTGAGAAAAAAAAATTCATTAATAGCTTCCTTAAGTAATAGAGAATTTGTATTAACGACATGTATAATTCCAACAAATCGTTTAATCTCACATGACCTTTGTCCACATATCGCAATACAACTGACATGTACTTCTTTGAAGATATATATTTGGATTTATCAACCATAATAGAACAAAAAAACTTATCACTGATATCTCTTATAACTGCATTCACAATTTCTACTGCGATAGAAATCACAATATCTTTTTGAATATTGGGTGCAATCAATTTCAAACTGTTTTGAGCATTTTTCAAAGTCACAACTTCAATATCATCTTTGTTGTGGTCAAATAGCCATCACAAAATTCAAGAAAATTAGCTTGATTTTGTGAATCATCTATCTCATCATGTCCACGAAATGGAAGCCATTGTCGTAATAAAAATCGAATACAATCAATTGATGCACCTAATCGAGTTCGATATTCAACTCGTGCTTGGTTTGACATCCTATTAAAACACACTCAATATGTTGCTTTTGTTTCAAAAGAGCCTCACATTTAACCCAAACTTGATTATGTGGACCATTAGGATCATCAACATGAGTTTGCAATTTCTCTTTTTTCTTCAAATTAGAACATCCTTCACCAATAAAATGATCACCTCCTTATTGTTCATCAACTTCTGGTTTGAATAAGTAGCAACATAAACAGAATGCAACATCCTTTGAAATACTATATTCTAACCAATTAGGATATTCATTAAACCAAGCTGGATTAAATCAAATTGACTTCGGTCTAAATTTCTTGAATAGAAAAGTATGATTTCGTGGCTGACAATGACCCTTTTGTAAATAAGCTCTACGAATTTGGTCTTGAATATTACAACTGTAAACAGAAATTTTAGGTTTTAGACCAGGTTCTTTATTGGAGATGATGACTCAATTGTTGTTTTTCTTTTATAATATCTATCCATATTGATTTCAAATTAAATCTACAAAAATATTAATAGAAAATATTCAAGAACTAAAGCATAAACTTAACAATCATAAGAAATAAAACTAAAAGTCCAAAAGAAATTGTAAGCTTACCTGTCAATTGTATATTCTTACTCGAAAAACTCGTCCTTTGAATGTAAATCTAAAATTGATAAAGAAAAAAAAAATCAACTAGAAAAGTAAAAAATTAGTTTTATTTATAAAATAATTTTTTATGCAAATAAAAAGTAAATTATACCTTGAGTACCGGAGATTCAATATTGTTCAGACTTGAGAGTGAGAAATTATGTATTCTAACGGCTAAATATTGTTGAGAGTGAAAAAGTATTGTATTCTAGATGGTCAAATTTAGTTTTACTTCTTTAATTTTATTTTTAGACTATGTTTTAGCGTTTGTTGATGGGCTAAGTCCAAAAAATGATGGGAGTTACGTATAAGAAAATAAATTATAAATAGTGCACGCATTAGGAATCGAACTATGGTATAACTAAAAATTGATGGCAAAAACTATAGAATGAACATATATATACACGCATACCAAGAATCAAATGCCCAAGAGATAAATTTGTAAAGTCCTACTTTGTTTTAACCACCGGACCACATACAATTTTCAACACTTGTTACGTAAGTATATTATATTTATTTTTGTTTTTTAAATATTATATATAAAAAATAAATTATTTAATATAATTTTAGGGGGATACGTGCCCCGACCCTTACATGGATTTGCCCTTGTATTTATCCATATATGCATGGATTCTCGTAATACATCTCAAGTTCTATAAATATTTTAGTTCAACTAATTTATAACATCACAATTCTTCATTTCTTTGGTTCATAGGCTAAATACGATTTTTTGTATAGGAAGCTAAATAAAAAAATTTATTAACTCCCGACTTGGCTTATTACTTGTCCTCAAGCAAAACATGAATATTTTGCACCATAAATTTTAAATAAAATCTAATATTGCTATTAACTTCACTTAACAACTACTCAGATTATGCACATCAAAATTTTCTCTTTTAGCACCTTGCGTAACTCAAAATTTTCTTAATTAGTTGATAGAATTAGTTGATAGAAGACAGTGCTTCACATATGCACTTTCTCTCTTTTTGGCTCCCATCTAGTCGTTGGTTCTCCCAACCAACTCTGAATCAGGCTTATTCCCTTTAGTATCAATGAATATGACATGCACAAAATTAAACTAGACTTTTTTTTCTTTCTGGGAATCCCTAAGTTAACTGTTTTGCGCTAGTACGTGCTATAACACTGTCACTTACATGATCTACTACACTCATTGCTTGGTACATCTTTGATTTATAGTACACTACTCAACTTCTTAGCAAGAGGAGTGATCCTTGTGTTTTGTTTTGTTTTTTTTTTGTTTTTTTTTTGTAAGGGTGAGAATACAACATGCAAATCTCATCCCAAACTTAAAATAGACAATGGATTGAACCAAAGTAAACTAAGAGATCAATCTAAAGGCGTTGAGCGTAATTTTAAGAGATATTTATCCTGTCATCATCAAAGTTGAAAAGGTGAAGATGGATGTGAGGGTCTAAAGTGATACAAATAAAGGATCTCGCGGTGGGAAATGCTTAAGCCTATTTGCAGATAGAGTAATCTGAGCTGATGTAGGCATAGTGTTGTAGCATTTAAGAGCGTGTTTTTCTTTTTATTTATTATTATTTTTTTGGGATAAAAAATGCATTAAAATTGAATTGATGCAATATGGTTTACATTTGAGAGTGAATCTTCCTCAATAAAAAGCTCAAGCCACGTAGGAAAAATATTGTTGGACCATATGCACTTGGCTGCCTGAGAGAGATCATTCTTGTGTATCATATTGTTGCTCAATTTAGAGACATGGTTGAAGGTAATGGAGGAGAAATTTAGGACTAATTTTTTTATATCCATCAACCAGATAAGCTCATCCCTAAAGTTAGAAATCTCCCTTTGAATGAGTCTAATAAAGCTGAGAGAATGTGATACAACCTAGAGGTGGCTAAAACCTATGGATTGAGCTTGTCGTAATCTTTTGAGAATCGCCTGTAGTTCAGCAAGTAGGGTAGGGTGTGAAGGGAGTGGGAAGGAATCTCGAAGAAGCCATTTAAAAGCGTGTTATAGCCTTAAGAAAAGCTGAAAAATCTTAATTAAGCTTCATAAAGAAAAAAAAAACACCATCATTTATCTTTCCAGATCATGTGCAACAACACACAATGACTTGCTACAGGTTAATTAACCATTTAAATTAAAATTAATTAAAAATATATTTAAATTAAAATAATATAGAAAGCCTAATTAAAAATCGTACCATAGAACCAAATGTTGTTCCTTCTCGAGTGACATAATGCCTAGTAATCGACTGATATTAATCCTTGTACCCTAGATCGAAATATCTATTAGAATCCACCCTAAGTTAATAGAATCTCTATGTGTGTGAAATCTCGTCACACAAGGTGCAATTTGTGCCTACAAAGTACGGTGCCGAAGATCTATGTCATGTAAGCTAGATTATTTACCTCTGGAACAACTTTTTCATGTCAAACTATCTCATAACTCAATCTAACTGATGTCATTGAACTACATGAAAAGTAAATGAATGGACTTACTGTGCATCATATATCATGATCATTGTTATAATCTTTAATAAGACACAATCTCTAACAAATATTTTAGGACCATTATACCCCTTTAATTTTTGTTTAATTACAAACCAATAACTAAAACTAATTTTAATTTATAAAATAAAATAAATTTTAATTTTAATTTTTTTTAAAAGGAGCATTTATTTAAGAATGGGAGAAGTTTGCTAAACACCGGACTTAATAATAAATAAGATAAAATCTTTATTTATACTAGAGGTTAAGCTAACTATTATAAATATATAGTAAATTAATTTGTTAACAATTAATTATCAATAACTAAATATATGAAATATAAAAAGTTGGAATGCAAAAGGTTTTTCCTAAAAAATTCGTTTAATTACGATTCAGGATGAAATTTCTAAAGTTTTGTAACTTTTAATAATCTATTACCTATATAAATTAAGCTTTATTCCACCATTTTGTGCACACACTTAGACTTGCATTCATTCTTCTCAGTACTCTCAAAAAAATTTTCAATCTTGAAAGACATCTGACGGGTGACATATTCAAATTGCAAGGGAAGCACGTGTTGGATCTATATCTTGAATCCTAAGCTGTGTGTCGTTACAATTCCACATTGTGATGAAGTATTTTTTGTTGGAGCCATGATTTTTTGTCTCTGCAATGGTGATTCTAGAGTGCAATGATGAAGTTCAAAGTATGAGAAACTCCTATAGACTTATTGTCAAGAAAATTGGTCATCTAATGATGGGCGAGCTAGCGACCGAAGCCCATGGTCATTCACGTTAGAAATCTCAATTTTTGATATATAGTTACAATAATTTCCTTTGTTTTGTTGATCACAGTGCCAATATTTTTCTTTTGTTTTAGCGGTATTTGATTGATTTTGTTCGACGCAAATGATATAAATTTCTACCTCATTGAATATTAATATTAGTCAATCAATTATCAAGTGAGCAATTTTATTTTAAGGAAGGAGTCCATAGCTAGGGTATTATATGTTTTTTTTTGTTACTTTGGTTTTTTCTTTTTCTTTTATAATTAATGTATTTTTTATCTAAGATGTTCGGTGAAAAAATTATAATTTATTGATTATAATCACAAGTTTATCTTCTTTTTTTTTTAAAAAAAAATCATGTCCTTACAAAGCTTTTAATTAATTATAAATAGTAAAATTAACTAATGGATCGATTATCAATAATAATAATCTTTAAAAGTCTTACGATTATAGTGATTATAAAAATTAAAATATATTTAACTAACTTATGATATTTTTATAAATTTGATTATACTAATTATAAAAATTAAAATATATTTAACAATGATATTTTTATAAATTTGAATCACATACTAATTTAGTTAAATAAATTATTTTATTTTTCCTTTGCAAAAATAAATAAATTATTTTATAATAAATAAAATTAAAATTTTTATTACGTGCATTGTACGTGATATTAAACTAGTAATTAGGTAAAAAGGTAATGACTTTATTATAGGGTTCGTAGATCATCTGAAATATTAATGTAAAAATAAGTAAATAAAGCTCAATGTCAACCTGAACATAGCTAAGCGGTTTAAGACACCTATGTTCGACCAAAATGTCGTGAGTTCGAATCCCCTCACCCCCACATGTTGTAATAATAATAATAAATAAATAAAAGTACATAAAGCTCAATCAACTTATATTTAAAATTTTTAACATTTGGATATGAATCGAGCCTCATGCAAAAAGATCCATCATGTATATGTACTAGACCAATACATGGGTAAAAAATTCAATTACTCAAAATTGGTCTCTCTAAGTTAACCATATTAAAAGCAACATTGTAGCACCATTAAATAATTAGATTGACATATCTTGCAGCTAATGGTTGTCTCACTAACTCACTGTTCGCAATATTGTCACGAGCATCAGAATAAGAAGCCTTGAATAATTGTCGATACAACCATTTCAAGTACACTCCACCCCAACTGAATTGCCCCACAACCTTTAAATCTACCAACAACGACAATAACATTAGGTGAACCAAGTTTTTTTACTTATCTTTGAACGAACTAACACTAATAAGTTGCAATATGTACGTGGAAGAATATCTAGCAATGATTTCTTCATCAAGATTATCATCTAAACTTGGAAACCAAGAAACTAGCTAAGGTAAGCTCGATCTAGAGCCTCTAATGTGCATGTCTTTTAGAGTCGCATCAGGTAATTATTGACAACTGGTATTTAGTCATAATCTACTAGTCTAGTAATATACTCACCATCAACGAGTAACCCAAGTGCAGTACTATATCCTAGAGAGTGGTAGCCATTCCCCGATAGGCATGTGAGATGTGTGAGTCTTCGACCTCCCCTTCTCCACTATTGCAGTGATGATGTACCAATCTAATTGAATGAATCATAATGTGGCAAATCCAAAAAATCTTGAAGTCCAAAATACTGGCATAATAAGAGGATGCAACGGGGTGTTGCGATCAAATATCATCTCTATATGTCAATAATGTAGCTCCTCTTGACATTGACCTTGCCAAACGAGTTTTGATCGCACTTGATCCTGGACTTAAATTCATGATCTAATAAAACAAACATAGTAATTCCATTATTCATTACATATTACACACCCGTATTAGTACATTGCAAAGTATTGTTTAAAAACTCTTCATCAAATGTTGTTAAAAAGTATCACATTACAAAGTGTAAAAAAAGTATTTATCACATGTTGTCAAAAAGTATTACACACACAATAACATAAAGAAACCCTATTAAATATCAAATTATAAGTACAATGAATTAAAAAATGTCTCATTATCTCAAAATACAACTCCTCAAATTGTAACAAAGTTGATTATGTAACCAAAAAATTTGTTGAATACTTAGTTCTCTCCAATCCATCTAATTATGAATACGAGTACTTCTTGATCTTTCGATCTGTCTGTCTCAATAAATTTGGATCGATGTGCAAAGCGCGACCCAATATTTTTACGTGAAATGGGTTCGAGCTAGGAGCGTAACATGCACATACGTCAGAAGCCTATAATAATCATGGATAAATCTTCATAACTCAAGTGTATGTCTGAGCAAATTGTGACAAAATGGGAGCATATAATGCCAAATGATTGTCACTTGTTGTATGTACATAAAGGTTTATTTACAATTAATCTCATAACTTGCACGTTTTCTCATTTTGCATTATATAAGTGAATGTCTATTTTCACATGAAATACACCAACGACTCAATCATAATCGACAACCTCATGTTTGGTGGATCTTGATGTCCATTTAACAAATTTATCATAAGCATACATGTTTAATTTAATTAAGTTTAAAATAGTCATAAAAATTAAAATAACTAATAAATAACTGAATTATGATTACCTTGTGTGTATTTTTCATTTCATCCTAAAGCATCTCTTGTTTCTCTCATTCGCTTATCGAAATGCTTCATGCATCTATAGAAGGTAATTTGTCTTAATGTAGTGATTAGTAATATAAGAGCTCCTTTAAACACTCCATTTACAATTTAGTAGAATGGTTGTCATCCACCTATATCTAGACTCATCATGTGATTAGGTTCAATTCTCAATCCCGATATTGAAGAAGTTCATATAAGTGCTATTCAATAATTAATATCTTCAACACACTTGTTTACATCTGAACCTTGAATTGGGAACCACACGACAAACAAGATTTTTCAGTTGCTTACTCTTGTAGTTTTGGTTGAAGTTGCAAGCAACAATATGTTCGAGGCAAAATGATAAGCAACAATCCAAGCGTATTGGACTACTCGAGCCACAAGCCACTTGAATCCAATCGTATAACTGGTTCAACCCGAAAGGCTAAGGGTTAGATAGATTACCTTTGTAGTCGTTACCTTGAGCAAGTAGAATACTCACTATGCTCGAGGTTGGAAACACTCAATGAGTTTGATGACCGATCAAACAAGCATGCTTCAAGGGGTAAAATATGAAAACCTAAGTTCAACCATAGAAAGACATTCAGGGGGTGGGTGGGGGTTTGCACAAGATAATGAGAGAAACTTCTGAATTTTATTCAAGTGATTCAAGATTCAAAAGTTGTGTTACAAGTGATTCAAGATCCATGGCCTTTACAAGGAAATAACATAATTAAAATAATAAAAAAAATAAAATGGTAATTTCCTAAAACTGTAAAAACTTACATAAAATTGAAAAATAAATAAAATAAAAACCAAAGAATTCCTCAATTGTTTCTTGGAACAAATTAGGAAAATATTTCCTAAATTATTCTAAGAGTGAGCGATAAGGAACAAGGGTTAGCGCCAAGGGTGGGCGCCAAAGGGGTGGGCGACAACATCAACCAGGCGGGCGCCCATGGGGGTTGTGGCACGTGCATGGGGCAGGTGGCGTGCGAGGAGCGTGCACGATGGGGGAGGCACTAGCATTGTGAGGCGTACATGGGTGTGCAGCAAGGGTGTGCGGTAGGGCTGGTGGGGTGCGCTGACGTGGGCGAGGCGTGTGGCGGCACGATGTGGGCGTGAGACACGCGGCAAGAGGGTGCACGCATGGGCGCTAGTGGCAACAGAGCACGCTTGTGAGGCTAGCAAGGTGTGGGCGTGGGCGCGTGCAGGGGCTCTGGCAGTGTGAGCATGCAGGCGCGGGCGCTAAGCAGTACATGAAGAGGCGGTGGCGACAGGTAAGGGTGAGGCACTGTGAGGTTAGCACGGCAGGGGCGCACGTTGGGCAAAGTGGTAACGACGTTAGCACTGCAGGTGGGCAGCCTCGTGAGTGGCATGCACGCACACTGGGGCGTGTGCGAGCTGGGCGTGCATGCGGGTGCTTTCGTGCGTGGGCGCGCAATGGTGCTTGTGGTGCGCTTGGCTTGTCCATCGGGTGTGGCCAATTGTTTGGTTTATCGTCAACTCCTTGCTTCATCTTGACCCTCGTAGGTTCTTCATTGGCCTTAAAAATGGTCAAAATTTATTGTTTGTCCAATGAAGTCTTCTTCGTTTTGAGCGTCTCTCTTCTAACATTTCCTCGTTGTTGGTGTAGGTTGAGTCTTGGAGCTTAGAGCCTATTATGACCCCATCACAAAATATGTTGTGTGACTTAGGCTCCGTCAAACAATTATCTTGATTGTTAACCAAAATAATGTCTCCGTGTTGATCAGAAATTAAACATTTTTTTATGAGTAACAACACACCTTAAGTGTTGTTTAAAATTCACCTACATGTGTCACAACTCTTCTCATCTACCATGATTAAAGCAACTAGAAAAAGATACCCATTAGAATCGACCAATGTTGTAATCAATAACTTACCTCCATACTTTCCATAAAGGTGAATATTAGGGCTGATCATCAGTTGGAAAACTCACTCCAGCGTCGAAAACTGACGGTTTTTCTTTAACATTGTGCATTGACCTACCGATCGGGTCGATTGATCGTTAATTTGACAGTGCTTTATTTATTTATTTATTTTCAAATGTATTTCTTAATTAATTCGATTTCCTTTCATTTTTTTATTTTTCTATTCAAATTCTCTTAGTATACGATATACTATATAGTTTTTTTTTTCAATTTTCATTATTATTTTAGTATTTTCATTCAAATTTTCTTCTATACAGTATTTTCATACATTACGAGATACTTTAGGCTAATCAATAATCAACACTAAGTAAAAAATAATACACGTTCGAAAAAAATTTAAGTTACAAATTAAACCACTACTATACTAATGCACATTAGTTCTTATCTAAATATAAAATACATAGTAGTTTAATCCAAATGAAACACATAGGTCGAAACATACAAAATATTTAATCCAAATACAGAACACAAAAGTCCGAATATACAAGATAAAAACATTAATAATAGTCTCGTAGCATAATAAAAGTTCAACAAACTAAAACCATTAATAAATTGACATCTTTGCAAAATCTGGAAACTTGGGAAGTCCTTTTCTCCATCCATAACCTCTTTGAATCCTGTAAATTTAAAATATGAAAAAAAGTAGCATGGTTAATATGTAAAATAAAAAAATTTGAGAAATTTTTTAAAAAAGGTATAATCAATACCTTCTTCAAACATTATGTCCTTGAAGTGTTGCTGAACTTCAAGATTTATGGAGTAAGAATTTAGCCAATTTTGAGTGTATATAATAGCCTCCACTGTTTAGGAGCCAATGAAGAACGATTACAGACAACTGCATGTCCTTCAGTATTAAAAGACGACTCAGATGCTACAGTAGATACTGGAATTTCCAAAAGAATCCTACTCATTTGGTTGAGTATCAAAAATCTAGGACCATTATCCTTCCACAAGCGAAGTATGTTGAGATTAGCATTATTCTCTATCTTAACAAGAGCTTCCAACAAGTACAAATCAATCTCTGACTCACCATTAAAAGATGTAGTCTCTTCACTTGAGAACTTTAGTATTAAATAATTTCCTTTATGAACATCAAAATCGAAATTCATATCCATATCTTGGTCCGTAGTGGTACCAATAATAGTAATAGTGGGGTAGATCAAATGGTACTTAGAGAAATAGTTGATTTACAATAACTAGTAGTACCATTAGAATAAGCTGAGCTAAAACTACTATATTGATGAAACAAACGTCTCAAAGCATGCTCCACTTTATCTATGATGGTTTAAGACATAGTTGACCCCAACTTATAAATACTTGAACTTATATCGTAGATCCAACAGAACAACAACATACAATAATAAATTCATCTTCTCACTACTTCCCTAATACTTATCAAATTGACCCTGCATGTTCTTAGCCATTTTAGAAAGCATTTCATTACAACTCTTCGTACAATTTATTTGCAAGCAATTCTAAACTCTGATAATATAATGATAAATCGAATTAAAGGTAGTATACAAAGATCCTGAAATATTCAAAGTAATTTCATAAAAGGCTGTCAAGAAAGAAACCAACATTTTCGCATTCAACCAAACTTCTTTACCAGGCTGTAATCTTTCATGTAAGTAGGTTATTCATCCTCTAATCTCTCAAAAGCCTTTTAAAGTTTACAAGCCACCTCAAACATCACATAAGTAGAGTTCCATCTAGTTTCAATATCAAGACATATAGAAGACTTACCATGAATCTTTTCAATTTCAACACACTTTATAAATGTTCTTAAACGTTCAAGGAAAATCTCACAAATCTTATAGCACTTCGAATATGATCTATGCAAATATAATGTTCATTCAAAGCTTCAGATATAATAATATTCAATTTGTGCGTACAACATCTAACATGCAAATTGTCACCATTCAATAACAAACCATGATTGAGTATCTTGATAAGATAAGCGACTACATTATCATTTGAACTAGCATTGTCAACAGTCAAATACATCACTTTTTCAGTACCCCAATCTTTCAAACTTTTATAAAATACCCCAATCTTTCAAACTTTTTTCAACTGCCTTACCAATTGTATCCCCTCTATGATTCTCAATTTGATTAAAATTAAGGATCCTCTTATGCAATTTCCGATCAAATTAATGAAGTGTATAGTTAGAACCATATAATTTATGTTTTGCCCAAAAGTCCAAAAATCAGTGGTGACAAAAACTTTATATTTCATTTTCATGAAAGTATTCTTCAAGTTTTCTGTCTCCTTAAGATATATTTTGAGGACATCCATAGCTATAGTAAATCGAGATGGAACAACAAACCTTGGCTCAAGCAAACATATTGATCTGTTCATAAATCTCCTAAAATCATACTCTCCACAAACCTAATAGGCAATTCATCATGAATAATTATTTCTGGTAAAGCTCTTCGACAATTCTCCAAATCAAACGACTAACATACGAACTTTGAATCAGATTCCTATTCAGCACAACTAGAATCTTAAGGTTTGAAAACCAATTAGGTTTGGGTTCAGTCCCTCTTCTTTTGATAAGGATATTTGTTACAAATTTCCAAATGGTTTTTCATAGTTCCAGTACCATTACGCTTAGGATGACATGCATACACAACCCTACAGTAATTACATTTAGCATGAGGATCCTTGGGATCACCTTTCAATTTTTCAAAATGATCCCAAACTATAGAAGTTTTTAGAATTCTAACATATTCTTGGTGGATTCTCAGGATTCATCGCTTCATCCAAATCAAAATCAACGACGACTTTATTTTGTTATGGTGGCATTATTTGTTTAAATTTCAATTGTCTTGGTCATATTAACTCTGAAAAATAACATATAGAAATAAAATTAGGATTCACTCCAAAAATAAATAACATTAATATATTTTTAAAAATTTAAATATACTTACTTAGATTCGGAATCCAATTTTTAAAGTTCAAAAGAGGACCGAAAGGAACTGCCCGCAGTGTCGAAATAGAACAACATTCGAAGGGGCCAGGGTGGGGCTGGGCGGAGATGGTCAGCGATGGTCAGTATGTGGGCTGGGCTGCTGAGCGAGGGGGGTGATGATCGATATGCAAGCAATGAGCGGTGACGTGACATGAGGGGTGGCAGGTAGTGTGGGTTAGAGACAAAGAAGTTGAGAATGAAAGGTAGGCGTGACAGAGGTTGAAAGGTAAACAAAACCTAACTTTTTAATGAAATGATAAAAATAATAAAATGTAATTTTTTTAATTATAACATATTCGGTTGATTGATATTGTTGGGTTCACGGTCACTAATCGACCAACTTATCCGAATCGACACCGAGCGGCTTACCACGAAAACCAACTGACCGACCTGTGTTTGGTCGATCGACTCGACTTTTCGAGTCCATATGATAACCCTTGTGAATACTGTCAATTTGAAGATGAATTTACTTTTTTGAAAAGCTGCAATATAATGATTGAATGACAAAAAAACTTAATGAAAATGTCGTGGCCTTGTTTCCCATAAATTTTAACTTTCCATTCAAAAATTATGTTCGTAGATTGTTATGTTTTATCATCATATACATCCACTTTGGCAGAAATTTACATGACTCGTTATCATCAAATACTCAACCTAATACTTTTGTTTTTCTTTTTTATACCTTTATGTAAAGAACATGATACATAAACTTTTCTTTTATCATATCTTCTGTGTCAATATACTAATGGAAAACATAAATTTTACTACTCATAAAAATTCTCAAGTTTTTATATTAGAATTTAATTGAGAATGACTATGATTCATTTTTTTAGTAGACACAAGAGTGTTGCTCAACATACTATATAATCACTCATAGGTTATAACATTTTATAAGGATCGCACAGAGTTACCATTTGCATTAATCTTCTAACTTCTTACATCTAATTACCCATTACCCATTTTGATGGTGTTGATTCTATAACTTCAAAAGGATGGTGACTTTTAACGGCAAAACATTTCACAATATGTTATCTAATTTCTTTATATTTACACCTAAACCTCTTGTAGAACATATCATGTTCAACAACCACCAATTCTACAATAGAATCATGTTCTGTAGTATTATTGATTACATCAATTTCCAAGTCATGAAATGTGTCTGAAGAGGTATCATATTTATGACCCTCAAAGTTTAATTCATCAAATTCATCCTCTGCAGTCCTAAGTTCTAAAAACTTATTTTCAACAGTTAAATCTATATCATTACCCATATCATTACATGGGGAATAATTGATTCAGGCTCGAGGTCAAGACATTAGCTACAAGTTTCATCTACTAGTGGGACATTGGCTATGTTTATAACATCCGCATATAATTTCAATATATGTGCCTTATCATTCCAATTTAGAACATTCTTGTTTGTAGTTTCATTGCCTACCATATATATGGTATAATTATATGCAGATGTGAAAAACGTAGTTAATGTCCAATTAGTTGCGAGATGCCTGACTAACGTCTTCACATAAGCTAATGTCTTTACCTCGAATCTGAATGAGTTGTGCCCCCATGTGAAGATGTGCGTGAAGATTTAAGTGATGATCTGAATTTAACTATTAAAAATAAGTTCTCACAACTGAGGATTGCAACAGACGATAAATTGATGAATTATATTTTGAGGGTCATTAAACGATATCTCTTCAAACACATTCCATGACTTGGAAATTGATGTTAACAATAATATTTCGGAACATGATTCTATTGTGGAACTAGTGGCTATTGAACATGATCTGTTGTACAAGGGGTTTTGTGTTGGATTTATCAATATTTGTGTGTAAATATTAGTTGTCAATATTTAGTCTTCATAGTATTTATTGCTTTCCTTCATTATAGTAGGTCATGATTCTATATAAGAAGACCGAAGTTACATGTATGTAAATTCAAGAATACTTTTATTCTCTAGAATCTATATGGTATCAGAGCTTAGGAAATAAACCCTAATTCTCCAAAACCCTAGCCGTCATCAACTGTCACTCTCTCTACCACCATTGCCACCTACTTCATCGGCCATCTTCCTGTTGATGCATCATCCGCTCTCCCATTGACGAAAACCTCCATCGACTCTCCCTCCACCGTATCATCTCAGATCTATACCGTTAGATCTTATTGTCCAGTTGTTCCATTTGCAACCTTTCCATCAATTCGTTCACATATCTGCTCTTCACAAACCTTTATCGCTTTTGCACCCCTCTGTTCGCCGTCGTCACGTCGATCCACCCGCAGATCTAGTATTCACAGAAGCTCAATCGTCTGTAGGCTAAGCATAGATTGCCAAAAAATCGATCCAACGAATGTTGGTTGGTCGGTCAGTTGCATAAAAGCTTCGGTTGGAGTTGATTTTATATAAAAAAAAGAGTTATGATTGGTCCAAAAAGTGATTACCGATCAATCGACTGATGATAACTCTTCTAAAGAGAGTTAATTGTGTCTAAAATTCACTTAAGATAGCTAAAGATAGTCTCATCTAGACCCCCATATTAGCTGAGATGTGCTTAAATGATCATAGAATTCAAATTTCTCATTTATAATGATAGCATTTACATAAATGATCTAATTTTGAGCATCTTGCTGCAGTTCTGATGATGCTGCAGCATCAGGTCCAAAATAGACAGAAAGCAGCAACTTGACAGTGAAAAAACTTCTCAACAAAAATTACCGCAATAACTAGAGGTTTCACTTGTTAGTGAGAGCTGGGTCCCATAGGACTTGTTTTGTTGCCCTAAAAATGGAATGAGGTATAAATGCCATAAGAAAGAGAAGCCTCAACACACACAAAACAACCCCACTCATTCTTGCAATATTTCAACCCTTAATTCAAGAAAACCTCTCCAACCGTTCGAGGAAATCAAGAGGAGAAGAAAACTCAGAAAATCGTTGCTGAACAGAGACCAAGACTCTTGCTGGGAGCTGACCTTCAGCTCCCTCTCTTCATCTTTTAAACTCTTTGTATTCTTTTCATTCCTATATTTCTTGATTTCCCTTATGGCTTTGTGTAGCTAATCAGCTTATGTAAGGGGGAGATGTAGTGAACTCATTTCAAAGGCTATAACCTTGTTGTTCTGTATTAATGATAGTGTGGTTTGAGTTGAAGTTGTTTGTTTATTCCATTTTCAATATGTTTGATCACCATGTTGAAATATCTCTTTGTTAACTTTTGGAAAAATGTAATAGGGAGCGAAAAACTTTATTTCGAGCTAGATTCTACTTGAGTTTAGAGTGTGGGAACTTGGGAATAAGAACCACCTAGCTTGCTTATAAACTGTTCGTATATGCTATTGTTGTTTGTCTAAGAACCCTAATGGCAGAAAACTCTAGCATGTTTGGAAAGGCTTCTTGTATGTTTGACCACTATTTCACTTCATTAATGCTGCAACATCGTTAGAGTAGCCTAGAAAGAGTCACGATTCTCTCCCCTTTATGCCCTCATTCTAGAAGACGTTATTCGTTTGTTGTTCATGATCAGTAGTTTTGGCAATTATTTATAAATATATTTAAAACCTCTGCATTGATGTTTAGTTTAGCATGTGTAGGAAAAGAAAATTAGTCAGTTTAATGCACTGATTTCTTAGGTAATTATTGAGTGTTTCGTACTTAGTCTCGTGGATTCGAACTTTTTATTACTTGCTGCGACAATTGTGTATACTGCACGTGTAAGAATTGGTAACATAAATTGGACCAACAACCAACCACCTACTTTTAGTATAAAAAAAAAAAAAGAAAAAGAAAAAAGTAGACTACAGTACTGTTGTAGTCTAAGACTACATCTCTACTGAAAACGAGCGGCCATTAAATGGTCACTAGTTTTGAGGCTTTTTTTTAATGATCTTTTTGTTTATTTTTATATTTTTTTTTATCTTTCTTCTCTCACATTCACTCATTTTATTTCTCTCCTCTCCCCTCCATTTTTTCTTCTTTTCATATCTCTCCTATAGGGGTGTTCATGGGTGGGCTTGGGTTGGGTCGGGTTAGGGGTATTTTTGGGACAAACTCAAATTTTCGGGTTGGCCATATGTGGGAACCAATGGGCCTAAGATTGATGGCCAACCCAACTCAAATTTAGAGTTGGGTCGAGTCAGGTTGTCAGGTTGTTGCTTTTTTTTTTTAAATTTAAATTTAAATTTTATTTTGTTTATAACCTGAACTGAAAAAAAATTATAGAAAAATTGAAATCTTAATTTATGCATAATTTCAAATCTTAATTCAAATCAACATGGAAGTCCTAATTCTAACACAAATATTAAAAATTTACAATAGTTGTCATCCAAAGTCCAAACAAACAGTAAAAATTAAATTCTTAAATCTTTGTTAGAAGCAACAATTAATATCACGAGCAATAAGCTAAAAATCTTGATCTTTGACTCTATATGTTTGTCGTGAAAATTAAAATATAATAACAACAATTTGATGGGGCGTTAATCCTGCAGCGAAAGTGAAGATCGTGTTCTTAAATTTTAAGGAAAAAAAACAACACAGTAAAACAAAAATAGGGAACGATGGGTACTTACCTTTGAAGTTTTTCCTATCTATCAATCCAATCGACACCACCACGAGAGCCTTCCCTGCTATATCTCCGATGAGGAACGGTTTGTGGGAACGCCTTTTCTAGTTTTGAAAGCAATGGAGAAATTTGGGAGTTTGGGAGAAAATCCAATTTTTTTGCAGGAGAATCTAGAGAGATGCAGAACCATTGTGCATCTCTTTTAACGATGTGGTGGCGAAGTTACCCCCACCTTATCACTTGCCACTCCCTACCAAATATTGACGGGAGTGGTAATATTAATTTAATTAATATTAAAATAATTAATTAGATAATTAATAAATCCCTTAAATGATTATTAATTAAGTAATTAATTAATTAACCAAATATCATATATTTGATTACATTAATATATGAATCATATTCAAATTTACTTTTCTCCTATAACCTATAGTTTTAATGTACAGCTTATGCACATTAATTTTAACCTATAGTTTTAATATGAATCCAATTCATATTAATTATTATATGAATCGTATTAAAATATTTCTCTCATAATATATAGTATTAATTTTGGATATGTGTATCCAAAATTAATATATATTTATATAATGTATCAATATACATTATATACATTCCCTATTTTGAACATTTCAAATTCTTTCAAAATCTGACCCTCGTTTTACCCGTTGTGATTTAGCAAGGGGACCTAATGGACCTATAGATTAGAAGTTCCAACGATACAAGATGAATCAGTCAAATTCATTAACCGAGTTAATCAACATTCATTAACTACAGGTCACTCCACTAAAGACCCGCAGTTACACTCTTCTCATTGCATAATATTTTCGTGTCCACGGATATGCGACCATTAGCGGCAAGTCAATCCTTCACGAGTGCTCGTAACTCTAGTTGGATCAAATTACCTTTTTACCCTGAGTTACATCTTGCTCCTTAAATACCACTGCTCCTCTAATTAACAACTGGGTATGGTCCAACCAATAATCGGCAGTCCCTCTCGGATCAGTGAGAAGGTGGAGCCCATTGTTCAAATCTTGGAGTCAGCACTTAAGAGAACACTTATCTACTCCCCTAAAGTCGGGGAGGAGTGAATTCCATCTTGTGAAGTTATGTTCCAAACTCTCCACTCGGTCTTGTCCCCAAAATGGTAGAAATGTTGAGTCGGTGACTCGGGCCACTCTCACCCATACAGATCAAAGAATGAGCTCTCATTGGCAGGAGTCCATAACTCATTCAAGATTGAGAATGAGTTGCCTAGTCATCCTACGAAATAGCAATCTATTAGTCAACGATGTTACATCTAAAGATTGCCTATTTCGTGTTTCGATCTTATACAAACTCATTGTATAGCATACCTCCAGTACTCGCATGTCTCCACACAAATGACCTGGATCGAATAGTTTGTAACCTTTACAAAGTAGGTCGTATCCATAGTGTTGCCAAGATAAGGTACCCAACCTTATCCATATGCTATAGACCCTTTAGGTTATTCTCGGAACATTATCCATTTGTATATCGAGGGTATATCAAATATATACCTAGTATATATACTGTCCCTGTTACATGAAAATAACCTTGGATGTTTAGTTTATTGGAATTGGACAATAAATTTAACAACAATTTGATTGAATATGAAAACATAACTTTATTGAATATAGATTTGTTTTTACATAATTACAAACTATGAATTTAGGGCAACACGCCCAACACAATTAGTTTTAGAAAAGATCAAGAATAACAAAAAACATATATTATTAAAATCATATTTAATCATTTTACTTACCATTGAAACCATGCTGATCTAATAAGACTTATTTATGCACGGTGTTGGTAGAGGAGTGCAAACTTTCTGAAAAAAGAGATCAAAAGAGAGAACATATAAAATTTTATAAGAATATATAGTAAATAATCAAGAGCGATTAAACAATAAATAAGTTACTTGTCTCAATTTTGTTACAAGTCTCCAATTTTTTGAGTTGTGGAGGAAGATCTAATAACACCAATTTGCCACAAACCCAATTTTGGTGTGCATATCAAAGCCTCTACTGTTTTACAAGTTAAATAACTTCTAAAAGAATCAAGAATCCTCCCCTGTACTAAATGCTGATTCAGAAGCAACTATAGACCCTGGAACCGCCAAAACATCTTGGACAATTTTTAATAAAACTCAATATTTATAGCCATGAAATTTCCACCAAGCCAAAACATCAAAATTATTATTAAGTTCCTCACTAGGGTCACTTAAATACAAATCCGCAATTTCCACCAATTTCCATATTTATGGTAACACTTGATTGGAAAGAATCAATACTGTAACTTTCGGTATCAAGAATAAGAGTATTATCATGTGATATGAAGAAATCATGCATACGAACCAAATATGTCTTGATACTATCAAGCATCTCTTTAGCTATAGCATCCTCATGGTATCCGAAAAACAAAATCCTACGTAATCCAATTTGTAACGAGGATCAAACACCCTAACAATAAATATCAACTTATTCATTTTCTTAATTGAACCCCAATACTTGTTAAACTTTTTCTTCATACTTGAAGTCATTGAACATAAAATAAAACCTTCATCTAATACCATGAAGTTCATCAAAATAAGAATTATAAACCACATATAGAGAACTACTTATCTATGTAGTGACATTATAAAACACCTTCAAAAATTTGTGGAAAGTTAGACGCTCCAAAAAAATTTCCCTTTCCACAATTTTATCAAGTTATCCATGTCAATCACACAATACAAAGGGAAAGATAGGAAAAACAATAAATGACACAAGAATTTTTACTGATTTACCCCAACAATTTATGGACTAGGTCTAGTCTTCTGCTCAGATGCGGTTCCACTATAATCAGATTGGATACAAACACTCTCAAATATATCACTCCACAGATATTCGCTGTCTAGAGGTCCCAATAAAAAACCCCTAACTTATAAGTATTCTAAACTCAATATTCAGGTATAGGAATGAAAACAAACTTATAATAGAACAAGATTTAATTAACCCAAATAAATTGATCTTGCTCTGCCCTTTCTGCTGCCAACCATCCCTAGTCGTTGCCTCTGAAATGCCACAAAAATCCCCAAAAACGGCTGCCAAAACCTAATAAGAACGCACCTTTAATAAGAAAAGCTGTCAAAGTGTTGAGACGCTGCCCACAGCGTATCAACGCTGCGAACATAGCAGCTTCAACACACGCCCCGCTTCGACCTGACGCAATCCCGGCTATATCCCAACTCATCCCTGGCTTGCTTTGACGTAGATTTGGCCCCACCAATCCCAACACTTTAAAAACACATTCACATTTTTTCAATCATCAGAAGTTGGTGGCCCCAATTTTTTGCTTATATGTTCATTTTCCGATAAGTAGTTAAAAAATCTAACTCCTCTCCCTCTAATATTTGAAAAACTTTATCAAATCTCAAAGCATGTTCAAGCATCCAATAAGTAGAATTCAATTTGGTTGCCACATCTAAACAAGTAAGAACTTTTGATATAATCATATTTTGCAAAATCAAATCGAGAAAGAGCACCCTTGCACGTTCAACGTCCACAGCGCGCAGATAAATTCCATCACCACTGTTCTAACCTCACAACCGTTCGTCTTGTGCACGCCTTCTAACAACATCAACAGCTCGTGCAGGCACACCTTTGCCTTGTTAGACGTCTCGAACACACCTCTTGCCGAACATCTACGAACACCTCTTGCTAGCACCCTGCCATGGCCCTCAATAAATGAAATTTGACTTTTATGTGCTTTATTCTACCATGTTGTACAGGATTTGAGGCAATAGCAATAGCAGACTTGTTATCACAAAATAATGTCGTAGGTTCCTCTGGTTTGAATCCCAAATCATCAAGCAATTTGCGAAGCCATATTGCTTGATTTGTAGCTGATGCGGCTGAAATATATTCAGCTTCAACAGTAGATTGAGGCACCACGTCTTGTTTTCTTGAATTCCAAGAGAAAACTCTGGTCCTAAGAGAAAAAACATAGCCATAAGTACTTTTAGAGTCATCAACACAACAAGCCCAATCACTATCAGCATATCCAATCAATGTTAAATCACCTATACAATCAAACCAGATTCCAAAATCAAGAGTACCCTTTAAGTACCTAAGGACTCTTTTAGCAAGACCAAAATGAACTTTACTAGGTGAATTCATATATCTTGAGAGTAAACTTACAACAAACATGAAGTCTGGTCTAGATGCTGTTAAATACAAGAGACTTCCTACTAAACTTCTGTAGTTTGTAGGATTAGAAAACTTTTCACCATCATTCTTCGAAACTTTCAAATTTATTGCTAAAGGAGTAGAAACATCTTTACATGTTTCCATCTTGAATTTTTTCAAAATTCCTTGAGCGTACTTTCTTGTGCAATAAAAATACCCTTGTCTTCTTGATGGATTTCCATACCAAGAAAATAATGCATGTAATCGAGATCTGACATTTCAAACATATTTTCCATCTCAACTTTAAAATCTTGAAGCATTTGATAATCATTTCCAGTTACTAGCATATCATCAACATAAAGAGAAAGAATGAGTTGATTGGAATTTTCACCAACCTTAACATAGAGAGTGGTTTCACTCACACTCTTCCTAAAACCTTGAAGGATCAAATATGAATCAGTTTTGTTGTACCAAGCTCGAGGTGCTTGCTTCAGGCTGTAGAGAGCTTTTCTCAAACGGTATACTTTCTCTTCCATGCCTTCTTCTACAAACCCTTCGGGTTGACTTACATAAATCTCCTCCTCAAGGTCACCATTCAAGAAAGATGATTTTACATCGAGATGGAATATTTTCCACCCCAATTGTGCAGCTAAAGCAATAATCATCCATATAGTGTCATGATGTGAAATTAGAGCAAATGTATATCTGTAGTCAACTCCAAATTGTTGTGCATACCCTTTTACCACTAACCTTGCTTTGTATTTGTTGATTGAACCATCAGAATTATACTTCACCCTGAACACCCACTTCACACCTAAAGTATTCTTACTTCGTGGTTGGTCTACAAGCTCTCATGTATTATTTTTATTGATCATCTCCAATTCACTTTCATAGCAACAATCTGTTTGATAGATTGTGAAGCTTCATGATAGCTATTTGGTTCAACAATAACAAAGTTACAACTTTCATATACATCAGCTAGTGATCTTACCTTGTAATTTGAACCATCACCAGTTGCATCAACAAGATCATCATCATTCAAAGGAGGATCTTGGTTATCTTGATCAATTTTTTATAAATTTTCAAAATTGGTGGGTGAGTCTCTGACAATTTTATGCTCCTCAAAATCCCAATAAGAATCTTCATCAACAATGACATCACGACTCAAGATAACCTATTATGTGTTTAAATCAAAAATTCTATACCCTTTTGAATCAGAGACATAGTCAATAAATACTTCTTTAATTGCCTTCTCATCAAGTTTAGATCTCTTAATAGAAGGAACAAGTAACATATAGATCCAAAAATCTTCAAGTTTTTAACGGAAGGTTTTCTACCTGACCAAGCTTCATAAGGAGTTTTGCCCTTAACTGCCCTTGTAGGAAGTCTATTGAGCAAGTAAATAGAAGTACATATAGCTTCTGCCGAAAATTTCTTTGGAAATTTCTTCCCAAAGAGTAAACATCTTGCCATCTCCATCACGGTTCTATTCTTCCTTTCTGAACACCATTTTGCTGTGACGTATAGGTAATGGACAGTTGGTTTTGGATTCCCAAGTCTTCACAAAACTTGTCAAATTGCTTGGAAGTATATTCCTTCCCATTGTTTGTTCTCAAAGTTTTGAGCTTGCAACCACTTTGAGTTTCGACAAGATTCACAAACTTCTTGGAAATTTAAAAAACTTGAGTTTTCTCGATCAGAAAATATTCCCAAGTCATCCTGGAAAAATCATCAATAAAGAGAATAAAATATTTATTATTCCCAATAGACGCTTTGCGCATGGGACCGCAAACATTGCTATGCACCAATTCAAGCTTTTGTGTGGCTCTAAAACTTCCACCTTTTGGAAAGGTAGTCTGTGCATCTTCCCTTTTTGGCAACTTTCATAAATCTGATCAAATGAGACAAAGTTGGTAAGATCATCAACCATATTAGAAGAATGCAAAATTTGCAAAGCTTTGTTGTTGTAGTACCCAAAGCGATGATGTCATTTTTTGCTTTCTTCCACTTTGGCATTTAGAGCATGATGACATAATGAGTCACCATTCAAAAAGAAAGCATTGTCAATCATTTTGACCCTTGCAATCTCTACTCCATGAGTGTCATAAATAACACAATCATGCTCTTTAAAAACCACACGTTATGCAACAATTGAGCAATGCTAAGCAAGTTTTGAGATAATCTTGGAACATATAAAACATTTGATATTATCTTTTCACCTTGCTTAGTATGCATGACGACAGTACCTTTACCTTCAGCTAGTATTGTCTCGCCATGTCCAAGAATCACCTTAGACTGTATAGATCTGTCAATCTAGCTAAAAAGATTGATATCTTTGGCCATACGGGTGGTGCATCCGCTGTCAATTAGCCTTGAGATTTAGTTGTTGTCACTTGTATGAGAAGCCATAAACAACAAATTTGTTTCCTGATTTTTATCTGCACAATTTGCTTGTTGCTGGGGATTTTGGATTTGGTTTTGTTTGGCATAACAAAACTTCTCCGTATGACCATCCCTTGTTGCAATAGTCACAATGGAAGACTTATTTGTTTTTGTACCAACAATCTTTCTTAGCATGGTTAGTCCTTTTACAAAAACGACAAGGAGGAAATTTACCATTCTTTGACGATCCTCCTTTTCCCTTACTCCCCCGATCTTTGGTTGACTTTTTATCGTCTTGTGCAGCAGGTTTCTTGCCTTGGAACTTGACATAAAAGGCACCTTCAACATGCTCCTCGTTACGCATTGTATCCCTCTGTTCCTGGGCTTGTAACTTGCTAATTAACTCAACTATAGAGAGAGTAGTCAGATCAAAAGACTCCTCTATTGATGAGATCTTTGATTCAAATTTGCTAGGAACACTAACCATTATTTTCTCCACAACTCTTTGATCTGGAAAATCTTCACCAGCTAGTCTAATCTGGTTCACAATGGTCATCACTTTAGTTGTGTAGTCCCTTACAGAATCTGAATCTTTCATCTTGAGCATCTCAAACTCTCTTTTGAGAGTTAATAATTTGACAGCTTTTACCCTTGCACTTCCTTCAAATTCCACCTGTAATTTATCCCAAGCTTCTTTTGCTGTTTTACAATCAATAATTCTAGCAAATATAGGATCAGATAAAGAAGCATGAATTACAGATAAAGCTTTAGGCTTCTTTAACTTCTCCTCTTCATGTAATTTGATACGATTCAATTTCGGATTTTCTCCCAATGGCTCAGGATCGACATCTATTGAAACTGATTCCCAAAGGCCGAGTGCTTTGAGATAGGATTGCATCTTAACAATCCAAAATTGGTAGTTTTCACCATTAAAGTGTGGAGGGGATGTAACACCAAAATTAGAAGACATTATCAAATAAGAAATTTGAATTTCTCTCTCTCAAATAAAATCACAACCCTTTAAATCTAAGGCTCTGATACTACGGTTGAGAAAATGAAAGTGATAAAAATAATACGGAAGCAATAGTAAAATTCTCAATGTTTGATGAACAATGAGGAAATATGAAATGAAATGTGAGAGAGTAGAAATCAATAGAAGAGAAATCAACTTCAAATTGAAGTGATAAAATTGTGAATAAACAAATGAAAAGTATAAATGTTGGTGATACAAACTTCTCATGGAAGTTCACCCTTATATAGGTGTACAAACTACATAACTTAAACCAAAATTAAAATGGATAAACTTACAATTTATAAAAGTGAAACTTAAAAGATAAAAAACTGAAAATTAAATCTAACAATTAAAAAAAACTTAAAAGATAAAAACTGAATTTAAATTTGAGTTACAAGAAAAACCTTATAACTCAACAAGAATGAAGTATGCATACGTCATTAATAAATGCAATGGAATTGTACTTGCAATAAGACTCTATTTTTGCAACTGCCCTCAACAAATGAGGAAAAGCTAGTTGAATTTTCCAACTCCCCTATAGAGTTCTAGCCAGCAAATTATAGAGTTCAAAAAAAAAAAAATTATTTTCCATGTAGATTGTGTACATAACGCTATCCTATTTTATACTTAAAAATCTAGTGGCAATGAGTTATGCTACTTTATTACTCAGTGTTAAAACATCTAAAATAAATTAAGAATTTAAGGTTCTAATTATCCATATGCTATTTTGGACTATATAACAATTAAAGCTCTTTCACAATCAATAATTAGAGAAAAAAAAACATAGATTTAACTAGTTATAGGAAATATATGAGAAATTTTAAAATGAATTGGTTGTTTGTAACAACAAATATATATGTATCATGTTCTTGGAATGGAACAACAATGAGAAATCATAAGCCTCAAAGTAAAATAGTAGTAAATATGAATTGAATCCATATAAAACCCTTAACGGAGCACAATTCTAGTTATTGGGCCATAACTCTAGTTAGTTACTTAGAACTTGTAAATTTTCCTAATAAAGTCAATCTTTTTTAGTAAAGGTAGAGATGAATCTGTCAAAAATGAACGATAGGGAAGCTAGAGACTCTTTAAAAATGTGCCGTGAGTACTATGTAGTTAACATTTTGCATTAAGTCCATGTGTCAGTTGTAAGACAAAGGGATTTTAACTGTTTTTTCTCTTCAAGATATAGTTGATACACATCTCTAGCAACAATTATTCTCGATGGAGGGTCAAACATAGGACATGAAATACTGCAAAATAATCTAAGTCTCTCATTCTCTACAAATTTGAATGGTAATACATCTATAATTATCATCTTAGCACATTTCGTTCTAGATGCTTGTTGACTAGATAATGTAGTCACAAAATTACTTTCAGTTTTTACATCTTTGACAGGTTGAAAAGTTAAAATGATTTATCCTTTTTTTCTTCCCTAAAATGATTTTTAAGTGCTTCCACAAAGTGCTGGTTCCACATGATGTAGTATCACAATGATAATCTTTATCACAATAATTGTACTTGCATCTAGATCTTGCATTACTATCTACCACCTTCATTTTTCTGAAATGATCCCACGCCAAAGATTTACTTGGTCTACTTGGTCTCTTCTTAGATTTTGTAGGTAATGGTGACTTAGATCCAGTCTCAGAAATAATATCAATAGTAGAGGAAAGACTCATTATTATCTCCACTTGCACTACTACTTTCCATCTACAAAAAATTAATTAAATAAAAATTATTACTCACTCACATTTCATTGTAGTTAGGGCTTCATTATCAACTCAATTAAAAGAATACAACTTTATATTCAATAGTATATTCACAATCAGTCAAAATAGAGAGATATTGATGAGGCAAAAAAAAAAAAGAAAAAAGAAAAAAACTCAACTCAATCATACTTCATAGTCTATCTATCATACTTTGTAGTCTATCTGTAGGCATAAAAGACCTAAGTTAGGAACTAAGTTACATTTATTTAAGTTACATTTATTTTTATACTTTGTAGTCTTAATAGCTACTGATTCAGTTTGAAAGAATTAACAATAGTGGGTAATAGTTGTTGGGTATTTTCACTTGTTGTAAAGCCTAATTAGATGACGGCCTATTTGGCCTTTTAGGGTTTTTAAAAAAATATTTTGTTTGTTTGTTTTATAAAACTGAAACAACAATAGTGGGTAATAGCTGTTGGGTATTTTCACTTGTTCTGAAGCCTAATTAGAAGACGGCCCATTTGGCCTTTTAGGGTTTTTCAAAATATATTTTGTTTGTTTGTTTTCTTTATAAAACAAACATGTGCAGCCGCCTACCATAATAAGGGAGAAAGAAGGGAAAACGTGAGTGTATGTAGATCGAGGAGAGAAAATAATAAAGAAAACCTTTCGTACAGTAGCGTTTTTGCACGATCAGAGATCGATCTATGGTCTGATCGTGGTGAGATTTAGATAGCATGTTCACAATACGAGGGTCTTCAATCTGGATGGTGGAGATTTCTTTTGAAGGTGCCTACAATCAGATACATCGAGTAGTTGGTTTCACTTTTTAAGTGAGAATTTTTTAATTTTCTTCTCCGATTTATTCCTTTGTTTGTCAAGAATTATTGTCTTGAGATATTATTATTTTATGCCTTTAGTTGTTACTAGGGAAAACTTGGTGTAGCCCATTATTGAATATGGTGCAGATTTTGACTTTGGTCCGTAGTTTTTTACTCCTCACATTGAGGAGGGTTTTCCACGTTAAAATTGCTTATGTCCCATGCTTGTTTGTATTATTATTTTTACTTGCTCTTTCTTATTAGATTCACACAAGAGGGGATATTTGGTCTATAAAATTAAGTATTTATCCCAACAAAGTGGTATCAAAGCGAGGTTAAAAATTAATTAGGCCTTGTATTGAACAATGGAAAGTAGTACAAGTAGAATGGTAACATTGAATGGCTCAAATTATCAAGTTTGTAAAAGCAAGATGAAAGATGTTTTATATGTGAAGGACTTTTATTTTCCTGTTTTTTCACTTGAGAAGTCTGAAGACAAAATTGATTTAGAATAGAAATATGTCATAGAAAAGTATATGGCTTTATTAGACATTGGGTAGAAGAAAATATTCTAAATCATATTGGAGAAGAAACACATGCACAGACTATGTGTAATAAGCTTGAGTCGTTATATGCCCTAAAAACTGGTAATAATAAAATGTTTCTGATCAAGCAAATGATAACTTTGAAGTATCAAGATGGAACACCTATGCTAGATCACTTGAATACATTCCAAGGTATCATTAATCAGCTTACTGGAATGAAAATCAAGTTTGAGGATGAGATACAAGGGTTATAGCTTCTTGGTACATTGCTGGACTCGTGGGAGATCTTTAGAACATTGTTATCAAACTCAGCCCTAAATGGAGTAATAAATATGAACATGGTGAAAATCAGTGTCCTAAATGAATAGATGAGAAGAAAGTCACATGGCTCTTCATCAAAGTCATAGGTTCTTGTTACTGTAAGAAGGGGGATGAGTAAGAGTAGAGGTCTGAAGAGTACAGACAGAAGCAAAAGTAAGAGCAGCTGGTTTGCCAATGTTGAGTGTTTTCATTGTGGTATGAAAGGGCATATAAAGAAGTATTGTCGACAACTGAATATAGAAAATAAAAATGATAAAGGTAAGGAAAAGAAGAATGATGATGGTAATGACGCAGATAGAGTTGTTGCAACTACTGAGGATTTCCTTATCTTATTTGATGGTGATGTTATCAATCTAGCTACACAGTAGAGGAATTGGGTGATTGATAGTGGCACGTCAATTCATGCTATGTAAGGGCAGTATTGTAATTTTTCAGTAAAAAAAAGGGAAAAAAATAAGATATCTTAGTTGGAAGGGTATTTTGGTCTTTTGAAAATAAAACAAAACATGGGACACGTGTGTGTGTGTGACGTGTTAGAAAAAAAAAAGAAAAGAATAGGAAAGGGAAATTGGAGAAAATGAAGGAGGAAAAAAAAAGAGAACAGAAAAGAAAGGGAGCAAGGAGAAGAGAAGAAAGCAAAGGGGAAAGGAGAAGAAATTGAAGGAGTAGCTTTTTGATTTGGAGCAGAAATTCGAAATTTAGTAAGTTTGTTGGGATCAAATAAAAAGAATCTATGGAAATATGAAGTCTTTTAAGGTTTGTATTTATGGGTTTTGTGAAAAAAAAAATGTCATTGAGAAGTTTGAGTTCTATGGGTATTCAATGAACGGGAAACTTCTGTTGTTCTTAGCTGAGAAGGAATGATAAACAAGTGGGGTTCGATTTTGCAAAGGATGTATGTTTTGGTTGGATTTTATGGTGGAAATGTTATGAGGGAACGTTGGTATTGTAATGGGTTTCGGTAAAGAAGGGTTCCATGGGAGAAAGAAAGGCAAAAGAAAGGCAAAAGAAAGGCGGAAGAAGTGAAGACTAATGGTGGGTATGGAATCTGTAGAAGAAGGGAAGAGAGAGAGGAGTGGTGGGGGTTGGTGTTGAAGAGAGAGAAAGAAATCAGGGAGTGAAGTAATTGATAAATTAAGATAAAAATAAAAGGAAAGAGTATATTTGCGTGAGATGGAGTGTGAGAAAGAGAAATTGAATGGGTTTGGTGGGACCTACTTGTAAGAAGGGAAAGTAGTGAGTTTTTAATGAAGAGGGAGAGTGAAGAAATTGGGTAATAGGATTATCTGAAAGTTATTATGATTAAAGTTTGAATTAAGTTATGTTGAAATTGGAATTAAGTGAGTTAAATTGGCTTTGAATCGATATTTCAGGTCATACAGGAATTGAAGCAGCGTACCAACCAAATTCACCTCGTACATAGGATTTGTGAGTGGTTATTTTACTAAATATTTTAAGATATCTATTATAGAACTTCAAGAAAATATATATTACGTGTGTTTGATTATTTCTGCTGAGAAATTGAGTTTGCTGAGAATTTATGAATGTTTTTGAAAACATAGAAATGTTTTATGATTTTCTGAGAATCGTTTTCAAACCATCATATTGTTGTATCCAGGTGATTACCCGTATGCTATGTGAATGTGTTTCAATAGTATACCCAGAAATAGAAGGTCTTTGGGACCATTTTACTCCACGTGTTGAGAGAATTATTCTACTGTGTATATTGAGATTACTCTATGCCAGTGGACCAGAAATAGAATTATTCTACTGTGCGCATTGAGATTACTCTGCGCTAGTAGACCAGAATAGAATGTGGATATATATATGGTGTTGAGTTTCCTTAATCTGTTTTAGGTTTGAAAGAAGATATTTAATATGTATTTCAGAAAGTATTTTTAGGAAGTATATGTTGTTAGAAGTTATACTCAGAAAATTACTGAATTTTAGTTGCTCAAGTTATATGAAGTTTTAACGAGAATGTTTATTATTTCAGCTTTATGAAGCTCGTCTTAAGAATTGAAATTTCAGTTGTTTTTATGGAATAAGTTTTACGAAATTATTTTCTTGATAAAATGCCACTCACTGAGCTTCTTAGCTCACTATTTATCATTGTTTTTCTCCTCCAGGCTGCACCTGAGTTTCATAGAGACAGCCGACAAGTTTCTGCCACTCACCATCTCAGAATTTGCATATCATTTTGTATGTACATCTAGAATGACTTATACTGGAATAGTTGTACCTTTTGTGGTCATACAACATGTTTAGAAGTCGTGGCCGAATAGTTATTTTTGAAACGAAGTATGTTACACTTTATGTTTTATATGTTGAAGAATAATCTAAATTAGTTTTAGAAATTTAGAAAGAAATTGACTATAGACTTGGTAGATGGTTGTGGATCTGTGGTCGGCACGACTTGTCCTATAGTTAATAGGTTTTTAGGGCGGGTCGTGTCATGCTACATCTAGAAGGTATTTCTTTGCATACTACACATCTGGTGATTTCGACAGTGTTAGGATGGGTAATGATGAATTAACAAAAGTCGTTGGTATCAGTGATGTGCACTTGGAGACTAAGAATGGTAATACGCTAGTTTTGAAGAATGTGAAACATATTTGTGATATTCCATGTATTTAATTTCTACAAGTAAAGTTGACGATGAAGGTTTCTGCAATACCTTCTACAATGGCAAATGGAAGCTTACTAGAGGCTCAATGATTGTAGCTAAGAGGGATAAGTGTTCCTCATTGTACTTGATGCAAGCAAGAGTTATTGATTCTGTAATAAATACAATGGATGATGAAAAGAGTGTTGAACTTTGGCATAACAGACTCGGTTATATTAGTGAGAAGCGAATGATGATTTTAGACAAGTGGAATCATCTTTTTGGTATAAAAAATGCACCTCTAAAAAGATGTGATCACTTAGCTGGGAAACAAAATAGAGTTTCCTTTAAGGCATCTCAACACTCAAGGAAGACAAATATACTTGATTTAGTATATTCTGATGTGTGTGGTCCTATGAAGACAAAAACACTTGGAGGTTCCTCATATTTTGTAACATTTATAGACAATCATTCGAGGAAAACTTGGGCATATATGTTGAAGACTAAAGATCAAGTGTTGCAAATGTTGCAAGTGTTTAAACAGTTTCATGCCCTTGTTGAAGAGAAACTAGTAAGAAAAAGTGCATCAGGACCGACAATGGAGGTAAGTATGTGGACCTTTTGATGAGTATTTTAGAAACCAGATATTTGACATCAAAAGACACCTGTGAAGACTCTTCAGTCGTATGGGCTAGCTGAGAGAATGAACATAACACTAAGGGTGGGTGAGATGTTTACTTACACAGTCACAGTTGCAAGTATTGTTTTGGGGTGAAACATTACGCACAGTTTTGCATGTTTTGAATCTCATGCCATGTGTTCCTTTGAATTTTGAAGTCTTGGATAGAATTTGATCAGATAAAAAGATATCCTATAATCACCTGCGTGTCTTTGGGTGTAAGCTTTTGCACATCTTTCTAAGGATGAAAGATCAAAACTTGATGTAAAGACAAGACCATGTGTATTCCTTGGCTATGGCCAAGATGAGTTCGATTATAAATTGTATGATCCAGTATAGAAGAAGCTCATAAGAAGTCGTGATGTTGTATTTGTTGAAGACCAAACCATAGAAAATATTAAGAAGACAGATAAAATAGAGTTTCAGCAAAGTGATGATTTGATTAACTTGGATTGGGTTCCTTTGACACAACCTTCTACGCAGACTGAGAGTGAGGTTCAAAATGGTCAGTTTGATGGTACAGATGAAGTAGAGAGTCCAAAAAAGGTTGAGGTAGAAAATAATGTTCATGAACAATCATCGGAAACAGAAGTTCCTACAGAGGTTCCTATAGAGGTTTCACTTAGGAGATTTACCAAAAATCGACATTCTTCCACACAGTATCCAATTGATGAGTATGTGTTACTGACTGATGGGGGAGAACTTGAGAGTTGTAAGGATGTCATGGTAGATGAGGACAAAAGAGAGTGGATTGATGCAATGAGAGATAAAATGAAATCATTGCATGAAAACCACACTTTTGACCTTGTCAAGTTGCCTAAAGGGAAAACCGCACTGAAAAATAAGTAGGTTTATCGAGTGAAACAAGAAGAACACACCTCATGACTGCGTTACAAAGCGAGACTAGTTGTCAAAGGGTTCAGTCAGAAAAAAAGTGTTGACTTTGATGAAAATTTTGCTCCTATTGTGAAGATGTCTTCTATACGTGTAGTTATGGGTTTGGCAGCGAGCCTTGACTTGGAGGTTAAGCAGATGAATGTCAAGACTGCATTTTGCATGGTGATTTAGATAAAGAAATTTATATGGAACAACTAGAGGGATTTGAGGAGAAAGACAAGAAGAACCTTGTGTGCAGATTGAATAAAAGTCTTTATGGGTTGAAACAGGCACCGAAGCAGTGGTACAAGAAGCTTGAGTCAGTTATGGTGGAGCAAGGCTTCAAAAAGACTACTTCCAATCATTGCGTATTTTTGCAGAAGTTTTCTGATAATGACTTTATTATACTATTGTTTTATATTGATGACATTTTGATTGTTGGCAGGAATATTTCAAGAATTGACATGTTGAAGAAACAGTTGAGCAAATCCTTTGCCAAGAAGGATTTGGAGCCAACGAAGAAGATTCTTGGAATTCGTATAGCACGAGATAGAACATCCAAGAAACTGTATATGTCTCAGGAATATTACATAGAAAAGCTGCTTGAAAGATTCAACATTAGCAAAGCTAAAGTAGTGAGTTCTCCTCTATCCAATCACTTTAAACTAAGTAGCAAGCAGAGTCCTTCTATAGATAAAGAGAAGGAAAAGATGAATAGATTTCCATATGCTTCAGCAGTTGGAAGTTTAATGTACGTCATGGTATGTACTAGATCGGACATTGGTCGTACTTCCAATTCGAAGCTCAGTTTTGGAAGTGGAAAGTCATTGCTTGCCGGTTACACTGATTCAGATATGACAATAGATTTTGATAACCGAAAGTCTACTTCCAGCTATTTGATGACATTTACAGGTGGTGCAGTGTTATGGTAGTCAAGATTACAGAAGTGTGTTGCACTTTCTACGACTGAGGCAGAACATATTGCAGTAGTATAGGCATGCAATGAGATGTTGTGGATGAAGCGATTTATACAAGAGCTCGGCTTCAAGCAACAACAATATATGACATTCTGCGATAACAATATTGTTATTCATCTTGGTAAGAATTCAATATTTCATTCGAAAACGAAACAAATTGATGTGAGGTATCATTGGATGAGATATGCTCTCAATGATGGACTGTTTGAACTTGACAAGATACATACTGATCGTAATGGATCCAATATGGGTAAAGAATCTACCAAGTGAAAAGCTTGAGTTTTGTTGTTTCGTTTCTGGAATGGCAATTTCCTTCTCATTGTGAAAAGGGGGACATTTATTGGGTATTTTCACTTGTTGTGAAGCCGAACTAAAAGAAGACCCATTTGGCCTTTTAGAATTTTTTTATAATATTTTTTATTCGTTTGTTTCCTTTATAAAACAAACATGTGCAGCCACCTACCCTAATAAGGAGAGATAAGGGAAAAAATGAGTGCATGTAGATCGAGGAGAGAAAATCAGAAAAGAAAACTTTTCGTACAGTAGCGTTTTTTGCATGATCGGAGATCGATCATGGTCTGATCGAGGTGAAATTTTGACAGTGTGTTTACAACACGAGGGTCTTCAATCTGGACGGTGGAGATTTCTTTTGGAGGTGCCTATAGTCAGATACAGCGGGTAGTTGGTGCCACTTTTCTAGTGAGATCTTTCTAATTTTATTCTCCAGTTTATTCCTTTGTTTGTCAAGATTTATTGTCTCGAGATATTATTATTTTATGCCTCTAGTTATTGCTAGGGAGAACTTAATGTAGCCAATTATTGAATATAGTGGAGAATTTGACTTCGATTTGTGGTTTTTTACACACATTGAAGGAGTTTTTCCACGTTAAAAATTGTTTGTGTCCCATGCTTGTTTGTATTATTATTTTTACTTGCTATTTCCTATTAGGTTCATACAATAGGGGATAATTGGTCCATAAAATTAAGTGTTTATCCCAAAAATAGCTACTGAGTCACTCACTAGCGAAAACCTCCTTCATCAACGACAGATGGATCTACTTCACGATGGCAACGAGGCTACAGGATCTGCTTCCAATACATATAGTCCAACCCAAATCAAAATAAAATAGTTAAAAACTCATATGATAATGGGGGAATAGGAGAAAAATATTTTGCAACAGAGATATAAAGCAAAAGAAAAATATAGAAACCTAAAATCAAATGGGTAACTAGAGAAACAGAAAAGAAGACCCAAAAATGGAAAAGTATAAGGAACTGAAGTGCAATACGTAAAGAATTCAATGAACACAAATAGCCACCGGAGCTGCTGTGATGGAAGTTGCTGCAAAGGTGAATGGCAACGGGGAGCTCTGCAACAGCGGCGACGGGGATCTTGAGTGAGAAAAGAAAATGGAGTAGAGAAAGGCCTGAGTGAAAGTGAGATATTCAAATGAGGAAGATGAGAAAACCCGAACCTAGATATTAAATGAAGGATTAGAATGAAAACTCAATGGACGACTGAGATTGAAGATAAATTTTTTTATATATTAATAGTTAAAAAATATACATATTAAGGTATTATTCGGGTCGGGTTGGAATTTCGCAACCCAACCTGAATCGAGGATTAATTGAACCCGTCAGGTTCGTCGGGTTTTTTTAACACCCTACTCCCCTCCATTATTTTCTTTTCTTCTTCCCACTTCCATCTCTCCACTCCATTCTTTTATTTTCTTCTTCCCACTTCCCAACAGTGCAGCCCACACCATAGCCACCCTCTTCTTATTCATCTTCTCACTTTCAGCTCCCACAGCATCCCACCCTCACTATTTTCTTCTTTGTTTCGCAACTTCACAACCCCTGTCCTTTTCGATTTTTTTAATTTTTAAGTGTTGGTTTTCTGAAGAAATCGATTGACCAAATGGCGCAAAAATGGTTAGAAAAACCATTGACTTTTGGTATTGGGATTCGCCAAATACTGATCTCGATCGATCGATGCTCACCCTTAGTCGTCTGTATGAATTCAAACACCGCCACTTCCTCTCTATTCAGAAGTCAGAGCCTTAAAAAATTTTCATATTCAAATTTTTTTCTATTTCTTAACTCTAAAACCGGTTCGGTTCACTAATATGATTATGTTCGGTGCTTCTGTCTTTAGCTTGGTTTGGCTCTCCTTTATCTCCTTATTTGATCTAGTTTATTATAATCTGATTTGGTTTAGTTATCAATTTGGTTCAAAACCGTTAGTTTATTTTAAATTGTCCAAATTTATGTAAACAGTAATAGAGAAATTTTCTGTGACAATAGTGGTGAGCAAATTTATCAACTCTTGAAATTGCTATCTACCAATTTACCTTCTAATAATACATGTGTATCCTTTACACAAACATGTATATTTTCTAAGGTTTTCTCCTGTAACAATTCGTCTTCAGGATTATAGATTTTGGAGCTTTTAATCATATGACAAGTTCTTCTCAACTTTTTTATTCCTAGACTCCTTCCTATTCCAATTAAAAAGTTGAAATAACAAATGGTGGTTTTTCTTCTGTTGTAGGACAAGGAACTATAAAATTTAATGAGACTATTTCTCTACAATCTATCCTCCATATCCCAAAATTGACCTATAATCTTTTATTTGTCGAAAAAATTTTCAGAATCAAAACTCGAAAAAGATAATTGGTCGTGAGTTTAGGGATATGGAGGGAACAATGATGCCACAAGTTGACAGAATCAAGCGAGGGAACAACGGTGGGGCAATGTGGTGGGTGATAGAGCGAGTTGTAAGGAGAAAGATGCCTATATGTTGAGTTTCTACAAATTGCTTTTGGTATGAGGTAGAGTACTTTATATTTTTTGTATTAATTGTTCATAAAAATACAACTTATTTCTTCACATTTTTTTCCTCTGTTCATTATATTTTTTCCTGTGTTCACGTTCATCGTATTCGTTTCTCTCTTCACCTTCATCGTATTTGTTCCTCTATTCACGTTCGTCGTATTTGTTCCTCTGTTCATCTTCATCGTATTTGTTCCTCTGTTCACGTTTGCTGTATTTGTTCCTTTGTTCACCTTCATCGTATTTGTTCCTCTGTTCACCTTCATTATATTTGTTCCTTTGTTCACTTTCATCTCCTTTGTTCACCTTCATCTCCTTTGTTCACCTCCACCATATTTGTTCCTAGGTTCACCTTCATCGTAGTTGTTTCATTTTATCTTTTGACTATAATTTTCAATAAAGATTTTCTTGTTTAAATTTTGTTTTAGATTTTAATTTAATGAGTATTTTTCCTAGTATAATTCTCCTAAAAATTGACTGGGAAAATATTTGAATTAGAAAATAGAGGTAAGATTCTAAAAAAATTGGAATTATCTTATAATGGAAAAATATAGTTAGGATTTTCCTGTAGAAAAGGAAAAATACTATGTTCATTTTAAAATCATTTAGGGGTAATTTCGTACTAAAAAAGTAGTAGATATCTTCCTTTTTTAGTTGGCCATTATTGAAAATTGAGTGACCATCTTTTAAAATTGTCTATTTTAGATGGCTATATCTGTTGTTACCAAAAAAAAAAAGTTATTATTCATCGGTCTACATGTTGGGATACTCCTCAACAGAATGAGACTACTGAAAGAAAAAATCGGCCTTTACTTGAAGTGACACGAGCTATAATGTTTTCTACGCATGTTATAAAATATTTATGAGGGGAAGCGGTTCTCACTACTGCCTATTTAATAAATAGAATTCCTATCAAAGTCTCAAATTTTGAAAACTCCAATTGAGTGCTCGAAAAATATTTTTCCCACATCCCGCATATATTCTAATCTACCTATCAAAATTTTTGGGTGTACCACTTACGTTCACATACCTAGTCAGTTTTGGTCAAAATTGATCCTCACACTATTAAATGTGTTTTTTTTATGCAATTCTTCAAGTCAAAAGAGTTATAAATGTTTTGATCCTTGGACAAAAAAAAAAACTTTTTGTGAGTATGTATGTGTCGTTTTTATAAAATCAACCATATTTTACCCAAAATTCTCTTCAGGGTGAGAAAATGAAATTGGAAGATAATTTTTGCAATATTTTTGTTAGTCCCAATTGTTCAGATTTTACTAGCCCTTCAATGCCAAGTATAGAAACTTTCCAATTAGGGGGAGAAATACTACAAAACGGTTATGCTAGTCCTCCTGAATTAAATCTGAGACTGCAAGAAATGAAATTGAACTGTCTGGTGATCCCTCTTCTTCAACCTTATCTGGTGATCCCTCTTCTTTAACTTTTCAAAATAATTCACATGTTGTCTCTGACCTTGATGTTCCCAAAGCCATTAGAAAAGGTGTTCGAAGTTGTACCAAATATCTCATATCGAAATACATTTTATATGAAAAATTTTCAAATAGTCATAAAGCCTTCACATGTAGGATAACTTATTTGTTTGTTTCAAGGAATATACATGAAGTTTTAGAAGATCCAAATTGAAAACTAGCTGTTATGGTGGAGATGAATGTTCTAAAGCAAAACAGTACTTGGGAGATAGTAAAGTTGCCTAAAGATAAGAAACCAATGGGATGTAAATGGGTGGTTACCGTAAAATGTAATGCATGTGATAGTACTGAGAGATATAAGACTAGATTGGTAGCTAACCCTATGAGCTCGATTATCAAGAAACGTTTGCTCCTGTTGCAAAAATTAACTCTATTAGAGTTATCTTTTCTCTTGTTGTTAATTTAGATTAGCCTCTCCACCACCTTGACGTGAAAAATGTTTTTCTTAATGGCAACCTTGAGGAAGAAGTTTTATGAACTTACCACCATATTTTGAAAAAGAACTTCGATGTAATAAATTTTTCAAATTAAAGAAATCTCTCTATAGCCTCAAATAGTCTCCTAGAGTTTGGTTGAATGATTTGGAAAAGTTGTATCAAGCTATAGATTTCTTCAGAGAAAGCTGATCATACTATATTTTATAAACGCTTTGAGAAGAATAAAATCTAAGTAGATGATATTATTCTCACTAGTGATGATGAAGCAGGATTAGTCGATTTTGAGAAAAATCTTGCAAGTGAATTTCAATCAAGGAGTTGGAAACATTAAAATATTTCTTAGGGATGGAGTTCACAAGATTGAAAAAAGGTATATTTGTTAATCAAATAAAATATTTTCTTGACTTACTTGGAGAAACATGATTACTTGATTGTAGGGTCGCAGAAACTCCTATTGAACCTAACTTGATATTACAAGCAGCAAACACAAAAGAAATAAATGATAGGAACAATACCAAAGATTTGTGGAAAGATTAATTTATCTGTCACATACGCGATCGGATATTGTATTTGATGTAAGCATAGTTAGTCAATTTATGCATGCACCTAGACCGACTCATTTTGAAGCTACCTACAGAATCTTGAGATATTTTAAAGGAATTCCTGGAAAAATATTTTATTCCAAAAGAATAACCACTTCCATATAGAAGTTTATACTGATGCAGATTGGGATGGAAGTGCTATTGATAGAAGATCTACTTCTAGTTACTGTTTCTTTGTTGGAGGAAATATAGTTACATGGTGAAGCAAAAAACAAAATAGGGTGGCCAATTGCAAAATCAGTACGTTGTGAGTTAAGAAATCATAATTCTTCAAGAGAGTCGATGAGTTAAGAAATCATAATTCTTTAGGAGATCATTCGATCCTTGTATGGAAAGTAGGTTGTGAGTTACTTATTGCAAAATAAGTAGATTCTGATGGACATCTGTTTCCACTTGCTTTTACCATTGTAGACAAGCATCGTCATGACACGTGGGGTGGTTTTAAAACACATACAACATATTGTTACTCTTTTAAGAGATATGTTTCATTTATGATCAACATGGGGGCATTATTTTGGCTATTAATAATCTAGATAATGGTTGGACATGACTTAAATTGTACAATTGATTTTGCATAAGACATGTTGTTAACAACTTCAATAAAAAATACAAAAGAAAGCAACTGAAAATATGGTTTGTGGTGTTGGTTTTCGATTCAAAAGTAAACAAGTGTGATTAAGATATTAAAGTACTGAATAGCACTTGTATGGACCTTTTCAATAATTTCGGGATTTATCAGAGTGTATTAATGAAGTGATTAAAGAAGCTCGTATGTTACAAATCATTACATTAGTTCAACTTACCTTATATATGTGCATGACGTATTTTGAGAAGCGAAGGAGAGAAACGAGAGATGCTTTAGGACGAAAAGAAACATACTTAAGATAATCATAATTCGGTTATTTATTAGACATTTTATTTTTTAAAAAATATTTTAAACTTAAATAATTAAATTAAATAGGTATGCTTATGACAAAATTTTTAAATCGGCATCAAACTTGCCAAAACATGAGGTCGATAGTGTGTTTCATGTGAAAACTAACGTACACTTATACAATGTAGAAGGAAGAAACATACAAATTCTGAGATTAACTATAGATGAACCTTCATGTACGGGCAACAAGTGACAATAATTTGGCATTTCAAGCTCTCATTTTATGACAGCTTGCTCCCACATAAATTTGAATGCACAAAGATTTTATTTAGGATTATTACAGGCTTTCGACGTATATTGCATATTACGCTTCTTAATTTGAACTCATTTACATGAAAATGATTGGATCGTCCTTTCGACATATATTGCCTATACTACACGTAGATCCAAATTTATTAAGACAGATCAGAAGACCAAGAAGTACTCGTATTCATAATGAGATAGACTAGAAAGAATCATGTAGTTCAATAAATATGTGGGTTATGATCAACTTCGTCACAATAAAATGAGTTGTATTTCGAGATAGAGAGATGTCATTGTACTTGTAATTTGATATTTAATCTTTATGTTAATGTATGTAAGATACTTAGACAACATGTTATATGAAAACTTTTTATACTTTATAATGCGATACTTTTCAACAATATGTGATGAAGAGTTTTTAAAGAATACTTTGTAATGTTATAATATGAGTGCCTAATATGTGATAAATTTGATTAAGGCATTTTGGGTTTTCTAACTTGCTTGCAAGCAAGAGCAAGTGCCGCAAAATCGCATTATAGATTTTGTTGAAGTTCAATTGTGACAGCTAGTATTAGAGTCAGGTTGGATTTATGAATTGAGATCAAACCATGTTGACAGTGAAATAATTTAACGAGTTGCATGTCATTAGACACGTAGAAATTGAGGAACAAATGTTGTATTTGAGGGAAATTCTTGATAATATTCGATTCCTATAAAATCGACTAAAATAAATGAAACACCAAGTTGGAGTTAATAAAATCAAGAGAGAATCCAAGAATTTTGTAAGACCTAACTTAACCCTCTCTCTAATTTTGAGCTGAGGGAAGTGACAAACTCGCTAGGGTCCAAATTGACACAAGACTTACTCTCTCAAATAAGCCAACAAAACCTTCTTCTCACTTCATCTCTTTTTATCAACTAAAGAAGACAAAATAAAGAAACCAACTCTAGCTGAACAATTTGGAAATGAATGACATAATAAAAGATGAAAGTATGACTCTATAGAATTAAAACTAAAGGAAAGAATGCTGAAAAACTAATGGAAAGATTGCTGCTTTCAAATTCCATATTTGTCGGTACTTATAGGGCTTGATCTGTTTGTTGAGTTGTTAGCTATCTAAGGGACCTAAATTGCTAACAATGGAGGCTTGACTTGATTGGGGATTGTCCAACAACCCTTGATTGACTCAGTCAAAAGGATCTACAGAAAGATTCCTTCAAAACGCCCTAGTAACCTGCATTTTGCCAATTTCTGAGAAAATCACTAGTGCGCTCGATGCACGTGTTTCGGCAACATTCTGTTTTTTCTTAAAAAATAAAACATGCAACAAATGCCTCTATGTTGCTAAGGTATGCAAGAATCAAGTATGCACAACGAATATTCACAACTTTACCTAAAAATATGCCTAATATAAACACTATTGGCATAACTAAGGCTCAAAATAACATTAATTAGACTTCAAGTAGGGCCAATAAAGAACACGACGAGCGCTTTAATAGACACGTTGCCCGAGCATGAGTTTAAGCTGAGGGTTGAGACTCAAGACTAAAGCTATAAGAACTAATAGCTTCGAGCATGGGAATAACTCGAAAAGCTCGATTGCTCATATGCAGGAGCGTGTTGAAGAATTGGACAGCTCCCATAAGATGATCCTTCGGGTGACTAATAACTCTTGGAAAAGAGTTATGAGATCCATTATTTTACTTATTAATTGTTAAAATTTTGGGTGCATAGATCTATGAACCGTAAATAATTGCAATTTTACAAAACGAAGCTCCCCTTGTATGATGTTGGAAATAACAAAAATATGTGGAGATATTTATGCAAGATTTAGAATAAAGATAAAGCATTACGCAATGTTGGAGCTGAAGGGATCGAATCCCGCAGCAGAAGCACGTGAACGTTTGTGCTTCGATTTTTTTTCAGGAAAAGCTACCAAAAAAAAAAAGAATAAGCAACACAAAGAAGGAGAACCTACCTTTGATGATAAGTGCCAATGTTGCTCGGGTTTACAAAGCTAGAGGTTCTTCTAGGATCCTTGCAAACTCTCACAAAAACAACTAACTTACCGAATGATTCCAACTAAAAGTAAGGTTAGAAGATGAATCACTCTAAGATCGGACTTAGAATCTACGATGGTCACTCCTAGATCCTAAGACGACTCACTCCAGAATTAGCTTGATCGAGACTAATCCAATGAATCGGTTTAACATCAAACCTAAAGTAAGATTTGAAAGAAGCAACACCAAATGTGTTAAGGAACAAAAATTCTTGAATTTCAATAGATTGAATCTGCTAAAACAAGGTGATTACAAGCCTTTAAATAGGCCAAAGGGTCGTTCGACAAAGGAATACCAAAAGTCTTTCGAAATCTTATTTAGTGCAAATTGAAGAAAATAAGACATGCAAATTAAAACTTGATTGCACATCAAACTAGACAACTAAATGTGAATCCAAAAACGTAGAATGACTTTAAATTGTCTTGGAAATCACATGTAGGAGGCGCTTTACATTTGGATGATTTTTGACAAGCTTTGACTTCACAAACTCCCAAGAGGTGCAATCTGCAAAGGCACATGTTCACAAATCTGCACACTTTTTTTGTCCTCCATGCCATCTATCAAAATAGACAACTTTTCCCATGATATCTTTGCTCCATTCTCTTCTTGACTCATTAAAGTAACATTGTAAAGAATTTTGGCCTAAGAAATCTTCATCTCTTCGTGTGCATTAGCTAGCCTTTGAAGATGTAATATGAAAGCCTCTTGAATCTTCTTTGCTTTGCTTCTTGTAATTGCTCCCTCGGGTACATTCAATGGATCCGTGGTTGGATTTCCATCATTTGAAGACCGTTCTTCAACAATAGCACCAGCACCACAAAAAAACACTTCCCTACTATTCTCTTGGCAATGATCGATTTGTGGGAACCATCTTTTAAAAGTGAGGGAATTTTTTATTTGAGTGAGAGAGCTAATTTGAGAGGGAATGTCGCATTTTGCACCAAAATGCATCAACACATCCATAATGCAAACTCTTTACATTTAAAGAAGAGTAAAGAGTTGGGAGCAAGTTAACTTCCCACGTCACCATAATCTTACTCCCTTGCATCATGCAAGGATGTGAGTTATTTAGTTAATTATAACTAATTTAATTAAACTAAATAATAAACATAATGAATAATTTAACTAACTAATTATGTTTTTGTTTAAATTAAATATCATATATTTAATTAAAACTTTATTCAAATGCGCATCCCTCTCATAACCTTCAGTTTTAAATGTAAATCTCGTTTACATTAATTTTAAACTATAGTTTTAATCTGAATCCAATTCATATTATATCTCTCATATTGTATAGTTTAATTTTGTCTTATTCAAAATTAATTTTGTATGATAATGTATCTATATACATTATATTGTATTAATCGTCTCTTATACAATTAACCTACATTCCCTCATTTAATTTGAACACTTCAAATTCTTTCAAAAAAAATTTATCCTTGTTTTACCCGTCGTGAGCTAGCGGGGAGACCTAATAGATATACAGATTATAAGCTGCAACGATCCGAGATTAATTAATTAAACTCATTAATTACATTAATCAACATTCATGAACTATGAGATACTCCACTAAAGACGCATAGCTACACTCTTATGCACTGTAGAACATGTTGCGTACATGGATATCGCCATTACAAGTAAGTGGATCCTTCACGAGTCATTCGCAATTATAGCTGGGTCAAATTACCATTTTTACCCATGTAATTACCTATTGCTCCTTAAGTACCACTGACCCCCTAATGAACAATCTTTTTATGGTTCTACCATAAAACAAAGTCCCTCTCAGACCAGTGACATGGTGGATCCTTTGTTCAAGACCTGGAGTTAGCACTTAAAGGAACAACACATCTACTTACCCTAAAGTCGGGAAGGAGTAAATTACATCTTGCGTAGCTATGTTCTCAGCCCCCCACTCGATCTCATCCTCAAAATGGTAGGTTTCTTGAGTCGGCGACTCGGGTCACTCTCACCCATACAAATTAAACGACGATTCTCATAGGTAGGAATCCATAACTCACTCAGGATTGAGATCGAGTTACATATGGTCATCCTATGAAATATTAATCTCTTCATTCAACGTTGTTACAAAGAGAGATTAATTATTTCGTGGTCCGGTGTTACACAAACTCATTGTATAGGGTACCCCCACTCGCATGGCTCCACATGAACTATTGGGATCATATCGTTTGTATCTAGTACAAAGTGGGTCGTTCATAATGTCACAAGGATAAAGCACTCAATCTTATCCATATACTATAGACTCTTTGGGTCATTACCTGAACATGATCGACGCGTTGTCAACCACATACCGTTCAAGTTACATTAAATAACCTTGGATGTTCGTTTATTAGATTTTGAGTTATGAAAGTCTAAAAAAATAATGAAAGTCAAAATAATCATTATTTGATTCACTAAGTAAATTTTTTAAATTACAAACCACAAATTTAGGGCACAAAACCCAACATGAGCATGGTCCAGCAAATGTAGGTTGCCTTGAGGAAATGTTGGTCATTGGGCAAATGCTGGAGCATTTTCAAATAAGGAAATGCAGAAATCCTGGAAATACGGAATAACATGTTATTCCACCAAAGGAAAAATCTCTAAAAGGAAATCGTACGAATCAAAGCAGCACCAAGTCAAGGTGATAGCGACAAGCCAAGCATATGGACTACTCGAGCCTCTAGCCACTTGAATCCAATTGTATAGTTGGTTCAACTCGAAAGAGAAAGGTTAGATAAATTATATTTGCAATCGATTACCTCATACCTTGAGCAGACAAATAACTCACTATGCTCGAGGCCAGAAACAATCCACAAGTTTGATGACTAATCAAACAAGCATGCTCCAAGGGTAAAACAATGAATCCTAAGTTCAACCATAGGCCAATGGCCTTTACAAGATATTTTGTAAAATAAAATAATTCAAAAATCTAAAGAATATACACTGAAACAAAATAATTGGAAAATATTCTCCTAAATTTGAAAGTAGCCTAAAATGCTAAAGAAATAATTAAAATAATTAAATAAATCTAAAGCAAAATAAATAAAACCAAATGTTTTCCAAATCAAACAAAGGAACATATTTTCCCTTTTTTATTAAGAGTGGGTGACAAGGCACATTTTGGTGCTAAAGTAGAGAGGCTTTCAAGCAGGCTGGCGTCATGAGAATGGCGTGCACAAGGGTGGCTGCAGGCGTAGGCGTGGCGTGAGCGTGCGCAAGGTGTGGGCGGCGGGCGACAAACGTGGGCACTAAGCGAGGGGCGACTTACATCATGATGATCATAATTACATAATAGACTTCTAAGGCACCTACCTCTTCTTTTTAGGAGTCCTTCGATGCTTCCCTTGAACTCATGGGTCTTCTTCTTTGTGGGACCCTTTGTGGTCTCTCTAATCCTTGAACAATGTTCAACATTTGTAAAGATTCGATAATGTTTTTCAAGACTTTGAATGAATCTTGTAAATGTTTGGATTTGAGCTTCTCTAAGTCTTTCATTGCTAACTTGAGACTTGTCTTCTTCTTCGGGCGACTCTTGAGTACCCTTACCTTGAGATGCTAGCTTGATTTCTCGTGGCGAATCGACACTCGAATATAGCAAGCAATGGTCTTAGGTGTAATCAAGATGCAAACAATGCCCAATTCTATAACCAAATTCACACCAACTGATACTTTCCAATAATGAATGTCGGATCAAATGATATCAATGATACCAAATGATATATGATGGACCAAGTGATAAGTAAGCAAAAATTATACGAGGAATGATAAATCAATAAGTACAAGACACAAATACCTTGAGCCTAATGCTCTTGGTGACAGGACTTGACAACAATATGCGACTTGAAGTTAAAGCAAACAAAAAATTAAAAAAATGTAATAAAAATTAAAGAAAACAAAAATTAACTTTAAATGATAATGATGTACAAAATCCAATTCGTTGTTCAAAACACACACATAAAGAATTTACCAACAAAACAGTAGCTTGAGGCAAAAGGGGTAATTTTTGACATGGGTGTGTGATGCACAAGGCTTGGATGAGGTTCAAACCAAAGACAACTCAAAGCACAATGAGTGTAATATACTTACGTGGGCTGCCCTGAGGTTTTATGGGCACTCTCAAAGAAAATATGTGGGTGCACAAAAAGGGGCCTCTGGTGAGGGAAAGATTGTGGCAGCTGGTCCTCCTTCTTAAGGGTCTCTCACTTTGATAAAATAATTCACAAATAATTTTAGAATGTAAATCAATAAAAGATAATATTAAGTGCCAAAAATAATTTGATTTGCAGCGAATTTGATAGCTCAAATAATTTTTCCAAATCTATCAAGCTCCAAATAAGGAAAGTTTTCTGCTGGAATACTTCTCTTTTAAATTGTGATAACTTCTGCCCTAGACCTCGAATGGCTGCAATCTTAGTGTCCCTGGAAAACTATTTTCAAAGACCTTCAATTTGATATAAGATTTAACTAGAAACAAGTAAAATGTCATTGAGATATAATCAATCGAAGTTAACTTAGGGATTTTTCGGGGGCTGCGGGTCAGTGAGATACATGACAACCCAAACATATAGACTACTCGAGCCTTTAGTAACTTGAATCCAATCGTATAGGTGGTTCAACCCAAAAGGAAAATGTTAGATGAATTACCTTTGTATTTCATTACCTTAACCAAACAGATGACTCACTATGCTCGAGACCGAAAACACTCCACGTTGATGACCAATCAAACAAGCATGCTCCCAGGGTAAAACAATGAAATGCTAAGTTCAACAAAGGAAGACACTATTTTATGGCTCTACTTTGTCAAATGTCGAGTCATGCTCACGACGCATGATTCTTCAATCACAAAGGAGAGGGTGTTGTTACTAGCCAGTGTGCTGGAAGAAAAATCTATAGATGTGAGGCAGATCATTCATAGAGAAATCACTCAATGCACCGCCAAGAGATCCTGCGACTGTTTTTCCCCAGTCTGATTACCAAGCTCTACTTAGAGAGATGTCCCAATCTTCAATGACGAGGAGCTGATAAAAGATAAGTTGGTGATGGATAAGACAACGTTGGAGCGCTCGATGTTCCCAGAGCTAACACGAAGAAAAGCTATGCCTTCTAGAGCCATCAATGAAATGATGTCTGAATTAGCGAAAATCTTCAAGTAGCTATCTAGATTGAAAGAAGCCCAATTAGCCTTTACCAACCAATCCAAGAAGAGGGATGACGACATCTTGGCTACGCTGAATCACTTGAGGAAGGAAGTTGTTTCCACGTCATCCACCCTGCCTGCCGCCATGAAGAATATGTTGGAGGATTCTAGCAGCTCTGAGAAGGAAGATCAGCCTATGAGCGACTCTGAGAAGAAGATAGCGATGATGATAGCTCTGTCTGACCACAAGAAGGAAGTGTTTGTCCTTTCTACTTTGTAAATCAACCCCCTGTTGTTATCTTTACTTTTCTTGTCTTTTAGTTTAGTTTAATTTAGTTCCGCTCTATTTCTTGTTTGCATTTTCGTTTCCTTGCATTTATTTTGTGTTATCGTAGTTGAAATCATCCCCCTCCCCTAGTTTAAACGACAGGAGAAATATTTATGTTAAGTCTTGTGTAACAAGGGTTTTGTCTCTGCCCTTATCTCAGCAAGTAGTCTCCATGCTAGAGCCTATGGGGCCTGGATATATTTATCTAGGCTGGAGCATATAATTGCAAGTAGCCCCAATTTTCTTCACCCTCTAGTTTAGTTTTGATTACCAAGGCTCCAACATCTTTCTATTAGTACTCATCACAAATTGCGAACGCCTTGTAGATAAGTTTCAATTGCTACCTGTCCAAGATAAAGCCTTACTTTAATATTACTATGTTGATGAAAGGATGTAAATACTGGAGCGGAAGTAGTAGAACGCGTTCTTGAATTTCTTTTGAAATTTAAAACACATAAAAATATAAAATGGGGAAGAATGTTGGATTTTACCTTTGAAGACTCTTCTTCGTGTAAACCCAATGAGACAACACCACTTGATCTTCCTCTCTAAGTCTCTCGATCGAGAATCTAGATTATGAGATCCAATTACAAGGGATTGAGAAAGTAAGAGAGTTGAGAGACTTTTTAACATACTTTTAGGGTTCAGTTTACTGTTATATTTATAAAGGGAAAATCCTAAGACCATCATAATATCTTATCTTTTTGGATATAGGATATCTTCTCTTCAATCTAGGAGAAATCCTAAGACCATCAAGATATATTCTTCTTTTGAATTCCTAAAGGGAGTTCAAAATGTAGAAAATAGGAAATTTTCATATCCATAACGTTAGCCCCCACTCTCAAAATACATAGTATTAATTTTGAATCTTTATCGAAAATTAACATATATTTATATAATGTATCAATATGCATTATATACATATCCGCCATAAAAGGGCCAAGCCATAACAGATGGATGACGAAACAACATCGTCATCTAATATAATTGCTCATGAACTCGTCCCTAAGCCTGAGGCCCCCCTTGTGATAGATGGAAAAAAAGAAAGAAGGTTTCCATTTCATTCAACCAACTTTCGAGGGCAGATCCGGTTTGGTTGGTCCGGAAAGTCATGGGAGAGGCAGGCGCATTCTATAACAATTTGACGACTTGAAGAAACCAAGAAAACGATAGCGATCGGTTTGGGAGCGTCATGGGGTTCCCTAATATAATTTGAACATTTCAAATTATTTCATAATTCTTTATCCTCGTTTTACCCATTGTGAGCTAGCAAAGGGACCTAATAGATGTTGCGCCTCTGCTTAATAGCTAGAGGATAAATGCAACTGCACACTGTCACAAGTAATAATATGGAAATATTCCAAGTTCGTCTCCACACAGACTAGTTTTCTTTTAAAATTGATTTTGTAAACTGCTTGAATGAGCAAACGAGTTTGGGAATAAAAATTGGTGGAATTTTTTGGAACACGAATTATAAACACAGAAATTAAAAGGCCAATCACCCTACTAAGATTTAGTTCTAAAAGATAAATTACACCTATCAAATGTGCCCATAATTAAACTCAATTTATGCAAACTGGTTCAGCTCCTATTTCATACCGCTTTTGGTTTGTTTAGAAGCTTAGGCTAGTGTTTAAATATGTCTACGCAACTCTAGAATCCTAAATAAATCAAGTTCCAACTTACGTTTAACAAGTAAGAGAGCCTATGTCTATGATTTTGTTTTAGTTCTTATTTCTAAGTAACTTCCCGTTTTACCTTGATGAGATCCGTCTGACTCTAACATTTTCAGAATTAAATTCAAACTAATGTGATTTAAACAAGTGGCCAACAAGAATATCAACTGGATAAATTAGATCAATCAAGATAAGCAAAAGAGAGCGTAATACGACGTGCTCACTGATAGATGTAATTTAAATAAATGAACTAAACTCGTAGGAGGGTTGAAGAAACAATTTACCTACTCATGGAATTGAAAGAAATTAAAACACAAGAGAAGATAACAAAAGAAAGCATTTTAATTAGAATTGGAAAGAAAGTACAAAACGGAACAAATTGAATTGTAATAAAATAAACAAGAATAATTGTAGAAAAATAATTGAAAACAAAACTTAAATAAAAACTACAAAACTAAAGTAGAAAGTAAAACAAAAGCATGGAAAATGAGATGCCTTGAAGTGATGCTTGGGAGCTCCTTTTATAGACCATGGAGGAAACAAGATGTTGAGAAATGCATGGGAGGTTAGAACCAAATGAGATTGTAGAGATTTTAGGAACTAATAACAAATCTTGGACCAATTACTTGGTCAAAAGTTGTTATTCCCGTTTTGACAATCTAGGCATCGAATGTGGCTGAAGCACTGTGAAGCTGTAACTTTCAAAGCAACTTGGCTGGCTCATTCCTCTAGTAAGCTAGAAATTTTGGTCTTGCAATGTGTCTGACGTATTTTGATCATCAATATTCACTCTTCCTTACAAAATAAGCATATTTACACAAATTAGCCTTCATTTACCTATATCTGAATTCCCAAAGTCCCTAATCACAAATTATGCACATTTTCCCTAAATTATATGCTTGAACATACATTTTTCATCCCAAATAACCGTCAACTAAGCATGCAAACCTACATTTTTTAGCCTTTAATCAAGGCTTATCAATGGACCTACAGATTAGAAGCTCTAACGATGCGAGATTAATCAATCAAACTTGTTAACCGAGTTAATCAACATTTGTTAACTGCGAGTCACTCCGCTAAAGACCTGCAGCTGCACTCTTCTCACTACATAATGAGTCACTCCGCTAAAGACCTGCAGCTGCACTCTTCTCACTACATAATATTTTCGTGTCCACGGATGTACGACCATTAAAGGCAAGTCAATCATTCACAAGTACTTGTAACTCTAGCTGGGTCAAATTACTGTTTTACCCCTGAGTTACATTTTGTTCCTTAAATACCACTACTCCTATAATGAACAACTCAGTTATGGTCCAACCAATAACCGAAAATCTCTCTCGGGCCAGCGAGCATGTAAGGGAACAATCATCTACTTCTCTAAGGTCAGGAAGGAGTGAATTCCATCTTCCGTAGTTATGTTTCCAGCTCCCCACTCGGTCTCGTCCCCAAAATTGTAGGATTTTTTAGTCGGCAACCTAGGTCATTCTCACCCATACAAATCAAAGGACGATCTCTTATAGTTAGGAGTTCATAACTCGCTCAAGATTAAAATCGAGTTACCTAGTTATCCTATGAGATAACAATTTATTGACTAACAATGTTAGAGCCAATGATTAATTATTTCGCGATCCGATCTTGTACAAACTCATTGCATAGGATATCCTCACTCGCATGTCTCTACATGAACAACCTGGATAAAGTCATTTGTAACTATTACTAACTGGGTCGTATCCATAGTGTTACTAGGTACTTGTACTATAGACCATTTCGGTTATTACTGGAACACTATCCACTTGTAGATCGAATATATACTATATATATACTGTATATCAATTATATACACTACATATTAAATATATAGTGTATATCAAATATATACATTATATATTAAATATATCTTGTATATCAAATATATATTTTTCAGTTACATTAAATCACTTGGATCATAGTTTATTGGAATACAAGTAATGCAAAGAAATAATAAAATCACTTTTGTTAATAATAAATAAAATGTTTACAAATTACAAATTCACGAGCTCAAGGCACTAAACACAACAGTTGGACCCCTACCCTCACCCTTTAGGGCTTAGCATTCACCATACCTGGTACATTTTATTTGTGAACGCATACTCGATTTAAGTTTGGAGGCATGCTAAAGCTTTTTATTTTAGTCAACATTCGAACATCCTTCTTATTATATTCGCTTTAAGTTTAGGGCCATGCTGAAGCTTTTTATTCTCTTGTCCTTAGTCGCATTAAGGACAATGCATCCTTTTAAGTTTGTGGGTGTACGCATTCGCTTTGCCTTTACCCTTTGGTAGCTAATCTGCTGTACAGTTATGAATCTTTCTAATCCTGTAATTCAGTCCCAAAAAACAACAAACAAATAAAATATGCTACATGATTAGAAAGGGCTAGTAGCCCATAGTTGATCAAGAAGCCCAAACAAGTAATGTAAAAGCTAAAGGTGTTAGGCAAGTAAAATAGGGCTTGAGAAAGGAGTCTCTAAGAGAAACGGGGTTGTGAGTTTATAAAAGTATAAAGAAATTGGAACTGAACGGAAAGAGCCTTCTCTAGAGTGAGAACAAAACCTAAGCTACTCTCTTTTTGTGCTCCAGTTAAAGCGATCTATTAGGGTTGTGTAGGTTCTAGTGTAGTTGACAAAAGTTAGATGCAGGGGCATGAGACAAGGTGCTTGTTCATGAGCAGTGGAGTATCTTCTCTTTGAAAAGGGGTTTTTTAGCATGGTCTTGCTTGGGGACAAGCAAGATTTTAAGTTTGAGGTGTGATAACTCTCCAAAAGATAGCTATTCTAGTGATTATTTGGGTAAATTTGTGCATAAATGTGAGGATCTTGGTCTAAATCGCATGTAGACGTGAGGGATTGAGTGGAAAAGTAAATTAGCATGTCTTAATTCCCTGAGTTGATAAAATTTAATAAGTTCTAGCTTATTTCCTCTGTTCCGGCTCAATTATGTAGGATATGAAGCAGCGCAATGAAGAGGCTGAAATGCAACTAAAATAGAGAAGTAATGTCGGAGTGTTTTTATATCAGAGCATGCAAGATTGGAGCAACCATATACGGCAGCATATAATCACAGCACAGTAACTGACCCACAGGAGAATTTTTACCATGTCCGTACAAGAACCAGCTGGGTACCCTAAAATTAGGACCCCATATAAAAGGGAAATGGTCCTCTAGCTGACAGACACACTGATCCCAAGAGAGAAAACATTCATTGCGTGGAGCTGAAGACAAGAGAAGAATCACCCATATTTGGGGAGAAGGCTGACGACAAGGGTTAGAACTGCTAGTTTCATGCTTAACTGACAACCTTTAGGAGCTTGTCTTGGTTTCTTCTTGACATGAACTACTTCTTTTATTTACCCATTGTATTTTTCCCCTCTCCTATGAACTAAATCCCATTTTCGGAGGAGATTACATGTTATAACTCATGAATAGCAACACTCTATTTGATTTTGTGTGCTAATAAATAGAGTTGTGATAATATTTTCATCTTATTGACTGTTATTGGCCACTTCTATCAGCTTATTAGCTCTGGTATGATTTGGAAGAATATACAGATAGCAAAAATAGCTTTATTCGTGGATTAGTTACTTCTCTTTAGTAGATTTTGTGGATGCTTAGAATAAGATCCCCTAACCATGATTAGAAACTACTTGTATTGCTTAGATATTTAGCAACGGAAGTTTTAGATATTCATGTTTGGGTGTCTCGGAAGAGAACCACGTTGTTTAAGCATTAGTCACAATCTTATGCTAGAGTGTAGGCTGTGAGTGAGTGAAAGTTAAGGATTTCCCCCGTCTTAACCCCATTTATGTTTCCCCTTTTTCGCCTTCTATGCTAAAGCGTTTCTTCCCCCCAACATCTGTTAAGCAGTATCTTCTTCTCTTGGAGTCATTTGTTTGCACTTTTATGCTTAATCGTTTATAGCTAGTAACGTACTACTTGATATTATTTTATTTTTGTATATTTGGTATTTCTTAAACACAAACTTGAAATTTAGCGCTTAGTCCTTAACCTTGTTATACTACAACTCGGCAGAAATAGTGTACACTTGTACTTACTTTCACATCGGCTGTGGACACGCAACAATTGTATGCAATATTTATTATCTATTTCATTAAAAATCCAAGGTTATAAATGTAACTTTGAATAGTATGTAGTTGACATACAAGAATATCGTATTCAAGTTATGACCTAAAGAGTCTATAGTATATGGATAAGGTTGGGTGCTCCATCCTAGTAACATAATTGATACGGCCCACTTTGTAAATGTTAAGGATGATTTAATCCAATCATTCATATATAGACATGTGAGTGGAGGTATCATATACAATAAGTTTGTATAAGATTGAATGGAGAAAATATTTAATTTTTCTTCATAGGTCCATTAAAAGATAAGACAAATATATTTCACAGGATGATCATATGCGACTTAATCTTAATCCTGAGTGATTTATGAACTTTTACGTGTGAGACCATGTTCTCTGATTTACATGGGTTAGAATGACTTCAAGATAGAATTCTCTCATTCTTATTATAGGGTAAGTAAATGAGCAATTTTCTTAAGTACTGTTGTTATGGTTAAATCATAAATTGATTGTTCATTAGATGATCAGTGGTATTTAAGGTATAAGATATAATTACAGGAGTAAAACAAGTTTTGACCCAACTGTAATTTTGAAAAATTCATACAAGGTCGACTTGCAGATAATGATTATATTAGTGGACATAACCTATCCTATAGTCCAATAAAAGTGCAACTTCAAGTTTATATCGGAGTAACCTTGGGTTAATTAATCAAAATTAATTAATTAACTTCGAATCATTGGAGCTTATAAGATTGTAGGTCAATTGGCTAGCTCCTAAGAATATTAATGGATCAATTATATAAATTGAATTTAAAATGTTCACATTCATATTTAATATATTTGTATACATTAAATCATAAAGAGATAATGAATTAAAATACTTGATACATTAAAAGGGAAAATTATATTTTATTAAAAAATTATATTTTATTAATATGTAAGATATGCTAATAAAATATTTATTTGAATACGATTCAAATAATATAAAATTTTAATATATATATGAGATATTAAAAGATTTTATTGGGCTAAAAATTATATCCTAATTAATGTATTTGATACATTAAAAGGAAAATTAATATTTTTTTTTAATATATAAGATATACGAATATGTGAATAAGAATCAAATAATATAATTTTATAAGATTTGAGATATTAAAATACTCACCATAAACTTTTATAAATAGAATCCTCGAGTAAGCCAAGGAGACACACATCCGTGAGAAAATTTTCTACAATTTTTCCTAGGTTAGAGGAAAAACTTCCTCTTAGTTTATTTCAATGATGTTCCTACCAATCTTGGTCCGTTGTTCGAGTCAAAGTAGGAAATGTCTTATATATGGAGTGTCAATGGAGGATTTTACAAATATAGTTTTCTAATCCTAATTTTTGTTTATAAATATAAATTCAATGTCAATCCAAGATTTCTAAATTGTTATAGAAATCAAAATTTCACTACAAAATGAATGGTTCGTTCCAACAACTTCATGATGGAGAGCCTTTATGTCTAATCTCACTGAATACAAAAACATTGTGGAGACATTATAGTATTAGTGTATTACACAATTACTTGACTATACTTGTCCCTTTCCTAGTCATAAGGTGTGTTAAGTTCTCCATTCTCCAAGTACTACTCCTTGACTCGTTGTCGAGCATATCTTATGCTATCTGAAGGACACTTGATCATGGTTTATTTGTTGCCCCTCCGCCTACCACACACTCACTTGTTTTACTGATGCGAATTGGACTAGTTGTTTGGATGATCACCAAAGCACAAGTGGCTACAATATATTCATGGAAACAATCTCACTTCTTGGTCATCTTTGCAACAACAAAAAGTCTCTCAAACAAGCGCAAAATCTCAGTACAGAGGCCTAACAAATGTAGTTGCTAAGTTGTTTGAGTTGTTTCGATGCTTTTGAAACTTGGCTTCATGGAGGAGAGAAAATAGGGAGAATAACAAATAGGATTTGATTGAATTGAATTGCTTGATACAAAACTAATGACATATTTATAATACTATAATTTCTAATCATAATAGGAATATGAAGTCTAATTCAAATAATATAATCTAAACTAAATCTAATTAAATTTAAATAATATTATCTAACACCCTCCCACAAACTCACAATACTATGCTAAATTGTGAGTTTGCTAAATAAATCAAAACTAATGCCTAAATAAAAAAAACAAACATAATGTTAAAAACTTAGAACTAAAATTAAACCAAATGAAAGTAAAAAACAAAAACAATGCTGAAGCTGCAGAATGTCGTAGAAACTGCAACATACCAACGAACAACCATGCTAATGTTAACTAACAACCAATGTCAATGTCAATACCAACCAACAACCAATGTCAAATGCCAATACCAATGTCAATGCCAATGCTGATGTCAACCAACAACCAATGTCGATGCCAACCAAACAACCAATGCCAAACCAATTCCAACGCCAACGCCAATTCCAACGACGACCAACAACCAACAACTAATCAAAACCAAAATCAAGCCAAACCAAAGCATCCTAATGTCGTAGAAACACACAAATCCACCAGTCAAATTAAATCCTCCCGAATAATATATGTAAACCCCTAAATTTGTCCAGTAATCCATTTCATCATTCCTTTTTTATTTGATTTGTAGTAGTTTTCTTGTAAAATTTTGTTTTTATTTTATGGTCAATATTTTCCCTTTTGTGTGTTTTATCAAAAAAATAAATATAAAAATATAAAAAAGTATTTAATTTCAATATTGATTTCCTTTTCAAAATAAAATCTTTTTAAATACAATTAAGAAAAGGTAATAAAATCAAAAAGATTTTTTGGATTAAACGTGAATTTCCACGTTTTCTCAAAATAAAATCTTTTCAATAAAAATAAAACAAAATCTTACTCATATGGAAAATTTTTAAATTTGATTTAGCATAATTTGGGTAAAAATTAAAATTTGTAAAAAAGTCATAGGATTTTATTGATTGTGTAATGAATGAAAATATTTTTTCTATTGGTGGATTAGGGTTTTGAAACACTATAAATAAAAACTAGGTGGTGAGGTTTAGTAGGACGAAGAAACACATCAAACAAAGGCTACTACTCTCATTTTTTGCTCTCTCTTAAATTTGCTTCCTTTTTGTTTTTTTTTTTTTCTTCCTCTTGTTTGTTACTTTATCGTTCATCCACAAATTCTCTCTCACCACTTCACACTCTGTTCTTCACAATCCACCACATGGTCTCTCTCTCGTTTTCTATTTTTATTTATTTATTTTCTCTCTTCCACTTACCATAACTTTTTCATCTTCTTACTTTTTTTTACTACTTTTGTTTTATTTTTTTCCCCTCTCCTTATTCACTTTCTCTCAATTTTTGCTGTATCACTATTTTCTCCATAATTTTCTTCTTCATCGTTTGACTCGCACCGCATTTGAAGGAGGTAAGAATTGGAATTTGCTTGCAAAACGGTAAGTTTTCATGTTCTTGCCGAATAAAGTAGGTTGATGTACTTCGTCATATATTTTGTGTGCCTACCTATGTTCCAAGTACAAGTTTAATTCTTTCGACATTATTTTTTGGATATATTTCTTATCTTGTTTTATTTCGTCTTGTTTTTCCTTTTCCCTATTGTCAATTTCATATTATGGTTGCTTGAACTATTTGTAAGATGAGATTTTATTGATTATATTTCTAACATGTTCATTTAGATTATGTATATGATATTTGGCAAATGTATATATTATGTAATATTATACAATAAATGTTATTTTTCTAGATTTAATTAAATATCTTCAACTCAAATTTTACAAAAGTGAACCTCCCAACGATGAAACCTTGAAATGTTCGGGAGGTCGATGTTCTTGTATTCTTGAGGGTAAAGATCAATATTTCGGGATGCCAAGATTTGATTTTAATATGTTTCCTAATGGAATGATGTATTTTTAGTCATTTTCTCATTTATCCCTTGTTTGGTTTTAAAAAGTAATTGAAATACTAATACAAAATTGTTTGCATTTCTTTTTCCTAAAAAACATTCACATTTTGAAGCAAATAAATATCTTTTCTTTAAAAAATAAAAATATATTTCGTTTTTGTAAATCTTTTTTATAAGAAAAAATTTGCTAAAAGAAACATTTAAATGATAAAAAAAACATCTCTACAAAGGCATTTCCTGCTTAAAAGCTGACATTTTTTAAAACACTCATGATATTTCTAAAAGTCAAAAATAAAATCTTTTTCTAAATCTTATTTTAATATTTTCCTAAAAAAAATTCCCTATGACGGAGATGAGAGAATTCGAGAGGTCGATTCTCTGATATTCTTGTGATGAATTTATTTTGGGAGGCCAATTTAAATTCAAATAAACAAAATTTTCTTAATGGCTTTAGGCCACTCATAATTCCATTATTTACAATGATCAATAAAACGTGGGACATTTAAAAATAAAAATAAAATATTTTTTAAAGGTCATTTTCTTAAAAATAATATAAAAAAATAAATTATCGTTCATTGAACAAAGTGTTGTGGGGTGCTAATACCTTCCCTATACACAAAAGACCCCCAAACCTAAATCTTTTTGTGTAGATCAACTTATTCATACATTTGGGTGCCTAGTCACACCTTATAAATAAAAACTGGTGGCGACTCCATTTTTCTCCTCTCGGAAAGAAAGTCGGCCGCTCCACGTCGCAAACCCGTAGCGACAATACATCAACATTACTTTTCTTCTTCTCCAACTTCCTGCATATTTTCTTCATACAATCTGTATCTTCTTCCTAATCCTCCTCCCTATTGTGTTCCATATTTGATTACCTCAACTAACCTGACTCTAATACCATGCTAGCTTTTAGGGGAGAAGAGCAAATAGGGAGAATAACAAATAAGATTTGATTGAATTAATTGCTTGATACAAAATTAATGATATATTTGTAATACTATAATTCCTAATCATAATTGGAATAGGAAATCTAATTCAAATAATATAAATCTAAACTAAGTGGTATTCACAATTACAGTGACATTACATTTATAGTTACATTTGTGGTGAAGGTGGAAATAATAGTGAAAGTGAGAGTTCCAATATAAGAACTAGCACGGATGGAAGTGATTTAACTAGAACATAAAGTTCTAATTATCTAGATGTAACTGAAAAATACAGGCATTTGTGGATTCAATGCGAAAATTGTTATGAATTAAATTATAAGAAAGTTTTGAAATCAAAAATGAATATTTGTGAACAATGTATATACCATTTGAAAATGAGTAGTTCAGATAGAATCGAAAGTTCGATTTATCCAGGTACTTGGGACCCTATGGATGAAGACATGGTCTTTTTGGATCCCATTGAATTTCATTCGGAGGAGGAACCTTACGAAACGAGACCCTTCGAAAGACGAGACCTGTATATTGTTGGAGTGACACCTACATCACAGCCAACCAATCAAGTTATGCATGCACAAACAAAACATAACCAAATTGATTTAACATTTTATTTGTGAACGCATACTCGATTGCTATCTTGTTGTTCAACATGTGTCATCTAAATATCAACTTGCCAATATCTTGACTAAAGGCTTACCAACTTCTCGATTCCTAGGATGGTGTGTCAAGGTCATTATCCAATCAATTTGGACAAAACTTGGCTCTCGAAAATTCAGGAGCATGTCTTCCTGAATGCCTATGTGGTCAACAAACTTCAATATTTATCTCTTATTTTTTTTTCTCCTTTAATTTTTCTCTCTCAGTCCATTTTTTTTTATTTCCTCTCCCCTCCAACTTATTCTTCATTTTTCTCTCTTCTACCTCAACACAGCCTCACTAATTTTATGTCCATTTAAAAAATATATTTTTATTTTACAAAATCGTAAGTAATTCTCTTATTCATTTGTCTGGTCTATTTTTGTTCAATTTAACGTATCATTTTGTATTTAAAAGACATGAGAAACAAAGATAAATTAAAAGACAAATATTCATTTAAAAAATAAGTCAAATTTTCTGCCCAATGTACTTTGGATTGTGAAAAACATACCAAATTTTATTTGTAGCAGAAAAAAAAGAGAGTTTTTTTTTACAATGAAAAAATATTCTTTTTTAAATAGTATTAAAGAGATATAGTATAAAAAAAAGATATAGCAAATTTGAATTTTTTTAGTCAAAATTTGAGTTGAAATATATAATTAGAGATAAAATGTGAACGGATAAAAATGAAGGAGATGTGATACAAGACAGAAAATGAGAGAAGAAGAGACAAGATAGCAAATATTAAAAGTTAATAAATAAAAAAGAAAAAAAACAACATTTATCTAATGTTATTGGGCCACGTAGGTAATCAGGAGGAAAGTGCTCCTAAATCTTAAAAACGAAATATTTTCCATCCATCAACTTAATTATCTTTTAAATATCTTCTAATTACTATTTAATCTATGTAATTTTTCCTACTTATTTGTTACTTCACAGGTTTGATGCCAATGGTTATGCGCCACTCGTTGCTACATTGTTTTATTTTGCAACCTCTACTCCATTTTCACTATGTTGAGATTTTTGCATATCAACCTCCTTCCTTCAAATTCCATCTCTTGTTTTATTTTTTTCACAAGTATTAACTAAATCATAAAAAATATATATTTCATAGCATCGTCTAGAAACCAATCTTGTTAAGTCATTTGATCTTGTTCGATGTGGGGTCCTTAATCTGTCTTTTTTAGATTGAATGTTTGTTTAAGTTTGTTGGACTCTGATATCATCTTAATATTCATGAGATTCAATCTCAAAATCACAGTAAAAAGAGAGTAATACATGTATTTATAAAAGTCTCTTGATCTTTTTGATGTGAGATCTTTAACGACTAGGAGTTGAGGACCACTTAAGTTGTGTTTGGTTGACCGTACGTTAAGTTACCAAAAAAAACAAGCAAAAAAAAGGGTAAAAAAATGAAAAAAGGACATACATGAAAAATAGTTGAAAACTTTCAATATTCATTCGGGGCATAACAAGCACTTAGACTTAGACTTGAGAGTAGTGCAAAATTGGCATATGTGTATCTTTCTTTCTTCTTCCCTCTTTTTTAATTTGTGAATATCGGGCCAGCTTATGCGCATTTCAAATAATTCCACGGGACAGTCACCTAACCCTACAATATTTGTTGTTCGAAAACACATCGGAATTAATTCATAATATAGGTGGTGCATGTGTATCTTGTATGACTTTGACTTTTTATTAAAATTTTCAATGGCAGACGACTCACAACCCAACATAAAAAGAGTTGTACTTGGGCAAAACCCCTCCTTCCTTAAATTCTTCGATAAGTCGTACAGTAAATTAAAACACGACAGATAGAGATTTTTTAATACAAATATAAGGGTGAAGATTTAAATATCTGACGGAGAAAAACTAGATACTAATCGTTGAAATATGCTCACAATAAATAGAATTTTAAAACTAGATCTTTAAAGAAAAATTAGCAATATCTTGATACATTGAAGTATAATAGGTTTGTCATTGCTAATCGGAACTTAGTTCGAACTAGTTAAAGCACCAATGTCCGACCAAGAGGTCATGAGTTCGATTTCCCACCCCAACATATTGTTGTACGATTGGGTTGGCATTCGACGTCAAATTTAAATATATAAATATATATATATTGTTTTCTAACTTTATAATAATAGATTTGATTTGATTTGATACAAATTTGGCACTAAGATTATAGATGGCAAGAGGAGAGGAAATTAAAGAAATAATCATATGTAGAGCATTGCCACGATAAGCTACCATAAGTCCTTTTCCTCCACTCAACCTCACAACTCCTTTGTTGTATTGTATAGGGAATGCAATTGCAATTGCAATTCCAATTCCAATTCCAATTTCAAGCATCCCGATTCTCTCTCCACTCGCCCTTTGCCCTTCTCCAAATCCCAATCCTCCTCCATAAATCCTCACTGTGAAGGGGAAGAACAATCCGGCAACACGCCGGAATCGGACGCTTCAGTCACCGGAGAATACCGAATACTCCCTCCGTGATGGCCAAGAAGCGGAAATCTATCGCCACCAGCCTCGACGAGGTAGATCGGACCATGTACGCCTCTTTTTCCACTGCGGCTAACTCCCTCTCCCAGCTTTACACCCAGTCTATGAACCACCAGAAGTTTTCTTTCCAAGCCGGAGAACGTCACGCCATGGTCTGGAATTTCATCTGTTCCCCCTTTTGAATCTGTCCCTTCTCGGGTTTCTTTTTCTTTTTCCCTGTTTTGCGTGCTTGATGTTGATTTTGTTGGACGTGGTTGTTGGTTGAATCGTCAGTATTTATTCTGGGTTCTCATTTTGACAAAACTTGGTTGCAGATTCCCGGGAGTTTCATGTTTTCTGAGAATTTAGGTAGCATGAATCATACGTATTTCTGCTTAAAAATCTGAGCATTGGATTGTGAAATACGATCGAAGTCTCGAATGTGGCTGTACAGTTTTTCACCATTATTTGTTCTGTCTTTTACTTTTTGATTCGTAATAGAGGATATATATATCGTTCATACATCTTTACGAGGGTCTTTTTATCTCTTCTTCGTTAAGGGGATGACTAGAGTTAAACGTTCTACGTTTTCCTTTTGTTTTGCATTTGAATGGTTCGTGTTTATCCTTCCTTCTTAGAGGGGATGTTTGATGGTTATGCTAGCAGAACAAGGATTCTATTGTATTCACTATAAAGGGATGCAAGGCATAGTTGAACGGTTACTAAAGTGAAAATTGAAATGAAACCAAGTCTTGATTTTGTGAAAATAAAAATCAAGGTCTGGTTAAGAAACTTTCTGGGGTTTTATCTTAACAAGCACCTACTCCTGATGCTTTTGGTTGAACGGATGAATTGATATCTCCTGCTGAACCACCGTTTTGTGCTTTAGTTTCTAAAACCATACTCTAAAATTTCTTTGAAATCCTAAATTCCTAGACTTGAACTTTGCTTATTGTGTTCTGGATCCTTTCTTGTTTGGTTCTTTTTTGCCTTTCTACATATGACTCTAACGCTAGTCCTAAACATGAGTACATCAAGAAGATGGGTCAAAAAATGGAGGACAATGCGGACTGGAGAATAGATGAACACTGGGAAAACAAAACATGGTTGATGAATTAGATGGGCTTTTTGTAATGATGAGAGGATCAAATTAAGGAAACAATTGGACCTCCCATGGCTTTTCTTACTCCCTGCTTTCCTAGCTTTACAACATTTTTTTTTTAACAAGAAACAACTTTTCATTGATATATGAAAAGGAGAAAAAGTTCAAGAATACAAACTCCCATAGGAGTGAGAGAAAAAGGAACAAATGAAAGCAAAAATATTGAATGGATACAACATTTTTTATGACAAGGTTCTTCAAAGGCTTTGGCTGGGGGAATATGGCTAGAGAGGAACTACAAAATATTGAATGGGAAGGAACAAGAGTAGGATGATTATTTGAGTTTCCTAAGTTTTATTGCTCTTTTTGGTGTTCCCTTTGAATTTTTCTTTGTAATTAGACATCTTTCGTTAACTAAAAGGGAGTATTGGTAAACTAAAAGGGAGTATTGGTAATCTTCAATTATTCGTGATGATAGAGTGCAAAGAATTATTTTGTGGGAGATGGTACGTGAATTTCAAAGGAAATAAGTGGTTGAAACTTAAACAACAGGAGATTAAAGGAAGTTGCAAGCCATTGTGTCTCTTGGAAAGGAGTTGCAGTCTTCATCATTTGGTTAACAAGGAATCTTCTTTCAAGAAAGTTAAAAACATTCTTTTGGTCTCTCGCTCTCCGTGCCTAGAAACACTAAGGTTCGGATTCAGGAAGAGTTCCCACCCATCCATACTTCTTCAAGTTTGTGCTAATTGTCATTCTAGCAGAGAAGATAACAGCCACCTATTTGCACATTTCCGTTTGGGAGCAAATATACTAACATACAGAATTTAATCTTTAGTGCTCCTTTCTAGATCCTTTGATACTAACATATATCTTTAAAGTTGGTTTCCTTGTTCAAATAATAACTCTTTTACTAAAAAGTATCTATTTTTCTCTTTAAAATTCAAAGAAAACTCGAAGATTTGATTGAAAATGTATGAAAGTGTTTTCTAGGGCGCAGGTTAGGGAGAACTCACTTGATAAATTGGAGGACAATGTTTCCATCTCATCTAGTTGGTTGGGTATGAAAGGCCTTGCCATTGCAACTATTAGGAGGAAGGTACATCTCCCTTCCACCTAAATAGATATGGAGATTCCTGAGCAAGGATGATTCCCCTTGTGCAGGAATCAGTTTCTAGAAGATATGGGAAGGAAGAGGTTGGCTGTTTCACAAGTTCCATAGCTTGATTCTATTCAAGATGTCCTTGGGATGCTATTATGTAGGGAGATAGAAGTTTAGAAAAATTCTTCCTTCAAAGTTGTAGTGGATGGTAGAATGGGTTTTAGCCAGGAAGTTCTGGTTTAAAAGGTATGCTCCATGGGATAAGTTGCTCTCACTGAGGCACCACCGCAATACCGATACGCCTGATTTCTTTTATTGTTTTTTAATTCTTTTCAAAATAAATAAGAAATATGTTTTGTAAAATCATAATTGAACCTCTTTGAAAAGTCCTCATTTATTTTTCATTAGCTTTTTCAGTACTATATTTTTCATGTGTAGAATTTATAATTTTATATTTTTATTGTGGGCTTACAAGTCTTTTTCTTTTAAGCTGAAGTGCCAAGCACTATTAAGAAGGCATGCATAGGTATTAGGCACCTCGTCTCTATAGCGAGGTATCCTAATTTAGTTGCATGCCTTTTGAACCAAGGTGCACCGTTTTTTTTATTTTTCTACATTGCTCAAAAAAATAAAATAGTTTGCCCAAGCTTGTATCTCAAAAAACTTCTTGGAAAATCCCCCATTTCTTTAATTTTTAATTTTCTCATTATTCACAATACTATATGGTTACTTATATAAATTTTAAATTCACATTTTTCTTATGTGCTTCATTAAAGAAAAGTCCTCACTTTAATTTATAGTATGCCTCATGCTTTAAAACACATGGGCTATAAAATACTAGAAGCTATAAAGCAGTTTTTACTATTAGCTTTTGGTTAACTTATGAAAAATTAAACTTTGTTAAGTGGACTAGGTACTTTATCAGTTCATTGGAGCAAGAAAGGATTTATAGTTGCTGGTCACGAAATCATAAGTTGTAGCTCAATTAGCTAGTTGCAAGTGTTAACACTTATGTTCATTCAAAAGAACAGCCATAGTTGTACTGCCTTTAGTTTTAGTTTTGCTAATGTTTTTTTTTATTTGATCCGTGTGTCACGGGTCAACCGCCTGATCCTACTACATTTGGTTGACAAAGTAACTCGTAGGATATTAAATCCTAGGTAGGTGGTCACCATGGTTTGAACCCATTCCCTCTAAGCCCTTTGCTGTTTACATTTGCCCTTATTGACCACTAAGTCATCCCATGATGGTTAGTTTTGCTAATGTGATACTATATATTTGCAAAAATACGACACTTCTTGTTTTACTAACATATGTTATCTTACCTGATGCTTTTTTCAGGAAAAACTCTATCAATGGATGTTTAGACAACAAGAAGGCGGATCTAGAGTGACAACAGCTGATGTACTCAATTACATACGGGTAAACTTGAATTTTTTCTTTGATTTGCAGTCTTGGTTTAACCATTTGAGTTTATTTGTCATGCTTCATGTTATATTAGGTATATCAGATAGACATTTTTAGAAAATAGAAAACATGAAACAGAAACCTTTCTTTCGATATTTGAATAGTTACAAAAGTTTACATCCTTCCATTAGAAGTACAATAGCTTACCTCATTAATGAAGTCTGAATAGAAAATTAATATTAGACATCTCATCTAGAATTGATAACATTAAGTGAATATAATCTAAATTCTTTAGAGAGTATACCTAGAGGTCGGAAAATATTTGATGATCTTCGCTCTTTCCTCTCTGTGATCTCTCCGAAACTAGGGAATATGTAGCCCCTTTCTTATATGAAGCTATTTGGAAAGACCACTATCCAAAGAAGGTGAGATTTTTCTTTGGGAAGTCAGCCACAAAACCATCAATACCCACAATAAACTACAATGTATGAACGTTCTCCCCATTGGTGCTCCATTTGCAAATGCAGCTCTGAAACCCAATGTTACATCTTCATTTTCTGTGAATTTTGCAGCAGCTTTTTGGGCGTGATTTTAGCAGCTTTTGGATGGTCTATGGCCCTACCAAATGATCCTTCTCTTCTTTCAATCACCCTTTCTGGCCACTCATTTAAAAAGGAAAAGAAGCTTATTTGGTTGAAATTTGTTAGGGTTTTTTTTTTTTTTTGGGAGTATATGGTTAATTTAAAGACTAAAGGTTTGAGAGAATCAATTTTCTATTACATTCATTCACTCAAAGGGTGTTTGGGGGAGGGGTTGGAATGAGGTGGTTTGGAATCATGGGTTTGGGAACCTTGGCCTCCTAAGCCAAACATAATCCCATGGGGTTTAATAGTAAATACTATTCAACCCATGGGTTACTAACCATCTCTTTTTCTTTTTTCTTTTTTTTTTTACTTTTTTTTATTATTTTTTAATTTAGAAAATGAAATACAATATTGTAAAAGGGTGGGCTAGTTTTAGAAAAAGAAATTAGAAAAGAAGCCCAAACTTGGGCGACACATTCCTGCACCCCAAACATAAGTTATTTTTTATTTTTTTTTTTGATAAGAAACCGAGCTTTTCATTGTGAATGAAACCAAAAGACATATACAAGGGCATACAAAAACAAAAGTCCAGAAGGAGGAACCCAGAAAGGGCTTCCAATCCAAAAGAATAGAACCTAACTAGTAATTACAAAACAAATTCGAAACAGAACTCTATAAGGAGACATTAAGTCTAATGAGATCCCGAAAAGACTCTCAATCTCTCTCCACCCCCCTAAAGATTTTGTTGTTTCTTTCCAACCAAATCCCCCACAAAATCGCAAAGAAAAAAGCTTGCCACAAAAACCTCCCTTTTTTGCGGGAAGGAGAGTACAAAAGCACTTCCTCCACCATAGTCCCTCAATCTCTATGACGAACCCAAGAAACCTCGAAAGTCTCAAAAAGTCGGACCCAAATGTCCTGGGAGAATTGGCAATGTCATAAGATGTGATCGAGATCTTCAGAATCCCGCTTGCAAAGAACACACCATTGTAGCCCCAAGCAGGAAGGAGAGTGCTTATAAATACAATCCAGGGTGTTCACTTCTCGAGTAAGACCTGTCCCAGAAAAACTTAATCTTCTTTGGAATTTTCATCTTCCAAAGCGAGACAAACACTGGGGCCGCGGGGGAGAATCTGGGGAACATAAAAGATTAAAGAAGAAGCTAGAGGAGAAACCCTTAGACGGATTAGAGGACCAAGCACGAAAGTCATTCCTAGCACAAGAGAAAGAAACATCAGATAGCAAGTGGAGCAACTCAATTGCTTTCCGAGCCTTTTTGTCAGTCAAAGACTGACTGAGACTAAGGAAATGGACAACCATTCCCCCCTAACCCATAGCACCAAGGCCACTGAAAGCAACCTCCTATCCGATAAGCGAAAAAGGCGAGGATATAAAGAACAAAGAGCCTTTTCTCCCACTCAGAGATCCTCCCAGTAATAAGTGTCATGACCATCCCCAACAACACAAGACAAAAATTGAGAGAAGAAAGGAAAACCTGAGGAGATAGCCTTCCGGGGGTTATTCGCACAAACGGTGACAAACCTTAAGCCCTTCATCTGAGACCCAATCAAAGGGGTGTGGCCCATACTTGCTCACGATAATCCTCCGCCACAAGGCACTAGGTTATTGGAAGAACCGCCATAACCATTTAGCTAAAAGTGCATCATTTCTATGTCTTAGGTTCCCAATGCCCAGACCTCCTGCCTATAACGGCTTGGAAACAATCTCCCAACTATGTGAGCTCCACCCCACTCACCCACCCCCTCCCACAAGAAATCTCTCATAAATTTTTCCAAACTCTTACAAACAACCACAGGTGCTTTAATTAGGGAGAAGTAGTACGCCGGAATCCCACTTAAAACTGTTTGAATGAGAGTTAATCTCTCTCCCCAAACACATTGTTATCAAATCTCAGACTACTTATTCTTGCCCCCGGACACATGCTTCCCAATTCCATGCATCATAACATCCCGAAATCTACCTCAGGCTTAACATTTCGAGGCTACTAATGTCGAACCTGCACCCCAATCGACCCCTAAAGGATATACATAGACAAGTATACAGGTGACCTAAAGTAAAGAATGTAAAAGGATGATTTGCCTGTAGCATTTGACTATAAGAAGCTGGGTTGAAACTTTTTAGATGCTATCTTTTTTGAAAATGGATTTTGATTTGGTTTGGAGAAGATGGATGCAAGGGTTGTGTTCCTTAAACTTCTCCATCATCATCAACAAGTCTACGGTTAGGAACTTACCTCCTAGGGAATTTGTCAAGATGTGACCCTCTATCTCATTTATATACTCACGTTAGTGGCAGATTGTTTTGGTGGAATTATTATAGGTAAAAGGCTACAATATTCCTTTATTGAAGTCTTTTATATTGGAAGACATTGTGTCCCTCTAATGAATCTTCAATTTGTGTACACGGTACTTGGTTTTTTGCTTCCTCAGATAATGGCAAAGTTTTGAATCTGCTACACTGGATGGAACTTTTTTGGAAACAAACGATAATTTTCATTGATGTAATTAAAAGAAAAGGAAAAAACAAAGGATTACAAGGACAGAAACTAGAAAATAACCGAAACTGCCCAAATACAAGGGCAAAACCGAAGAGCTTAAAGAATCTAATCAACGAAAATAAATGCTTCCCAGTTTAAGGAAATATCAACAAAATTATAGTCCAAAAAAGTAATTAAAACAAAAGGAAAAAACAAAGGATTACAAGGACAGAAACTAGAAAATAACCGAAACTGCCCAAATACAAGGGCAAAACCGAAGAGCCTAAAGAATCTAATCAACAAAAATAAATGCTTCCCAGTTTAAGGAAATATCAACAAAATTATAGTCCAAAAAAGTATTAGAAAGAGAACGCTACTGTGAGGCTCTTTAAGAAGCCATGTCAAACTGATCCAATGAGCAGCAAATCTTTTTTTGAAAGATTATATGGTTACGTTCCAACCATAATTCTGAACTATTAGCTTTGACTTTGTTGGATGAGCTTTTGGTGATAGAGACGGCCCAACCAAGAGATTCAAAACATTATTCTTGTAGTCATTTGAGAAGGCCCAAAGAATCCAAAACTTTTTTAAAACCCAGAACCAGCACTTCAGGGACAAAGAACAGCCAAAAAGGAGGTGATTTTGGTTTTCAGAATCTGCAAAACAGAGGAAACAAACTGAAGGCAAAAGCTGAGAATAAGAAAGCTTCCATTTAAGAACATCCATCGCATTAATGCTGCTGCTGTTTAAAAGAATCCAGATCAGAATGTTCATTCTTTTAGGACAATTGGTTTTTCATAAAGCTGAAAAACCTCTTTCTGCAAGGGAAATGAGTTAAATAAGTGGCTGAATAATGAATTTACTGAAAACTTCTTTGATTTCAGCCTAGATCAGTGGTTTTGGGGGTAACGTTCAGCAGCATTTTTTGGTGGGCCTGGCAAATCTCTGGGACTGTAAAGTGAGAGCTTCGCCTGCAACTTATTTGGGGCTTATGTTTGTGGGGAATCTGAGAAGTTTTGCACAATAGGAACCCGTAACTGAGAAGTTTATGTAAAAAAACCAGTAAATGGAGGAAAGGATGGAACTCTTGCGGGGGTAGACTTACATTGGTAAGACTGTTCTTGCAAACCTCCCACTGTACTTTCTATCTGTCTAGGCTCCTATCATGTCTACTAAAAAGCTTGATAAGCTCATCAGGGATTCCTTCGTGGTAGGAGAAGGGGGCTTTGGAAGGTGATGCTCATCTTGTGAATTGGAAGGATGCTTTGTTCCCCTGGGACCGGGATAAAGGTGGTATGGGAACTGGATATATAAAAGAATAGAAGCTTAGTTACAAAGTGGCTTTGGAGATTTTAGCAATGAACATACTTATGACATGAGGTTTTAGTACCAACAATGGACTGACGAGTCTGGATGGTTAACATGTTATTCTTCTTATGCGAGCTTTTGAAGCCAGTGGTTCATCATTTTGAAATTGAAAGATCTCTTAAACTCAGGGTTTGTGTAAGTGGCTGGAAGTGGTTCTCATGTGAAATTAGATACTCAGTATGAGCAAGCTGCCTTTTCTTCTGCTTTCTCTAGGCTGAACTCGCTGGTAGTAAAGGTTGCTATATTTCTTCCTTGTGGCATAACGGGAGCCTTTGGTGAAATCTCAACTTCAGGGGAGCTTTAATTGATGAGAGAGGAGTGCCTTAATTGGTATTTCCAGCCCTATTCTCAAGTGGATATGAGACACTTGATGCTTCCGGGAGTTTCATTGCTAAATCCTACTTGGACGACCTTAATAATAGGGAGGAAGTCTTACCTAGTTCATTCTGTAAGTTGATTTCGAAAGCTAATTATTACTAAAAATGAAAAGTTGTGTTGGTTTTTGAGTTATCCAAAGTAGGAGGAAGCTAGGGATTTTTCTTTGGATCGGCAAATCACATTTTTTGGATCATAACTTCACGTTAACATTTTGGTATCCTTAATTATAAGGCTCTCGTGACAATGTGAAAACAACTCTTATTATGCTTCTTGGTGGTCCGGTTTGGAAACTCTACTTACCGTTTAGGAAGGAATGCTATTTGTGCATTACTTTGGGAGAATTAGTTGAAAATAAATTGTAGAATTTTTCAGGATTTGTATAGACATTGGCGAGTGATTTTCCACTAGGTCTTTTGTTTCTTCATCTGGGAGTTTTCTTTCTAGTTCTTGTAGTTACAAACTAGCTAATGATAATGTTATGGCAAACTGAATTGTATTATTTGACTCCTTTTGTTGAATTGTATTTTTTATACTCTTGTATATTCTTTCTCACCTTTCCAATGACTTAAACACTCCTTCAGATATGATATGAGGGATGGAGAAAAATTAATAATAAAAAAGTTTTACTTTCTTTTCTGTTTAGAGTGAAATTGTTAAGTTGCATTTGTAAAGAGTTTAGGAGAAATTGAAGAATTGCTATGGCAGTAATTTGCATTTGTGGTAGAGTTTAATGCATGAAGCAAAAAGTTGTGCTTATTCTCTTTAGCTGTATGAGTTTTCTGAATTCCATACTGACTTGCAGAACGAGTTGGATTACTGTGGAGAGGAACCATCAATGTCCCCTAGAGCAGCAGTCCACCAACATCAGCATGCTCAACAAACCATGCAATTCACAAACTCGAGCTTTCCAGCTTCGGGTCTTTCTGGGCCAGCAACTACCGGACAAGGAAGTCGAACCGAGCATTCTGATAACAAAAGCTCAGTCTTCTCAAATGCTCTGTCAAGCCCAGTTCGCAGGGGTTTGCAGCAATATCACATAGCTCAGGAAGCTCACTACCCAAACAATGGAGGGATGTCTGGGGGAAATGGAGCCACTCGAAACAATGAACCCAACTTTCTTCAGCACCAAAGTGCGGATCCTAATTCAGTCAGCTCTAACGACTCGTCGATGGACATGCATGCTGATAGTCCTTCACATGATTCACATTACTAATTCGGAGATCGCTAAGTTTTATGACCCAGGTGAATGTGCACAAGTTCCTGGCTACCAATGGCCTTTTCTTTGTTGGAAATTTCTTTAGGTCTTTCTATCTGTAAAGGGTTTCTTTATAACAGGACCTGAAAAAACTGGAAGTTGCCAATACCTTTGTTTTGTCATTTATTATGCTGTTCTAAACAGTGGTTTGTTTCCTTTTTTTTCTTTTTTCTTAGAACTCAATACTCTCTGTAGATTGGCAAGTGTGTGGATCTTCTGAATGAGAAATTTATAGAATATGGTTCAGGTTTCATTTATTTTCATTCTCATATTGTCAGAACGTCTTGTTTTATTTTTTCTCAGGTTTCTTCACATTCTTGTGGATTCCTGTGGCAGAGGTAGGAGGTATTTGGCCCTGAAAGGGATTGGGGTCTTAGATCTTAAGAAATTTCCTTTCTTGATATCTCTTTTCCCCTTAGGCTCGTCGGAGTATTCTATTTCATTTTCTTTCTAGACTGAAATATTGATTTGATGTTAAAGAAACTAACTCTGTTTACTTGAATGGGACTTTTGTCGACGTTAAACTGTAGAATGTAGTTATTCAATCTTGATGGGGCGTCACCATCGAAGGGAAAATGGGAGTGCTCTTGTTTAACGAGGAAATTAGCCACCTTTGGAGGAGGGGTTTTGAAGAGATCACTTAAAGAGAGGATCGGTGTTGGAGGTAAAAAGCTAGAGTGAAAGTGAGTCAAAGAAGGTGATTGTAGCTCCTTCTATAAGTTGGCTAGTAGAAAGAGCAAAACTTTTCTTGAATCCTTGGATACCGAGGGTCGCGAGTTCTTAGAGGGGTTCGAGGGGATCGTGCTAAAGGTAGAGATCCTTTTCTTTTACTGCCTACTACTCCTAGGCCTTTCCTTGTAGGGTTTAGATTGGTGTCATATCTAAGATGTAGAGAGGGAGGCTTAGAAGCTCATTTTTCGTTCAAGGGGATCAGAGAGGTAGTTTTCGATTTTGAGTGCAATAAGTTGCTGTGAGAGTCCTTGTAGGGATAGTTCGGAAATATTATTAGTATATTAGTAAGAGGGTATTATGGTCATTAGTTAGGGGTGAGTCCTTATAAATCAGGGTAGTAGGGAGAGGAGAAGGATATGGGGGGAAATAGTTTGTGAGGAACTTGAGAGTTCTTGGGAGAGAGATGGTCTTTTGTAAGGAACTTGAATGTACTCACGGAACTATGTAACTATATTGCAATATCCAAAGAGAAATTACAATATCAATAGCTTTTTTAGAGGGCTATCTCTCTCCCAAGAACTCTCTCAAGTTCCTCACCACAAACTATATCCCTCGATATCATTCTCCTCTCCTTGCTACCCTTATTTACAAGGACTCACCCCTAACTAATTACCATAATACTCTTACTAATATACTAATAATATTTTTAAACCATCCTTACAAGGACTCTCATAGTTGCCTATTCAAATGGATTCTCTAGGGTCCTTCTTCAAGATAACTGAGAGATGAGGAAAGTTGTAGATGGTCTTCTTAAGTTTTTAGAAAGAGACATTATCGATGCTTAGATGGATGAAACATTTGTTTGCTGGAGGAGAGGTAGGAAAGTGAAAGACTTTACTCATCAATATGGTCACAAGCCTTTATAAGATTATTGTGAAGGTGTTTGGCTAACTGGTTAAGGGAAATTTGCCTAGCACGGTTTCAAATGGTCATGGGATGGTTGTTAGATAGGAGACAAATTTTGAACTGAGTTCTTATTACTAATGATGCTATGGAAGATCATAGGAGGTGCAATCAAGAAGGCATCCTTTTCAAGATTGATTTTGAGAAACGACCATCTGGATTTTTTGGATAAGGTTATGCGGAAAAAAGGTTTGGCTTTAAATGAAGACGTTGGATGTGGAGTTGTACGAGGAATGTGAGATTCTTTAATCTGGTTAACAAGAGGTTGCGAGTTTGGATTCATAGTATTAAGAGGTATGAGGCAAGGTGATCCCTGTCTTATTTTCTGTTCCTCCTAGTCGTTGGCATTCTTAGTAGATTTGTTTCTAGGCAAGTGGAGGGGAAGGATAGAGTATCATTTGCATCACTAGTTTGTCAATGATGGTTGTTCTTTTTTTTTTTTCAGTTAAGAAGAGTCTTTGTTAAATTAGTTTATGTTTTTATTTGATATAATTTCAGATCTTAAAATTAATCGAGGCAAAAAAAGTTTGGTCATTGGTATTAATTGTGATCATTTTAAGGTCTCCCAATGTGCCTCGGTGGCGTGTTATAACATTATAAATCTTCCCTCTCGTCCTATCTTTAGCTTCGTTTGGGTCATATTTTTTAAATCACATCTTCGAGAGGGTCCAATGGTGTCTCGCCACTTGGAAGAAAGCCTTAACTCTCACTCAATCGATGTTGACCAGTATTTCTTTTTTTTCCTGTCTCTTTTTAGGATTCCCTCTTCTGTCAGTAAGAGCTTGCCACCCTTCTGAAAAGCTCATGAGAGATTTTCTTTGGGAGGTAGTAAATGAGGATGGAGGCACCCGATTGGTAGGTGGGACCGTGTTTAGAGTTCGAGAGTTTGAGGATAGGCAATCTTAGACTTCATAACAAGATCTTGTTAATTGAATGGTTATGGCGTTTCCCATTGGAACCATCGTGGCGATCTTTAGCAACTACATGCCTCATCCTTTCAAATGGGCCACTTTTTTTCTCTCTCTCTCTAAATTTGTGAAATGTTAAGTCAAGGAGATCTCCAAAACTTATTATTGGGAGGATTGTGAGGTATCCCTCTTGCTTTGCCTTTCCTTGGCTGTACCACTTGTCCTCTATGAAGGGTTGTATAGTAGCCTAAATCATCCTTTGATATCGGTTTTAGTTCAACTTAGAATAATTCAATGGACTCTGGAAATCTTATCTCTACTATATTTTGCACCAAAAAGTTAATATCATAGACTAGATACTTAAAACATGCACTAAATCTAGAACGATCACCGATTCTAGTCAACAAATACAAAATGTTCGATTCATTTATACTAGATTATATACTTTCATATCGTAATTATAAAAAAAAAAATACTACTTTACCAATATTTGAACAATAGATTCAACATTCCAATTGATAATATGCAATATTAATAATTTAATATCAATAAATCAATTTGGTTAATCATGTGAAATACGGAAATATGAAGGAAAATAAAGAACGATTCAGTTTTTTTTTTAAGTACAACATGTTGGAGTGGAGATTCGAACTCATGGTCTCTTGGTCGGAAATGGGTGTCTTAACTAGAAGTTGACTTATGCTTAGATTTGGTCCAAGAACAATTAAGTTGCAGGTAGATCTTACAATCTTCAGATAATCAAAACATCATCTCATTAAAAAACATCATCGGTCTCATTTAAAAAATATATATATTGGATTATTTTTTCTCTACACTAACTTTAGATTTTAAAAAAATGTCAAAAATAAAAATATTTAGATTAAGAAATATATTTGTTTTGTGTGGGGATGAAAATTGGAAATCAGATAATCAAATTGAGTGATAGGTTTGTAAATTTACAAAGTGTGTTACTCACACTTAATAACCAATTACTAACAAATTAAATATTTTATTTAAATTCAATAGTATCATTTCTCAAGCTAATTTTGTCTCTTCCTCTTTCCGTGTTGCATCACAATCCCCTCATTTTCTCTCTATTCTCATTTTATCTCTAACTATATATTTCAATTCAAATTTTCGTTAAAAAAAATCAATTTTACCTTATCTTTTTTTTAAATAATATTTTTTTTACTGTATCTTTTTTTTTTTGAGATATTTTACTGTATCTTTTGAATACTATTTCAAAAGGGATATTATTTTCATTGTTAAAAAAAAATTCTTATGTTTTTTTCCTACCACAAATAAAACTGGGTATGTTTTTCACAATCCTTAGGTAGAAAATTTAACTTCTTTTTTAAAGAAATATTTGTCTTTTAATTTATCTTTGTTTCTCATGTTTTTTAAATACAAAACGACACATTAAATTGAATAAAAAAAAGACAAGACAAATGAATAAGAGAGAAAAAAATGAAGAATAAGAAGTTGGAGGAGAGAGGAAATAAAAAAAATATGGATGAGAGAGAAAAATGAAAGGACAAAAAAATGGGAGGAAAATACTTAATCTAGAAGATTCACGACCACCATCCTCACATGGTCCAATAGAAAATTGACCTTTATTGTTTTTAGATTTTTCTATTATTTTATTAAAATTTAAATCTCATATATATCTCTTCAATAGAAAAAATAGGAGATAAATATTGAAGTTTGTTGACCATGTAGGCATTCAGGAGGACGTGCTCGTAAATCTTCAGGAAATCTTCAGGAGCCAAGTTTTATCCTGAATAGCAAAAATAGCATAACATAATCAAATTGTCGTGAAGTAAATAAATAATTGAATAAAAGCACTTAGAAAGTGAGTAGAAAGTGAGACCTAAGATTCTAAGAAATTGTGATATGGAAAACCCTTTAGAAAAAGATGTATGGACAGATTCCTTGTCCTTCCAAATGAAAGTGATTTCTTTCATACCAAAAAGAGTGTATAAATTATTAATTTCACAACTTAATTTAAGTGTAGAGTTCAATTTAATCAAATTTAAAATTTACAAATAAATTTGACTCTGAATTAAATATGAGAGGAAAAATAAATTATTTTCCTAATAGTTTATTAGAAAAAATAAATAAATAAATTTTTACTCTGGATCAAATTGACGAGGTTAGGCAATTTTTATTTTAAACATTTCATTTCATGGATTCAACGTTTATGAAACCAGTACAAATATAAGTACAATCATATCGAACCACTAAAAATTACAATATTCATCTAAATCAAAGATTTGATTTGATGATAAAGTTTATGATAAAAATTGACTCACGCTGCCAAATACAAGATAAAAATTTGATTTACCCTCTAATTTATTTATATAAAATTCATCTTCAAAAAATGGAGCAATATATCATGCCTTAAGAATTAAATGCATGTCAATGCCAACACGTCATATATGAGCTAAATATAAATATCGGTCCCTCTTCTTAGTCCATTCACAATCTGATATTCAATCTTTTAAATTCTTCCATTTTATTTTTGATAAATTGATAAATCATTAAATTATTATTTTATTAATATATTTAGATGAAGTTTGATACTTGAAATCCAATACGTCCATAAACAAAATCCTACCCATCAATTAACAAAAGTCATTTTTTTCAATGTGGCATGCCAAACTTTTTTTTAAACCCGTTAATAAAACAATAATTTAATGTAGTAGCTTTATATTAACAAATTTTTTTTAGGTAAGTATAGTTGAAAAGTTTTATACATTGAGAGTAATTTTAACTAACTTCAAAAGATTAATGAGTAAATTGAAAAAGAAAAAAAAAGACACCCTCAGGCCTCAACTATGAGTAACCATCGCATTATTATGTCTGTCATAAAAAATACCAATAAATATTAACAAAATATTACTTATGTAAAATTATAAATTTATATATATTTTAATACAACATATATTGAAATGAAGGATTGAATCACCGATCCACTCTATAGATGAAGCAAGGTGTCTTGGCCACTGAACTATATTTCTCGGAGAATATAAATGCTTTTTAAAGAGTGATAATATTTTTATAAATTTCTTATATTTGAGGAAAAATATAATAGACGCGTGGACCAATCAACTCAACTTGGTATCATCAGATCCTATTAGCTAAGCCGACGGAGAAGACCAATCTACATAGGATCGAGCTGAGGACCATAACTGAAACAGAGAATCACCCAAGTTCTCTTCAACCGACTTGAGGACTCTAATCTCAGGTCTGACAACTGATCTGGGAGCCCGACAACTGCAACCGGCTGTCGGAGCAGTTCCAACGATCTTGTCCCCCCTCCCCATCGCCTATAAAAAGGACACTCCACCTCTGCGCTCAAGTACGCAATTCTACTCTGAGAACGACTTACCGTATTCGCGCATATTCTAACTTGAGTTTCAGAGTGTTTATTCCTTTTGTACGTCGATTTTACTTAAGGTCACACCCTTGTCCTTGTAGACACCTAGCCGATCTTCGGTAGCTTGGCAGAATCCTACCTCAACAATCAACCTCTTAAATTTTATTATTTTTATTTAATAAATAATATCCATCACGAGGGACCTATAAGAATTTTAAAAAAATAAATAAAAACTCCACGTTTTCGTTGAATTGACATTTGACAAGATCTCTAAATCCTAAATTATATTAAATAATGTAAAGTATACATATTTTTCCCTTTTTTTTTTTTTTGTGGCAAAGAATATAAATATATAATAATATTAATAAAATGAAACAGGCTGTCAAAGTTTTTGGTACAATGCTGGAGCGAGCAGTTTGGTTTGGCATATTAAATTATTGAGTGGGACCCACTGAGTCTCGCTTTCACGGAGAGTGGGCCCCACTCATCTCCGTACCGTAATCCGAATTTCATTCATTCATTACTAAATTTTGATTTGACGCTCATTTCTCCCAAAAAAAAATAATAATATAAATAACAGATTTGACGCTTTCGTACAGGGGTAGATTCGTCAATTCACCTGTATTCGAGAATTGAAACCCCGGACCTAGTCACTCTCTACCCCTACGCGCCAACGAAGACCCAGCTCTACTTGCCACGTGTCGACTCTCCCACAACCGGAATAATACTAATAAACTAAAACCCAACCGGTTGCCCGTCTCCCACCTCTCTCTTTTCGCACATGCTTGCTTACGTGGCAGTTACCCCCTCCCCCTTCTCCGGTCCACCTCACGGTTCCCGGTAATCTGCTAAATCCCCATTTTGATCTCTTTTTTTCTTTTCTTTTACTTTAAATATATAATTTTGTCTTTGGTTTGTTATAATTTTTGTTTAATTTAGTCATTTGAATTCGAACTCCTAGCCTCCAAAGTGAAGATGAAGATAGATGATTTATCTAGTTGAATTATATCAATTATTAGTTAATAAATTATTTAAAAAATATATGGCATATATTATTTTATTCAACAAACTATTCAAATATTAAAAAAAAATATGAGATTGGCTAGTTTTGTTGTTAAACACAATTATTAGTTAAATAACTACTTTTTCATATTATTATTCACACTCATGTGACACACTAGAATTTAGCATTGACTTCAATAAAATTAATAACTACTTTATTTTATTATTTTGAGAAAGATAAATAAATACTTTATTATACTTTGTTAATTATTTAATTCTATTCCATTAGCATTAAAAGCCTTGATATCTACTAGAATTTAATGAATTATAAAAAGATTTAGAGAAATTATACCACACAACATAGATTTAATATATATTTTAAAAAATATTATAAATCTTCATTTTTCTAAATATAACATATAATTTTTAGATTTTAGATTAAATTTAAAGTTTGAGTTTAATTTGGATTATGTTTTTTTTGGTAAAATTTCAAACTTTCTACCCTATATATTTAATTTATGTCAATGATGTAAATGGATTTTTTTTAACATTATTTTATCAAAACATATTATAAAATAAAATTTTCCATATTAATTTTGAAATAATATAGTTTTTAAAAACTATTTTGTACAATATTGTTGTTCTGATCTACGTTGGTTGAGAACCAAGGAATCAATATATTAACATAAGTCCCACGAGATCCCTTTGATAACCCCTTTGAGTGACCTATAAATTTTATTGGACCCATAAATAATACATTGAAAGAATATTTTCATTTGCTTGTTTTTCCCCTTGTTACATGAATCCGTTTTTCATTTCATCTCAGAAAAGTCATCTCTTTCCACCTAGGATAATAAGCTCACAAGGCATAACATTTAGAGCGACTTTATCTGCGTGGAATTTGGCATATCTTAAGTAAACCCTTTGTATGGACTCATGTGGACTTGTGCGAATATACCTCCGTGAGTTTTGACTATGTTGTTGATCAATTCCATAATGAGTGCTATTTTACCCACTCCAATCCCTCGGGTGACGGTGGCTAACTCAAGTGCCCTTCGATGTTCAATTTGCATGTGTTAAGCATATATCACTTGTAGGATTCTCAAGAAATTCTTCGATTTCTTCTGGAAGTGGATTCTTAATCTCCATAAACAGGTATGACTATTAAGGTGACATGCTTTCTCTTTGTCAAAATTTTGAGAAAAAATAATTCACGATTTTATTTTGTTTGATAGGAGCATGCATGATGTTACTTCGAAGGCGTATAGTACTATTACTTGGGGTTTATCTTTAATAAAGATTTTTTTATCTTTCAAAAGTCTTTAATAGAGCTTTCCGATGTCTTTCTCTTATATTTGATTCCATTTTGCGATCCTTGACAAAATCATATGCATCAACTACATTTGTTTCTATAATCTATAAGCCGCCTAACAGAACAAAGTGCTTAGCGTCGGAAAAATGTGCTTCTACAACAAATGTATCTTGACTTACATATCATTGGGAAGTGTATTAAGGTAAATATGGTCATGGGCCAACTAAAACATATAATCATCCATAGAAGAGATGATTTCACCACTTGCATAAACTTTATTTTTCTTCCATAAAGTTTTTTGCTTGTTAGATATCTCATAGGTCATAGGTTCTTAGAGACACAAAAAGACTACACAACCACGTAATAAATTCAATTATTATTTAGAGAAATCGTCTTCTTCTGCGTGTCATGCCACATCACCTAAAATTGTCTCTCTGAATGACTAAGTCATTTAATGGTTTCAAAAACTTCAATATTCTCAAAATTAGTTCATAAAAATTATATTTTCATAATTTCTTATTTTAGCAACAATATTTTCTTTTTAAGCTTACCCAAAAATTTATGTTAGGAACTCTTTTTATAATTATAAATAATAGTTGTTACTTGTATTTTTTATTTCAGGTTTGCTCCTCACTATAGCTGCTTGTGCCGGTTCACCAGGTTCTACCACAGTGGGGTCCAATCATACTCAAAAGAAGAGTTTGATCCTGGCTCAGAAGGAACGCTAGCTATATGCTTAACACATACAAGTCGAACGTTATTTAATAAAAACCTGCACCAGCGCAATAAAATTGGCCTCGCTTTAAACCAACTTCAAAATTTTTATTTTAACTCAAAGAGTTATATATATATATATATATATATATATATATATATATATATATATATATTCATATTCGTACACAGGGGTAGGGATTGAACTCTTAAATATATAACATTCCATACAATTTTATTTTCACTTTTTTTCTTTCTTTTTTCGCCTCTTATATCTTTCTTACATTTTCTAAATTGAAAGGAAATTTTGATAGATTCAATTTTTTTATAACATTTTTTAATAATATTTTATCAAATAATTTAAAGTAAACATAATTTAATAATAATATCTTATAAACATAATTTAATAATAATATCTTATAACAATTAAAAGTTTAAGTATCAATATTAAAATAATTGAAATAATTTGAGCTAAATCACATTTTAACCTTCTCTTTAGGTTTGAAATTGAAATTTAATACGAATTTATTTTTTCAATTTTTCGAAAAGCAATTATTTTGTAAAAATACTGTTGCAACAATTACTTTAGCAAACTTAACTATGCTTAGACAAATTATGTGACTTCGATACATGTAATCCATATTTATAAATGGTCAAAGTCACATTATTTATTTATTCAATAACTAATATTATAAAATTTCAACATTTAAAATAGATATTTTAATAGTTACTGTACCAAAAATAGAACAAATTTAAAGATTCAAAGTATAAAATATATTTTGAGAGTTCAACAACTAATAAAATAGAATAGACTTCAAATTTAGGAAACTGAAACCTTAATTTTTTAATACTTTTAATAATTTAATAACACGTGCACAATGAAATATTTCGGTTATATTACACTATTTCAGTGGTCAAATTCTTTATTAATTGAACAAATAATAGTTTTTTTTTTTTGTGTGTTAAAACATGCATTGGGAAACTATTGACAATTTGAAATGTCAAAATCCTTATTTGAATTTTTATTCTTTGGAAATTTTTGAATTGCCAAGGCCAAAATTAGGCAATACTATCAGATTATAGGGTCAAAATATATATTTTAAAGCTGATTCTAAGATATTTATACTCTCGAAAATATTAATAACCTTTCTTGTTGGTAGATTAACAAATATCTATTTTTTGTTCGATTTTTTTAGTATTATGTGAGACTGGAGATTTGAATCCATGACCTTTTGATCGAATTATAGATTTATATCGACAATAGTATTAAAGAAAAGAAAAAATGAAGAAATTATATTTTGGAAATTCAAATTCTATTTTGATCTATACATACTTTGAATTTTTGTCTATTTTAATTGATGTAATTTCACAATTTTTATCCATTTCAAAAAGTTTATTTTAATTCATGAATTTTAAAAGCTGACGAGTGTAGTTATTTTTTTAAATATCATTTTTCTATCGCAATTTCTATAGTTGTTTTTTTAATTCATGTAATAATTTTTTTAAAAAATATTATCATAGTTTTATATTCAAAAGTTTTTTTTTTTATAATAAAATTTGTGTTAGAAATTTGGAATTATGGATCAATGGGTTACCTTTTAAAATTACATGGATTAAAACCAACATTTTGTAACCTTCGATCTCAAGGAAAGAAGTATGTGCCAATTACCGTTAGCTATGTTCATCGCTAAAACTATTCTTTATTTGAAATAAATTATTAATGTATCTAGTAAAATTAAGATATAAACATCATCTTAGTTTATGAACTTTTAAACTTATTCCATTTTGTTCACTGATCTTTCAATGTCTATTTTAGTCGGGTTTTTTTAATTATATATTAAACTTATTTTAAAAATATTCGAAATACGGTAGTTTTTAAAACTTTTTTTAAAAATATGGTTGTTTTAAAAAACCAAAGGATATCCCTCGTGGTCGTCATGCAGCGTGGCGCCACGTTGGAGCCACTTAATTTTTTTTTTAAGTTTTAAGACGTGGTCGTCAGACCACCTTAGATGGTCGTCTTTTCAAGAGACGACCACGTCTCAAAACTGGACACCTGTAAGAGACGACCATCTAACCCTTTTTTAAACCCCCTACCCCACCACCAAACCCTACCATTTTTTTATTCCGCCGTCGCTGCCACTTCGCTGCTCCGCCACCGCCACCGCCTCCCTCTGCCCCGGCGCGTCCTCCCTCTACCCCGCCGCCGGCGTGCCGCCTCCTCCTCCGTTCTTCCCCTGTCGCCGCCTCCTCCGGTGAACGGCTGCCTCTTCCTTTTTTTTTCCGTTTTTTGTTTGTTTGTTTATTCTATTTGTAATCTAATTTTATTTATTTTGTTTTGTTAGATTTAGACCACTTCATTCCTTTCTTTTTGGAATTAAGGTACTTTTTATTTGTTTTATTTTATTATTATTATTCAATTTTATTTATTTATTTGTATTTTGTGCTATATTTAATTGGTGAATGTATCTGATTTATTTGTTTAATTCGTACATATATTTTTAATTCATTTCTTTATTAGATGAATTTAGGCAATTATAAAATCATATATTTATTTTGTGTTAGAATGAAACTTAGTTTAGTTAGATTTAATTGTTTTTAATTGTTAATTAATATATTATTTATTTGTTTAAATAGTATATATTTATGTAATTTATTTATTTTATTAAATAATCGTAGGTAATTATAATGATAAGATTATGCATATTTCTGTATTATAATTCTTAATTACTATCTTTTTTAAATGTTTAATTAGTTTATATGTATTGATTTGCTTTTTTATTTAATACATGTGCGTAATGTTTAATAAATTTAGGTTATTTATTTGATTGGTGTAGTTAAATTTAATTAGGAACGTAATTAAAGATATCCTTTTCCAATTTAGTATTGAAATGACAGCTAAATGTTTGGCGATTGTACTGTATATGAATGAAGGTACTGTTGATGGTGTAAATGAAATTGATTACGATGATCCGTCAAGTGGAGGTTTTACTGTGTACAGTGGTATTGAGTTTGAACATTTTGTTCAAATGGTTGGAGTGTCACTTAAGTTAGATATGGGGAGGAACAAATTAGAACTTGTTTATAGACACCCTAATCAAACACCATCGGGTTCCATTAAATACATTCCTATTCCATTAGAGAACCAGAATGCATTGGATTTAATGTTCTCTATTGCACCGTCATGTCCACAATTAGTGGAATTATATGTGAATATTAGAAATATGACGAATGTCCCATTTGACCTTGATGGTGAACATGATATCCCTCTTGAATCATTGGATCTCGAGGGACCCAGCTAATGTTTTGACCATAGTCAATATCTTGATCCCGAACCTGAGTTAGTTGTACCTCCAACGACTAATTTAGATGAAGATACAGACTTAACTGCTAATAATAGGTTTATAGAACTCAGGATAGCGACAGATGATGAGTTTGATGAATTGGAACTCGATGGTGAACATGAGATCCCTTCTCAAATATTTGACATGGACAGTGTTAACAGTATTGCATAACACGAGTCCATGTTGCGACCAGTGACAGTTGAAAATGATATGTTGTACAAGGGGTTCATGTGTAATGATAAAAGAACTATGCAACATATCGTCAAACGTTTTGCTGTAAAGAGTCACCACCCTTATGAAGTTGTAGAGTCGACACCATCTATATGGGCAGTTAGATGTAAGAAGTGGCAAGATGGATGCAATTCGCGACTTCGTGCGATTCTTAAGAAAGGTATTAACTTATGGGAGATTACAAAGTATGTGGACCAACATTCTTGCGTATATTCAGAATTTAATCAAAGTCATTGTCAATTGGATTCAAATATGATAAGTAGAGAATTTTGTGATGTAGTGTGAGCTAATCCTTCTACGAGTATTACGACACTTCAAGATCTGATCAAGGAAAAATTTGGATATCATGTTCCTTATGGGAGGGTCTGGGAAGGAAAAACAAAAGGTTTGGCTCGTATTTTTGGTAATTGGGATGAGTCATATCAACTTTTGCCAAAGTGGATGTATATGCTGAAACACACTAATCCAGGAACAATCGTTGAATGGAAAATTAGGAACTATGGACAACCGGGTCATGGCATTCTTCATTCTTTATTTTGGTCATTCAGTCCTTGCATTGCAGCCTTTCAAAAGTTTCGCCCCATGCTTCAAATAGATGGTACTCACCTTTACATAAAATATAAGGGGAAGCTATTGATTGCAACATCAGTCGATTCAAATGGACATTTATTACCTCTTGCTTTTGCCATTGTAGACGAAGAGAGTCGTCAGACCTGGGGATGGTTTTTTAAAAACCTAAGAAAAGTTGTTACACATGAAGAGATATGTTTAATTTCAGATCGACATGGTGGTATTATCTCTGCGGTCAATAATCTAGATAATGGTTGGACCGGACCTAAATCGCATCACAGATTCTGTCTACGACATGTTTCTAGCAACTCCAACCATAAATACAAGTGTACCGAATTGAAAGATTTGGTATATCGTGCCGGTGCTCAATTCCAAATTCGAAAGTATAACAAGGAGGTGGAAAATATTAAATTACTGAATAGCTCTTGTATGAATTTCTTCCGCAACATTGAGATTGAGAAGTGGACCCTATCACATGATGGTGGATGTAGATATGAGTGGGCGACAACTAATCTTTCCGAATGTATTAATGGGGTGCTGAAAAGAGCTCGGATGTTACCCATCACTGCCTTGGTAGAACTTACAGTCTACCGATGCGTAAAATATTTCGAGAAGCGGAGGGAGGAGACAAGAGATGCTTTAAGTAGAAACGAAAAATACACCAGGTATTTTTTAATGCGTTGTTTACTGTCCTTGCATTATGTCAATGTTGTTAACTTACATTATCAAGTTTAACAGGTATGCTTACGATAAGCTTGTTAGATGGGCAGCGAGATCCACCAAACACACTGTAGTCAGTTATGATCGAGTCGTAGGTGTGTTTCATGTGAAAACAGGGCTTCACTATTACAATTCGAAAGGAGGGAACACACAAATAATGAGAATTACTGCCGAAGAATGTTCATGTACATGCAACAAGTGGCAAACGTATGGCATGCCATGTTCTTATTTAATGACAGTTTGTTCACACTTAAACTTTAACTACGAGGACTACATTGAGGATCCTTACAAGCTTTCAAGGTATGCTGAGGCTTACACTCCTCAATTTCAGCTAATCCCACATGAAGATTATTGGATCGCTCACCCAAACTTACCTATATTGCACCCTGATCTAACATTATTGAGATTGCCTGGAAGACCAAGGAGCTCGCGTATTCATAACGAGATGGATTTGAGAGAACCAAGTGTTCAACAAAGATACGGGCTTTGTAATCAACTTGGTCACAATCAAAGAAGTTGTCCCTCGAGACGACGGGAAGCACCTTCTTAGATGTTGATGTAATTGAAAACTTTAGTTTGAATCATTTATGTTAGTTTAATTGTCGATGTAATTGAAAACTCTATGTGATTGTACCTTTAATTTAATTGATACTCTGTGTTGTGACTATTGTTTTAAAATTTAAATTTAATTTTCCAACTAATGATTATCTATCGTATTAGATTATGAAATTAAACCCAGGTCCAATCGATTGATCTGTATTGTATGACCAAACTCGACATCGATCAGAGCTAGTTTGGCAAGGTCAGTGTAACGAGGAGTTGCACTGCCAATGTAGAGAGGCGATATTTGATCGCACCATCCCATTGCATCCTTTAATTGAACCTGCATTACGCGTTTCTGGATTTTACGGATTCGCCATATTGGGATTCATCCAATTAGATTAGCATTTCATTACTGCACTTGTGGAACGGTGGAGGTTAGAGACTCATACATTCCACATGCCTGATGGAGAGTGTATTATCACTCTACAAGATGTAGCGGTGCAACTTGGGTTACCAGTAGATGGCGAGCCTGTTATTGGTCGCGTCGATTATGTTTGGAGAGGCACTTGTCAAGCATTACTTGGGGTGACTCTAGGTGCTGCATACATCAGAGGCTCTAGGCTGAGTCTACCTTGGCTAGCTTCTTAATTTCGTAATCTAGCCGACGATGCTAATGAGGAAACCATTGTCAGATACGCTCGTGCCTATATTATGCAGCTTATCGGTGGTAGTATATTCGCCGATAAGTCTAACAACTTGGTGCATTTAATGTTCCTCCCACTATTAGCAGATTTCGAGGTAGCTAGACGTTTCAGTTGGGGTGGAGCATGTTTGGCATAGTTGTATCGAAATCTGTGCAAAGCGTGTCGCTCTGACTCACGTGACATTGCCGGTCCAATTATACTTCTTCAAGTATGGGCTTGGGATCGATTCCCCACGATGGCTCCACAGCGTCGTCACATCTCAGATCACGAGCTCGTGGGTCGACCATTAGCTGCCCGGTATGTCGATATAAATATTGTCCTATTTTTCTCTTAAAATTTTTTTACGCATTCAATTGTTGTACTAACCTATAATATTATTGTATATGGAGAGATCAATTTTGTGTTACAGAAATATCTACACATGTTTTGATCCAGTACAAATACATGTTGGACCTCGTCACCAGGCTCGGTACGTTTTTTAAATGTTAGAATATAAAAATATATATTGATTTATAATTAATTACACGATTTTTTATTACAAATTCAGATGATATGGAAGCCATATGATAAGGAATTTGCAAGCCTACTCGACTTTTGTGTCAATGGACATAACGTCTGGTGGACTGTGAGTCCACTCATATGCTTACATATTGTGGAGTGGCATCATCCTGATAGAGTTACAAGACAATTTGGTATGAAACAAGCAATTCCAGAAGTGGCATGCTGGGATAAGAGGATACATGACATCGACATTCGGGATAGCACATGGCAGGATCAGATTGCACATTTTGTAGCGAGGTGGAACATACGTAGAGATTTTCTTGTTATCAATCATCCAGTTGACGACAGCGGTGCTTGCGATCCAGGATACATGAGCTGGTATATGTTAATCACCAGACGATATATAACTCGAGAAGGAGCAACATTTGGTGCTACGATACAATCTTTTATTTCGTTATAACAATTATTCAAATTAATAAATATATATTTATTAATTTTTTTCCATGTAGGCTGCGTGTTTCCAGCAAATCAGTATTTTCTCGTCATCAGACGAAATTAATACGTTGTGCAACGTTGGCGGGAGGCATCTTTAGAGCCTTCATCAAATGTACAAAGTACCTACTCCTGCTCGTGGCCCTAGGTGTAGAGGATGACGTCAAGTAGATCAAGATGCTTCAGTAGGGCTTGACGATCTCGTACCTGAAGTTATCTATCATAAGGTTGAAGACATTCCACCATTTACATAGACACAGAATGATGTTGGTCCGTCCACGCCTATGGTCATGATACCGACTCCTGGTTCTAGTCAGTATCACACACCATCTTTGCCGCCGCAGTATGGCTATGGAGGGGGCCATGGACGTAGACGTGGAGAACATGGACAATACTTCAACCCTACGGAGGGTCGAGACCCTACAGAGAGTCATGAGACACCAGCGGCACCACTAGTTCGTCGTCAGCCACATCGTAACGTCCCCATTGTGGAACGGATTAGATCGATAAACTGTAAATTGACAGACTTCAAACATTGTTCTCTAATTTATAATATTAATTTCCAATTTTGAACTAACATGGATAACTTCATGATTATATAAGAAAAAATAAACATAAGGTTTGTAAACAACCACGATAAGCGACAGACTTCAATTTATAATATTAAAAATTGGAAAGCTATTTAATTGGTAAGTGATTGAATGGAGAGATTTATTATATTAAATATTAAAAACCACATTATATATTAATATTAAAAACCAAAATATTGGATAACCTTATGTTAAAATTGGAAAGCGACATACTTCAATTTTTAATTTATAATATTAAAAAAACCTTATGTTTATTGGAAAGCTATATAATAAAAAAGATTAATGTGGTCGTCACCACGGTTAAAAAAAAGAGAGAGACGACCATGTGGGATCCTTCACTTTTTTAAAACAACTATATTTTTAAAAAAAGTTTCAAAACATACCATATTTTAAATTTTTTTTAATTAAATTACAATATTTTTAAAATAAGTTTTATTTATAACTATATTAATAAAAAAGACCCCTATTTTAGCCCCTAAAATTTAAGATTTATTCCATCTTGGTATTTCAACTTTTGGGATATCTACTATTTTGGTCATTACGTTCATTTGGATTTTAACAAGCTAATAACACAACTTCAAGCAAGAATGTAATATATTAACATGAGCATCTATTCGAATAAAGTACGTTAAAAATAAGTAATGAAAGTTCATGGACCAAGACAATTAGTTTTTTTCAAAAGATATTAAATAGATATTTTAAAAGTTAAGGAACTCAAAGTAGAACAAAAGCGAGTAAATCGAAATTTAAACCAAAAATTAATTGGAAGCTTCTACTTGAAAATTAAGCCGAAATAGAATGTTCTAAAAAAAGAACAATAATTAAAGTACTACATTGGGAACTCTGGATAATAATTGGTGAAAAAGGCCTCAAAATTGATCGACGGCTGAGGATGAGAAGCGTGGAGATCTATTTCGAATATGAGCCGTTGGATTCCATGCGTGTTGAGTGCGTGTTTGGTCCGCGTTTTCAGCGCGTAAAACGACGCCATCAATTTCATTTTGCTAAAGAAAAAAAAGCGTTTAGAGAAAGACAAAAAAGTTTTAAATCCTATTTTTTTATAATTAAATTTGTAAATATTTCTTTTTAGTCCTCTAATTCTTTTATAAAATAAATTAATTTAGTGATGGTCATTAATTTTGCGTAAATTATTTAATCTAAATTTAAAATTATTTGAAATCCAATTTATATATTTCTTGCTTTTTTTACTTAAGGGAACGAGGAATTCTCAACGAAAAAAGTGCTCTCTGAACCGAACGTGAAAGTCGTTTTCCATCAAACGGCTGTTTCTGTAACTCCACTCTCGACTTGGATTATATATCCAAAAAGGTCCGCTCTCGGCCATTCCACACGCTGCCACGCAGAGGCCTGGTTATCTGAAGTGGATTCTCTCTTTTCTAGTGGATGCCGAACCTGCTGCCCCATTGACTAAGAAGGGGGCGGGCGCAGCAGCTACATGGACCTCTCCCTTTCTGTTGTTGCCAGCGCTTTCTCGGGCCAAACCAGAATTCTTTATGAGAAAGGGCAGGCAAAACCCGAAGACAGCCATCCTACCTAATACGCTAGCGGGCAGAACGAGGAGAGGGCCCGACAATCATATATATAAACAAAACACGTTTCTCTATTAAATTTGTAAACAATTTATATGAAAAGCAATAACATTACCAAAATGATTTTCTATATAAAGTCAAAAATTGAAAATTGAAAAAAAATAATTAATTCAAAATTATTTGAAATCCAATCTATATATTTCTCGCTTTTTTTTTACTAGATCGGTAAAAAATTTATATGAAAAAATTCTGATTTTCTATATAAAGTTTAAACTCACAATTTTTTGATGGGATATAGGTACTTTAATCTATTAAATTATGTTCGGATCTGACATATTTTAGTATTTAGACTTTCAATTATTATATTTTAGAGTTTTCAAAGTTTAAATTAAGAAGAAATTTTATTTTGTTCACCGTCATTAAATTTTTTAATATCCTATTCAAGAAAAAACTTGACATCGGACATTATTTATCCATTCAATAAATACATATACACGTTTAAAAATAGATTTAAATTTTCTGATAAATGATTAATAAAAAAATTATCAGCAAAGATAAAAACAATACTTTTTATAGAAAGTGGAAGGAGTAAAATAGAAAGTTTGGAAAGAAAGCCTAAAGATGAGGATAAAAAAGATAAAAATAAAAAGTTGGAGTCGAAAAATAAAAAAATTGGTTTAGTTTATTTATTATATTTTTTAATGTATGGCGTTTAATTTTCTGGCCTTTTTGGACATTTCCAGTTTTTCCAATTTCCAACAACCGTAAATACGCGGTCCGTTGTTCCCCCAATAAAATCCTCCGGCTCCGTTAGGGTTCTCCACCACTCCCATTTCTCTCTCTAAATCCTCCATTTTTCTTGTTTGTTTCTCTCTCTATGTTCTTCTCTCAGCTTCCTTCTTCCGATTCTCTCGAACTCCAATTTCTCGTCCTCTGATTCGGATTCTGCTGTTGATTTTGCTGTTTCCATCCAATTTGTAGCTCTTCCTGTTGATGTTGACAATGCCTGCCACCGATTTCCAGGGTTCTTCGTCGCCGTTAACCAGCATTGGGCGTTCGATTTTCAGTCTCCGGCGTGATCAGGTTCATTCCATGGAGGGCGGCTCCCACGAGGGCGTGCCGTTCGATTCGGAGCTCGATTCGTTCCAGAAGCAGGTCGCTGAGCGGTTCCAGGACTTGTCGACGGCTTCTGGCGATGAGCTTCTGACGCTCTCGTGGATTAGGAAGCTTTTGGATGCTTTCATTTGCTGTCAGGAGGAGTTTAAAGCGATTTTGTTTGGGCGTAAATCGGCAATTTGTAGACCGCCGATGGATAGGATGGTTGCGGATTACTTGGAGCGCAGCGTCAAGGCGCTTGATGTTTGTAATGTGATTAGAGATGGAATCGAGCAGCTGAGGCAGTGGCAGAAGTTGTTGGAGATTGTGCTTAGTGCTTTGGATAATTGCGGCGACAAGAAGTCGCTCGGTGAAGGCCAATTTCGCCGCGCGAAGAAGGCTCTGATTGATTTAGCAATTGCAATGCTCGATGAGAATGATGCCAATTCTCCGGCTCTTGCTCAGAGAAACCGTTCTTTCGGACGCAATAATGGTACCAGAGACCGTAGGGCTTTGGGGCATTTCCGGTCGCTTTCATGGAGCGTTTCGCGTTCGTGGTCTGCGGCGAGGCAGCTTCAGGCAATTGGGGGCAATTTGACCGCTCCGAGAGCGAATGAGATGGTGGCTACCAATGGCCTTGCGGTCCCTATTTTTACGATGAACATGGTTTTGTTGTTTGTAACGTGGACTCTGGTGGCGGCGATTCCGTGCCAGGACCGCGGTTTACATGTTCATTTTTCGGTGCCCCGGCAGTTCCCATGGGCGGCGCCTATGCTTTCCCTTCACGATCGGATTTTAGATGAGTCCAGAAGGCGGGAAAGAAGAAATTCTTGTGGATTGTTGAAGGAGATTCATCAGATCGATAAATTTGCGCAAATTATGAATGAATTGGCCGATACTGCACAGTTTCCATTGGCGAATGATAAGGAAGAAGAGGTGAGGGAAAGAGTGCAGGAGCTGTCCCAGATTTGTCAAACTATGAAGGTTGGCTTGGATCCTCTGGAACGGCAGATTAGAGAGGTGTTCCATCGAATTGTACGCTCAAGAACTGAGGGGCTTGATTGTTTAGGGCGAGGAAATACCCCTGAATAGAAATTATCAGATTCTTGCAGATTACAGGACATCTTCAAAGTTGGCTTCGAGAATTGTGAAAAGTGAGTAAAATAAACAAAAGGGTAAGAGGAGTTTCTTTGTATTAATCAGTGTGTATTGTGCAAGGAAATTAGATACGGAATGGACTCTGACATTCCTCAATTGCTTACTTTTTTTTTTCCTTTTCTTTTTTGGGTGGGTTTGGGGATGGTGCTTGTACAATCCATTTTGTGTCTACGTACATCTTCGTTGATGTAGCTGTTCTCTGTGATATTTATTACTCGGTAAATACAATTTGTGTTGGGGTAGGGATATATATCTTTTGATCAAATTTTGCGCACTACTCTTTTGATCTTGATACAATTAATTCAAGATTTGACATCCTCTGCAGTGATTGTTTGATTGATTAAGAAAAACGAAATGGTTTCCCAACGGCCAATGTTTGGATATGATTTTTAAGTGCTCTGCATATATATAATGAGTTCCATTTGTTCCCCCTTTCTTTTGACTTCTGGATTACATTTTATGTAAAACTCTTTCCCCTTCTTCCATTTTGCAGGGAATCCATTCAAAATTGTACGCGGTAATTCCCTGCTTCTGTGAATTTGACAAATGGGAGGCCACACACACACTCTCTCTGTCTCCATCGCATTACATTTCTTTTGAAAAGTACCAAAGTTTTTACTTTTACTTATTTATTTAATTCATGAAGGATGAAGATAAAGCATAGGAATGGTTAACTTTCTGTGGCCATGTATGTTGGGCATCTGTGGGTTGATAAGAAGAAAGGAACATAGCGAAATTCGAATCTGGGTTTGGGGAAGTGGGTGCATTGACCCATGGTTGGGAGGAAGGATCAAGGGGAGTATGAAATTGACCTCGGTTTCTGCATCCATGTTGTGTAAAAAAATATTTATGTTAGCAGAAGAAGCGAGCGCCCTGAGGCTAAGTCGATTCTGATTCTGATGCTTCGCCGCTGGAACACAAGCTTTACAGTTCTTTTTCCGGACCTTACACCAATGAATGGAAATCTCAGATGGTAAACTTGCTTTGGATTTTGCCCCTTTTTTCCTGCGAAACTAAGTTGGTCCTTCTGTTTTTTACATTGGAGTTTTACTTCTACCCATGATGTTTAAAATTCTGACAATAGACTAGTTTATTATGAAGTCCATGGTGTTCATGCATTATGACCATTGTCAGGTCATTCAAAAGGGTTTGTATTCATTTTGCAACTTGCAAAGAATTGACCTAATATTTTATTTTTTGGTCAAGCTCCTTGTTGTTGACTTAGAAAAATGTGCCCTTGACCATGTTTTGACATTTATTTTTAAGAAGAGGGTTGTACTTGTATTAGAGAAACAACAGGGGTGTTTTGATGATTTTCTACAATTGACTTTTCTTTTGCGCATTTGACATTCCATAGCTTCCAAGGACATTCATCTCTCCCGATCTTTATTTCAATGTTGAATTTAATGTTACATGTTAGCCCTTCTACATTAGATAAATAACTTTATGTTCTGATTCTTTAGGTTTTTTCCTTGATACTAACATTACCTTAAAATTTTGGAAATTACAGTTTGGTGTCAAGTCTTAACTGTCTTTCTTCATTTTTCCCTTTTATTTTAACCAAAGGTTCAATTTTCAAGTGGCAAAATTGAGGTTTTCAATTATTGGTTCTGTATGAAATGAACTTTGCCTTCGCATTACATGAAATTAGTGCTCTGAAGATTAAACTTTCTCAATCAAAACTTGAAAATAAACAGTAGTACTATTTAAAATATTAACTACTATTTTTATATATGGGCTACACTTGATAGTCTTCAGTATCCTCTATACAACATGGGCAAAGTTACAGTTGTTTAGGAGAAATGAGAAAAGACGAAGGGCATCATATTTCAGAACTTGCTTAGCTGTATGATTCTTGGTCAAATTTTCATATCAAGTTTGGATCTATGGAGACTTGGTTCATAATTGTTACCGCCTAAACTTTACTACCCGGATTTTGAATTACAGCGCTTTGGCAGAATCTGACCATTTTATTCTGTATCAAGTGAAAGATATGGCTGATCGTACGATCAATAATGCATATTTTGGGTAGATGGGTACCATAAAAATTGGAGAACCTTATAAATCTGTGGTCCCTCCTACAATAATTGCTTAGCTGTCGTTAGCTTCAGGGTTTTAATGCCAAAAGTTCTTGATTGTCTTTTCTTTTCCAACTAACTTCTCTCTTTTTAAGTTTGTAATTAATGCAGTTGCTATTATGACAGGCAGTTTGACGCTAGCCTGTAGAGTGTACCAACCATTTGAAGGTTCCAACTTCCAAGTGGTGCTATTAATATTATCAGCAACAGTCTATTTTCATTATTGTGATCGCATTCACATTATATTTTGAGTACATTGTGATTAGTCTTTATTTCTTCTAGAAGTGTCTTCTGCTGCTGCTTCAGCATTTTTAGCCTCTCATATTTTTCTCACGTTTCTTACTTCTCACAAAGTTAAACACTACAATTGCAAGGGATGCAAGTAGAGCTGACCCTGCAATGATGATTGGAGTACGCATCTTAAACTGTTTTGAATCTTGAATTTTCTCTTGTTTTGCCTCTTTTGTGGATTGTTCATGTTTCTCTCTCTGCGGTGACCCGCTTTCTTCTCTTGCTTCTTTGATTTCATCTTGTGTTTGAAAACTTTTTCCTTGCTGATTAACTCCTTTTTCTTCATGCTCGTGTTCAGGGCTTTGCAAATACGGACTTGCTATATATTCAGGTTCGTTATTGGTTTCAAATTCTTTCGATTCCCAGGCACTTCTATATGTTTCCTTATTCCCCTGTTGCTCAACAATTTTATGTTCTGCTTGAATCTTTCCATTTGGCTGCGAAAGCTCTGGTTTGTCTGGTACTTTTGTGTCTCTATCAACTGCAGCTTGTGATTGTATTTTGATATCTGGTTGTTTATTTGTCATGGTTGCTATACTGCCATTATGTGCTTCAGAATTGGGCTCTCCCTTTTCCTTTTGATGATTGGCTGTTCCTTTCGATGTTCCTTCATCCAATTCTATTCCTTTCACACTTCTAACCTTGGGGATGATGATTTCGCTGTCAACTATCCCTCCGTTGTCCCATCTTTTGGGGGCCTCGGCAATTTCCGTTGTTAGTTTCTCTGATTTTTCACTTTCAGAGTAGTGATTGGAAACTCCATCAATATGTTCCATCTCGTCGCCCTTCAGCTTCTCGGTCTCTTCTTGCGTTGTTTCTGCAAGATATTCTCTCTTAGGAGATGGCTCAGGCGTGGCATTTGCTCCTTCAAATACTCCATTAGCAGCATCTTCTACGAATTTGGTCTCTCTGCCAGTTTCAAACCCTTCAGTTACTTCAGGAATCTCCTCAGCTTCAGAATCCTGAGATTCCAATGCATCTTCGCCAACGTCTTGCTCCTTCACCTCTTCAATCCCTACCCCGAGGATCCCATCCACCAATTTGGGCATCACAATCTTCAAGATCGATTCTTCGTCATTATACGTCGCCTTGATCTCGTCCAAAACCACCCCATCCGGAATCCGAAAGATCTTCTTGAACCTCCTCGTCTCTGTTTCTTTCTTGTACATCCATCTCGTAATCTCCATTCTCTGAACAGGTTGCCCCCAACCGATCTCGATCCGAGTACCGGTTCCATTAATAGTTATCCCAATGTCTTCTCTTGAAAAACCTGTGAGTTTGGCAGTGAGAATGAACATGGAATTGGTTTCATTAGACCAGAAAGGACTGGGAGTTCCTCTGGCCAATTGGAGCTCAAAGTTTGAGAAGGAGGAGCTTGGGCTGATCTTTAGCTCAAAATCTAACCCCATTGGCATTGATTTGAAGTTGATTTGAAAGTTGAATTGAATTGGCTTAGGACAAAGGCTGTTATAGGAAGGGAGAAAGCAGGGGGTAACAAGCAAAGCCATGCTTTTGCTCAATATAAAATCACTGTAATAACTTGCTTGAATCTGATGGATTTTGAATAAAGTGCTTATTCTTTACTTTTCAAATATACTATACTATGATGAAGATGATGTTGGTTGCTTTCTTCTTTTGCCTTGGAGGGAAGCCACAGCTCTGTTGATGCTTTGAATACTTAAATCCCACCTTTTTTTTCTCATCCTATTTTCTTTTTAGTTGGATTCTAAATTTAGTCTTGATTAGGTATTGAATTTCTATCGATATTTCTATATGTGTATTTGACATCAGCAACATAAGGGTAGGTATCAAAATTTTCATCGATATGTCAGACATTTCTATATGTCTATGAGTTTGACATCAGCAACATAAGGGGTGCATCGACCTTTCAATTATTGCAAAAATTGCAAATGTTAATTTATTTGAAAATGGTGAAGTTTTTATTTGTTAATTTAAAGATTTTATAATGACTAGATAGGTTGATCAAGTGGTTGATAAATGCGTTAGGGCAAATGAATTGATTAATCGACTACTAATATTTACCTTGCGTGCCATGTCACAATAGCATTTCGTTTATGCCTTTTTTAGTACATCAAGTAGAGGTGGGAGATTCGAACTTATAACCTATAAGTATTAATTACTGCTGAGTTTAGTTCGTATTGGTAGCATTTTGATTACACTTAACAACAAAAGTGAGATGAGATAATTATCCTAATTTACGAAGCTAAATACCTTTTTTTTTTCTTTTTTCGAGGAATGGCTTTAGAATTCTCAAACTTGAAGAAAACCTTTTTCTTAGTCAATTATGTAATTAACATTCAAGTAGTTTTAAGATTAAATAAATTAAAAGATGATTAATTGGAAGTCACTTTTATTATTTTCATGTCTGTCTCTAATGATACAAACTAATCCAACCATATATTTTTTCTCATGTGAAAATTATATAATTGGATCATGTTCCACTTTGCTTCATTTTTATGTACAAAAGAAGAGGTAACACATAGATGAACTCTCTATTAAACAGATATCACAAAAATGTCTAAAAAAAAAAATTTTATAATTTTGTCTAGTGACTCAAGGTTTGAAATTCGTAAAAGCATTAAATTTAAAAATTTATCCTTCAATATTAAATATTCAAGGAAAAAATAAAAATGGAAAGAAAATACTGATTTCAATTATGGAAAAAAAAAAAAAAAACTTTTCATAGCCATGGCAATATAAATTTTCTCCTCATTTTTTCCTCCTCTCCATATTTGTTATTTGACATTTGTGGAAAAAAAAAATTTCTCATCCCTCTTTTCTCCCTCTTTCCCATATTTGCCATAGAAATCATTTGCCCTACAAAAATCCTTCATCCCTCTTTTAAACAACAATGAGGTGAAGTCGCCAAGGAAGAAACCAATATCGAATCTACTGCCATTGTAGCCGGCCGACGTCGTAGCTCATCGTCGTAGCCAATCGCCTCGTGAAATAGTATGGCTCAATCGACGGGTTGCTTTTTTTTTTCGTTACCACTAGCCGTTGTGAACAGCTAGTTGCTGTCGGAAAAAAACACATAATATCAATAATGGACGATTTGGTTAAAGTTGGCTGAGTTTCTACTTTTGATATATTGGTATATATCATACAATCAATTTATCAACTCGGTTTATAATGTAATTCTCAAATGTATTTGGGTATATATTATAATAGCGACGAGACCATGTTGCGGTAGGGATTCGAATTCACGACTTTTATCAGTTCAGGTGGACGGTTTTGAGTGGTTCCAAGGGAGGGGAATGACAACAATTTTTTCCATTTTTGATTTTTGTTATTTTTTAAATATAAAATGTATACTTCGATGGAGTCATTTTATCCCCGTTCGGATAATTGTGTGTTGTGTTATGTCAATCAACGTGTAATAAATATATAAAATAGTAATATCAAATTTGATGATCAACATTAGAAGTAATTTGGTCTTTAGTGAGTTAAAATTCTCAATTTCATCCTTGATGTATTGGTTGGTTTTATGTATTTTAGTAAACAATTATCCTAAATATTTATTAATTACTTTTTCTTTTATATTACTTGTAGGAAAATTAGGGTAGGCAGTCAAAATCTTTGATGTATTTTAAAATATGTCACTTTTTTTTTTGAAATTTTTGATATTGCACAAATTTTCACTTATATCAATAGTTATTAAATACTCATACTAGTAGTACATCAGATACTCATACTCACAATAACTACTCATACCAGTAGTACATCAGATACTCATACTCACATCAAATGTATATCACATACATATTGTACAGACACTCATATGAGTAGTATATCAGATGTATATCATATTAGTAGTATAAATCAGATGTATATCACATACATATATCAGTAGTAAGATGTATTACAGATATATATAATTTAGATAAAGTTGTCATTTTAAAATTGGACCTCCGTTTTGTTTTTTTTTTTAAGTTTTATATTTGAAAAAAAAAAATATGGTTGCTATTTTGCTAATTTTACTAAATGTTTTTTGTCATATTTGCAACGGTCTCTTATTTGTAATTAGCAAATTATTGTATGAGTTTCTTTATTTGACAATGCGTCTCACCTCTACTTAAGGTGACCTAAGGCTTTCCCTTTTGAATGTGAGAAATAATTCCATTCTCTCAAAATTGACTTGGTATCGAAGTAGTCAATTAAATGCTAGCATGCCATCACCGTCCATTGGTAGGTTGTATTGTTCTTCCTGTTGTCGTGTTGCTCTAGTCCTTGCGCCATTGAAGTTCGTTTGTTTACCTTGTTCTTTACATCACTAAGAATGTTGCTCTAGTGGCAGATCCAGAATATTTGTTCAATGAATTGTGGATCGTATAAAAATAATTTGAACACATTGATATATATTTAGTTTATATATTTTGATACTAAATAGGTTAAATTACAAATTTTTTCTTTAAACTTTCACTATTGTGTTTAATATATCTCAAAATTCTAAAAAATTCTTAAACTTTAAAATTTAAAACAAATATCTAATAGGTTCTTGAACCAATAGATTTTTTAACTCAGAGACAGTAGTACAACCATCTTGTTCAAATAAGGTTGTTTGAACCAGTAGATTCTTGAGGACCTATTAGAAGTAAAATTGAAAATTAGGAGAGCTATTAAACATAACTCTCAATAATTAGAACCAATTAAGTTTGATCAATAAGGCATAGAACAAAATTTCTGTATAAAATAAATATAGAAGAAAAAGAATGAAACTTTTATAAGAATTATAGAACTTTTTATGCAATAAAATATTTTAAAAATAATTTACTGAAACTAAAAATTTTATTTATTTACTTTTGACATAATAAATACTGAGTTAACAAAAGCACCATCAACTTATGAGGTAAAAAATAGTTGAAAAACTCAACTTTTACGCAGAACCTAAAACGTTGGGACAATATGCCAATCTGAGCATAATTGGTTGAGGTATATATTCTCGACTAAGAGGTTAGAGGTTCAAATGAACCCCTACCCCAACCGACATGTTGAACTAAAGAAAACGTTTAGACAACACATATACATAAGTTACCATAAATAAGTAGAAATACCACATCAGATCAAATGGCAAGTGATAGCATTTCCAAAGATGCATCATCAATACAAACTGACCTAGATTTCTAACTGCTACTCCAAGAGACCATGCTGTTGACATGAGGAAAAAGGGAACCTGAAGACAAACCAAGACGTTTTGGTCCCTTAACTTTAGAAACTGATCGTAGTTCAAAGTCGTAGGTGTAAAACGAACCGTCTTTCGATTTGAAAATGAGGTCTCCTCTGATTCTCAAACTTAAAAGAGGAACCATGTCCATTCTGCAACCTATGTTGATGCTGTGTAGCTTTATCCATACTTCCCCAGACAAGCCTTTCAAGATCCAAATGTCTATGTTGGCTTCCTGATGAGTGACAAAGCTCAGAGAAGAGCCAATTTCAACAATTCCGTCATACATACTGCAACTGTTTGGAAGTGGGACTGTATGGAACTTTTCCTTCTCGATTTCTAACGACATGATGCAATCACTGTGATTAACTTGCGGGATCCAGTGCAGAGCTCCAATGGCTGCAACAGGTCTATATCCAAGCCAATCAAAAAGACCAAAAGAAGGCCCATCCACAGCTCTCCACCCTTCAGTCCCGAGAATAAATATCTCGCAACCAATGAACATCAGTGAATCACGAAACAAGTGAATGACTTTGTATCGGCCAGAAACCTCATCCAATGCAAATCCATAAGATTCATTATGTGGTGAATACAAAGTTCCTGGAGGAAGAGTAGTCAGCTTCCTGGTCACTGGATTAATAACTATTAGTCCCCCTTTCTTCAATTTGTTATCGAGCAATATTAAACCGTTGCAGGTCGCTCTGATCCTTCCAAAGCAACTTAAATGGTACTCGTTTATGTTGCTAAACCCATCTTTGAATTCCAAAAACTGAATGAACAGCTTTGAGGTGGGCTCTAAGTTATGGAATAAAGAGAGAGATTCAGAGGACTGCATGTACTTAGCTTCAATTGATACGGTGTTTGGTTTTTTAGAATGTGGGAGTGAAGGAGCAAGATGGGGGAAAGTTTCGTCGTAAAGAGTTTGTGCTGTGAAGATCAAAACAGATTCGGAACGACGGAGATGAGTCTCAATGAATGTGGGGCTGCATACAATATTAAACCAGTGCTTACAAACAAACATCGACCTATGAAGTGAGTCAAGTGGGAGTCTGATAAGAATATTTGAGACACAATCTTCATGAACATAAGGAATCAGAGACTGTTTTTGCTTCCTTTTTTCTTGTACATTCCTAATCAATTCAATTTCTTTAGCTGATCTGGACATACTTGCAATTCTCTTACAATTCGGCTCCTCTATCATACCTGATGCTTGCACTTTAAACAAATACGGCCTGAGAACCATGGAAAGATGATCTGCTTTTGAGTTATTTTAAAACGAAACATCAGTTGAGGGTAAAGGGAAGACTTCATGCATATGATTACTTTCTTACAAAAGCCAATTTTTGAAAACTGGGAGTCGGAGCTTTGCTACTTGTGTCCGAGGAAAACTGAGCCCACACAAGGCACACACAAGGCACAGACCTGGGAGCTTAAAAAGCCAATTCTATAATCATTTCTGCTTCTTGCAACAATAGTATAAGCCCAAGACTGACAATTAAGGATTTCATCATCTCCAGTCTCTAGTTCTTAAATCTTCTTTTATATTTGTATAATTTGTACGAAATGTTTCTCAAAGAACAAAAAACTAGAAACAGGGGTATTGTTAAGCGTAAGAATATGTACAATCATTAAATATATCTTAGAAATTGAACCTCGAATTACACATTTCAACTCCACTCAGTTCTAAACAACAAAGAGAGAATTAAGAAATCAGAAAATCACAGTAATCGCACTGGCACTATTCTCAAGAAGAACACAGAGAAACAATCAACCGCAAAATCCAGCACGATTCCACGCATCCACACCAAAAAAAGAACACAGTCGAAAGGAAAACGCGGAAAAAAGCAGGATAAATTCCAGAGTCGGACAGCAGAAATCAAAAGACGATTGAACGAAGAACAAAAACTGAAATCGAGTAAAGGGAAAGGGGAGATTACTCACTCAGAGAATCGAGGAACAGGAGAAGGGAGTGGTGGGGATTGGGAAGAGATTTCGAGGGCCTGAGTTCGTCGTCTGCGGAAGTTTTTTTTGTAGTGTCACAAGTGTCATCGCCGTATTTAGAGTATTTATTGGAAATGCTTAGGAATTGACTTGGAATTCGAAAGAAGACTCCTTTGCTTTGGAAAAAGGGGTCCCAAAGATCGCAACTTTGGAGAAATGAGTGACGGAAGATTGCATTGAGTTACCTTTTTCTTTATTGTTTGTTAGGTTTGAGTTAAAGAATGGGAAGCTGAGGCCCAAATTCTAAAAGGTTACCCCGATGGTCAAAATATTAATATCATCCATATATATTTGATATATACTTGATTTACCAATGATATATTATACTTATATACCATTGATATTTTTTGTATGATGATATGATTTACTACTGGTGTATATATGATATATACTTGATATATCACTGACGTACAATCGATTTACTCCTGAGATAATTTTGATATCTATTGAAATAAATGCTAATGTGATTATATGATTTATAGTTGATTTATCACTAATATAACACCGATATATATCTTATATATATTTGATATAACTTTAGTTTACTACTGATATAACTATGATATATGTGTGTTGATATATAATTCTTATATGTTTATATGATGTACTATTAATTTACAAACAAATAATTTCAAATACTGAGATGTGTTTCAATGTACTACTAATATAACTATTAATTTTTTTAATGATATCAAAATAAGTTTTTTTTATATGTAAAACATTTTGAATTTAATCCTATGTTTTACAATGTATTGATATTTTGTTGATTTCATAGTGATTTACCATTGATTTACTACTGATATAGCTCTGATGTATACCTGATATAATTCTGCTATCATTTATATAGTACTGATTTACTATTAATATAACTATGATATTTACTGTTAATAGCTATGTTTAGCCTCATCATCGGGCTTGAAGCCCAAAGGCTTGACCTAAGCCCATCCAAATCCAAGTCCAACCCAAGATTGATTGACCCGACCCAGTCTAGCCCATCCATAAATTGTATTGGATTTAGATCTTTGTTTTTTATAGGTCGGCCCAAAACCTGATCTAGTATAATAAAATATTATTATATATTGTACATATATACATATATTAAATATTAATATAATTAATTAGTATTTAGGACTATTCTAAATAAATTAAGTTATAAAAATTGATATAACAAAAATTTATTGATAACTTTGTGGAGAATAAAAAAAATTGTACAAAAGAACAAAATAAAAACACAAATTTTAAAATTCAAAAACTTCAAGAACTTAGTTTGAAAAAATAAAATAATTTTTAATAATTAAAAAATAATTTATTACATGGGCTAATTTAAGCTCGATCCAGAGGACCAATCCAAGTCCGATCTACATTTGGACCATTGAATTAAGCCCATAAACTTAGGTTTTAGTAGTTTGGTCAGTTCAAGTTCAACTCAAACAATGTTTGAGGCTCGTATGACTTTAGCCAGGGTCGAGCTCGGACCTTTATTTATTTGAATCGGACTGGCCTAATGATGAAGGTGGACTATGATATCTACTGACAAAGAATGAATTGGTAGCTGAGGTTGAAACTTGAAAATTATTTCATTTGAACGATAAAAAACATATGTTTCAAATAGAAAACATTGGTTTTTTTGGTATTCATCAAAGATAAATTAAACATACATCAATACTTGATATTCGTCACTATTAAAGAAGCTAAACGACAAAAAAGCCAGAGCAAAATAAGAATTAAATAGGAATAAACTTGAAGAAAACCAATATACCAAGATACTAAGGGGGAAGAAAAAAAGAAAAATTTGATAGATTTTAAAATGGGTTCAATTGAAAAAACAGACTATGATTTTTAATTTATGTTCAATTTTCTCATTTTCTAAAAAAATAGGTTGAGGAAATTATCTAAAAAAAAAGTTCAAAATACACAAACATTTAACATCTTATACGTACATCAAAGGTACAATAGATGTATATCACATACATTAGATGTATATCACATATATTAGATGTATATCAAGGCACATCAAATATATATCAGATGCCATAAAAATAAAATTAGAATAATAAAAATTTTGAAAATAAAAATTCAAAATTTTTATCATATTTGTAAAATAATTGAAATTTTCGTAAATATGGATAAAACTATAGTTACCCAGTCCAGTTTTCCTAAAATAATCCATTTTTATTGAAATACATGTGAAATAAGCGGGTTGAGTCGATTAAAATTCTAAACTAATAACTTTATCAAATAAAACTGTGAATTTTGTAGGTTGAAACTTGTTTGGTAGGTTTTCTGTTGTCATTTTATATTTTATATTCAAATAAAGGGAGATGTTGCAGCGAGATATACATAATGATGAAGTTTTCTACACTGTAAAAACTAATGAGCTAACACCCTTGTAAGGGTGCACATCAGTCGATTGCTGTTGGTTTTGGGCTCGGATTTTAGTTGGTCTAAATTCGACAATTTTTCAAGGCTCTATAGCACCAACCGACCAACTATACTAGCGGCCAATCGATTTTGGCCATTTCGAGCGTGTTCCACATGGTCCCCAAGCTCAGGGGCTCAATACTTTATCTATTTGCTTTGTGGCTTGCATCAGTGAATTCTGGACATGAAATTCATGCCTTCATTGTTCCTCCGCAGCCATTTGCTCTACTTCTTCTTGGGGAGTATTTTAGTGTATTGGCCTTCATTGGTGGTGAAAGAAGAAAAAACAGGCCCTTTGGTGTAAAATTCTTCAAAGCCAAACGGTGGAAGCCCATATGAAATCATACCATACCTTCAATTCTTCTTCACATGTGTAACTCACTCAATCCAAACTAAGCAACATTAAACTTTAATAAAAAATTCCATCAATTTTCATTATCTTATTCCAACATTTTCATCAACGTCGAACTCATATTTTTACACATGATAGTTACAAGTTATCAATTATAGTCGTCCCCAAAGGACAACTTGGATGACTTGGGGCTTCAAGGAATATCCTTGAGGTTGAGTTCGGACAGGAAAGCCAAAGGGTCGTTGATTCTTAGGTAATTGAAAAAAAAATTATTAATTATAGCCTAATAATGCCACCATTAAAATTTTATTTACTAATTCAAATAATTTCTATAAAATTTCACAATTTCCATGATTTTCCTTAAATATCCATCGACATCACATTTTTATCGACATTTTTGGTAAAATCAGGACATTGACCTTCCATTGACTTTGGCATTTTAAACCTTGATTATAGCTAAGTAGAGCTTGATTATAGCTAATAGCTAAGTAAATGCATTTTTACTTTCTCTTAAGAGATTATAGGTTTGTTTTCCAAATATCACACAAACAAATACAAAAGTAGAGATTATAGGTTGAAATCTCTACTTTTGTATTTGTTTGGTGATATTTGGAAAACAATAATAATATTTTATTATTATTATGATCCTAGGTGGAAACAAAGGGCAAGATCGAGGGGAATATTAATGCTGTGCGTAAATCTGGGGAGGTGGCATTTAATGATTTAATTGGGCAACGAATGAATTTTTTAAAGGAAAAGATTCCCCTCAAACAATCTCCTACATTAAAGGATTGTGACGTGGATGACAAGCTTGGTCAACAGATTGATTTGGTAATTCAACAAATTTAATGCAGTTAGAAGTTGGTCTGCCTTTATGCCCAGGCCGGTCAACTACTCATTGTTCGTTCGTAGGATCGCCTAAAAATTTAGAAAGACATTGGCGAAAAGAAGCAGAAACGAGGTTCACGGGTCAGAATTGATGTTAACGATGTTGCTAATATATCGTCTGAGGCTGCTGGGCGTCCAGTGGAAGTCATGAAAATCTGATACCATCTTAAGAATGAATAAAGGAATGACAAATCTTGTGGTTTCTCGAGTGTTTATGGAAGTCATAAAAGCCCACAAAAGACATTTTTCGTGGGAGTTAATTCAGAGGTTATATAAATTCACTTGGTGTAATGACGGATAACAGATTCTCAGGTTAGGGAACGTTTGGATCGTTTCTTGGCAAATGAGAATATTTTATCAGTTTGTGGGAGGATTATTGAAGAGGCTGGCAACCGAGGGTTTTATCAACCATCGTCCAAATTGGAGACTTGTTTGGAAGACTGTGTGGGCGAACTTGCAAAGGTGGGAGGTTTGTCAAAACAGAGGATTGAAGAAACAAATGCATGAGGTACGTGAACCAATCCAATCAGTTTACCCCCTCCTTGGGATTTTGATGCCATTGATTACCTAGAAAGAAGGTTTGATTACTTATTAGAATCTGAAGAGATTTATTGGAAATAGAGATCTCATGGAGACTGACTCAAATGGGGCAATAGGAATACTAAATGGGTTCCACAAAAAAGTTTCTATGAGAAGGAAAAAGAATGAGATTATTGGGGTCGAGATTGAGGGCTATGGTTGGTCTGAGGATGTGATGCAAGTGGAGAACAACTTTACTGAGGAGGGTATGGATAGAATTCTGCAGTCTGTCGAACGCAAGGGGCGAACCAAATGAATGCCTCGTTGCTTGCTCCTTTTAGTAGGAAGGAAATTGAGAAAGCGTTGAACCAGAGGCATCCTTCAAAGGCTCCCAACCTGGATGGCTTTCCAACCTTGTTCTGCCCAAAATTCTGGCATGTAGTGGGTGATAAAACGATACAAGATTGTCCGGAGATTTTGAATAATAGACGGTCTATCAAAGATTGGAATAGGACTAATATTGCTCTTATTCTTAAGAAGAAGAGGCCTAGGTTGGTGTCGGATTATAGACCTATTAGCCTATGTAATGTTTGTTACAAGATTATTACAAAGGTTTTGGCAAACAGATTGATGGAGGTATTGGGGAAAATAATTTCAGGATGCCAATTGGCTTTTGTCCCGACAAGGAATATCTCGGATAACATTGTTATTGGACATGAGTACATTCACTTCATGAAAAACAAGAGGACGGGGTGTGAGGGTTATGCAGTTTTAAAGCTTGATATGAGTAAAGCTTATGATTGAGTTAAATGAGTCTTTTTTTTTTTTTGGGAAAAATGATGTTGAGGCTGGGTTTTCATGCGAGTTGGGTGGACATTATTATGGATTGTATCTCGACTCCTTCATTTGCAGTGTTTATTAATGGTGTAGCTAAATGTCACATTCTTCCTAAAAGAGGCATTCGGCAGGGAGACCCTTTATCTCCCTACTTATTTCTTATTTGTGCTGAAGGTTTATCGACCCAAATTAAACGAGCTCAACAGTGCTGTAGACTTTCAAGTATCTCTTTTCACCCGAATTGTCCTCGCATTTCTCATCTTTTCTTTGCAGATGATAGCCTCATTTTTTGCAAACCAAACATAGAGGAGTTATATCATTAAGAGGTTGTTGTGTGACTATGAAAAGGCTTCTGGGCAAAAAGTGAATTTTGAAAAGTCAGCTTTATGGTTTTCTCTTAATGTTCATGAAAGATTTTCGGAATTATATGAAAATGGTGGTTGGTATGCACTTGGTCCCGTTCCTTGGGAGATTATTTGGGTATCCCTTCCGTTGTGACTCGTAACAAGAGCCGTGAATTCAAAGCAATCAAGGAGAGAATTTGGAAGACTCTTCAGGGGTGGAAGGATAGTTTCTTCTTTTGTGGAGGGAAGGAAGTTCTTATTAGAAGTGTGGTGCAGGCAATCCCAACCTACGTTATGAGTTGTTTTCGACTTCCAAAGAATTTTTGCCTTGACCTTTCCAGGGCCATGTCGAGGTTTTAGTAGGGTTCGTCGGAAACAAAGAAAAGAATCCATTGGATTAGTTGGGACAAAATGTGCTGGCCTAAGGGGTTGGGAGATTAGATTTTCATGATCTTGAGCTTTTTAACAAAGTCCTTTTAGCAAAGCAACTATGGAGATATATCAATCGACTTAATTTGTTGGCGGTTAGGGTCATAAGCGAGATTTATGCTTCTGAGACCAATCTTCTAGAGGCGAAGCTTGGTTCTAATTCTTCCTATTTTTGGCAGAGCATTCTTTGGAGTCGTGACCTTTTGCAGGCTGGGCTTCGAAAGGTGGTTGGAAGTGGATCTCACATCGATTTTTTCAAGGATCCGTGGATTCTTAGAGCTTCAACTTTTCGCCCTATATCAGTTAATAGGGAGATTGGATCTAAATTGCTCGTGGCAGACTTTATTACCAATGGTTGGTCGTGGGATGTGTGTGAGGAGGATGTTCAGGTGATTTCGACTATTCCAAACAGCTGTACTAGAGGTGTAGACTGTTGGATGTGGCACTATACCAACCAGGGTGTTTACACGGTTAAAACTGGTTATAAACTTGCAATGAATTTAAAGATTCAGGCACAGTCCTCAAGCAATAGTTGAGGGGAAGGAATATGACATAAATTATGGAAGTTAAGGATTCCTCCCAAAATAAAGATGTTTCTATGGAAGGCATTGCATAATAGTCTACCGGTGCGAACTAATTTAAGGAAGAAGGGCCTTAAGATTTTACCTTGGTGCACATTCTGTTGTTGTGTCGAGGAATCGGTGGACTATGTGTTAGCTGGTTGTAAGCGCTCAAAACATATTTGGAGATGGAAAGGTCGTTCAATGATAACTTTGTTGACTTTCACAAAGAGTGGAAGAAGACCTTTTGTCTACTGTAGCCCATCAGGCGTGTGTTTAGTTTTTTTTTTAATGAAGCATCTTTTTATCAAAATATATATATCATAATATTATTAGCCAATTTTAACATTCTCAACAATAAGAGTATAATTGAAAAATGTTACAAATAGTAGAGTTTAAAATATACATTTTTTTTACTAACTAAAATGATTTGGAGGTGCGGGGAATCGAACCCCGTGCCTCTCGCATGCGAAGCAAGCGCTCTACCATATGAGCTACACCCCCTTTATTCTTTTCTAATTTTGTTTTATGAAAAGAAAGAAAGTATTTCAACGGAGCTCCAACATACTATAAATTTACATTTTTCCTTCTTCCTTCCTCAATCCCATCACATCTCTCAGCATGGATAAAACAAATTTTAGTACTAAAACTAAGCCTGACTTGAATCCAATCGTATAGATGGTTCAACCCGAAAGGCTAAGAGTTAGATGGATTACCTTTGTAGTCGTTACCTTGAGCAGACAGAATACTCACTATGCTCGAGGCTGGAAACACTCAACGAGTTTGGTGACCAATCAAACAAGTATGCTCCGAGGGTAAAAATAAGACTTCCTAAGTTCAACCATACAAAGGAGTCAATATTTTGGGTGGGGGGGGGGGGTGTTTGCACAAGACAAGGTGAGAAGACAATCTCAATTCTATTCAAATTCAAAGGTTCTAAGCTGCCTCAACATGGACGGGGTACAAGACTATTTATAGGCTAAGGCCCTTGGCCTTTTAAGGAAATTAAAATATTAAAAAGAAAATAAAATTGATAAATTCCTAAAAGTTGCTAAACTTGCCTAAAGTTGAAATTTAAAATTGTTAAATTAAAAAGAAATAAAACAAAATCAAATTCAAATGAAATCCCACCAAATAAACAAAAATATCAAGGAAATGTTATCCTTAAGTGGAATGGAGTGGGCGGCAAGGCAAGGCTGAGCGGGCTGTTGGCACACGCAAGGCATGGCTAGCGCTGGCGAGCGTGGGCATGGGCAACGGACAAGGGCGTCGGGCACTGGCGTGGGCGCTGAGAGGCGTTTAGGGCACGAGGCGCTGGTCGCTGGCGCTGAAGGGCGTGCAGGGTGCACGAATGTTGGCGCTGATGTCATGTAGGGTGCACGAGCGCTTGGACGTGAGGTGCGCGGATAGGCATGGCTGCGCGGACAAGGGGTGCCGGGCACTTGGGGCAGGCATGGGCGTGCGGGCATATGTGGCAGACAAAGGTGCACATGGGTGCTGGGCAGGCGTGGGTGGCAGGTGCTGGTGTGCGAACGTGCAAGCGTGGGCGGCAGGTGATGGCGTGCGAGCATGGGCGACAGGCAATGGGCGCTTGGGCAGGCAGCGTGCAGAGGGACCGTGTGTTGTGAGGTTAGCAGCGCTGAGGCACGGGCGGCAAGGGGCGCACTGTGAGGTTCTAGCGACATGGTGGCACGCGCGGGTGGCGTGCACCTAGCTGTATGTGCGTGCGAGTGGCCTCTCGATGGGCTTGTCCTTGAAATGGGGCCACTCGCTTGACTCCTCTTCTCTCCCATTTTTCCTCGTGACCCTAGTAGGTACTTCATTGGCCTTCAAATGGTAAAAATTTGTTGATGGGTCCAATGAAGTTTCCTTCGTTTGATGGGGCTTTCTTCAAGCTTCTCTTCTTTATTGGTGTAGGTGGCATTTTGGAGTGTGGGGCCAAATATGATCACATAATCTTCTTCTTTTTGAATTGGATTCGTCCTCGAATCAAGTTGTTTACCTACATCCAAACGAAGCAAGTTAGTCCAATGATAAGCATATATAATAGGACTATTACCTTGATGAAGTTCAAAAACTTCATTCTCTTCTTTCTTCTCAAAGATCTCCACTTGATTGTCATGTTGGCTTTCCTCATGTGGCTCAGCCTCTTGATGGTGTTTAGGATCATTGAGTGGGCGGCTCAAAAGTTCTTCCATGTTGCTCTCCTTCTTCTTATTCCATTCTACTCTACAAGTATGACATGGTTTCGGGCATTGTCTCCTCGATATCCTGTAAAAACTCAATACAAGTACTAGGCAAAGTATTTCTTCTTTCTTGAGTTAGGAGATCATTACCTTCATGTAGGTAAAAAAGAAGTAATTGTGTAGCACATAGAGCTCGCTCTATCTCATCTCTTCTAGTCATGAGGGTCACGACTTTCTCATTGTTTTTAGGGGCTTTTTCTTTCTTCTTAGATTGAAGTTCAACAACTTCTTTTTCTCGGCTCCAACCTTCTTTCTTCCAATTTTAGCTCATTAATTCGTACTTCTTTTGGAGAAAGAGGTACAAGAGTGATTTTCTTTCCTTGATGCTCAAAAGAATATTTATTAAGAAAACCATCAAAGCTCACCTTCTTGGTAAATTGCCATGGTCTCCCTAAATCACTAGCATGCATAGGTACAACATCACAAGTGACCTCGTCCTTGTACCTACCTATATTGAATGGAATTTGAACTTGCTTTTGGACCTTCACATCCCCACTATTATTCAACCATTGTAAGCTATAAGACCGTGGGTGGGGTGTGGTGGCTGATTTCAACCTCTCCACTATGTCCTTGCTAGCAACATTAGTGCAACTCCTACTATCAATGATAACACTACATGGGGTAGAGTTTAATATGCACCTAGCATGGAATAGGTTCTCTCTTTGTGCCTCTAAGGGTTCTTTCCTAAATTGCATATTAAGGTTCCTCCTAGCCACTAAGGCTATATCCCTGGAATCATCTTCTACTTCCTCTTCTTTACTACTTTCTTCTTTTCTCTCCTCAACCTCTACTATCTCTTCCTCATCATCCATGACTAGCTCTCTTTCTTTTTAAGTATCATGGCTCTTTGATTAGGGTAATGTCGGCTTATGTGTCCTACTTCATTACACTTAAAACATTTAATATCACTAGTTCTAGTCTTGGGAATTTCGGGTTGGGTCTTGGACTTGGATGACACTTCTTTTTCATAATTAACCTTCGGTTTTGACTATAGGGAGTTGTTCTCCATCTTGCTACTAGTGGTCTTGGGGGTAGATTTGACATACTTTTTAGCCCTTCTTTGGTTTTGCTCCTCTATTTTGACGGCGAGGTGTAGAAGTTCCTTCATGTCTTCATAGTGTTGCAAGTCAATTTTGTCGGCTATGTCCGGATTAAGATCATCCAAGAATCAGGCCATGGTGGTCTCCTTATCTTCCTCTAGTTGCAAATGACTCATCAACATGTCCATCTCTTTGTAGTAATCTTCAACTCCCTTGGTGCCTTGATAGAGCTTATTAAGTTTCCTTGAATTTGCTTTCATGATAGTGTGGTGGCACAAATATTCTCTTTATGAGTTCCTTGAATTCGATCTAAGAATCTATGGGTCCTTCGTTGTTCCTTCTTCTATGAGACGTCACTTTATCCCACCAAGTTAGTGCATAATCCTTAAAATGGGTGATTGTGAAAATTACCTACTTGCCATCGTCATAGTTATGGTATGCAAACACTAACTCAATTTCCTTCTCCCATGACTTAAACTCTTTAGGTGTAGACTTTCCATGGAATATTGGGATTTTCAACTTGATGCTCCCAAGGTAGTTTTCCCTTCTTGGCCTCTCTCAGTGATGTTGGAATCTTTCTCTTCCTTGGCCAATGTATGCTCTTCTTGGAGGACCTACATCAAGAGGATCTTTGTTAGCAAAATATTCATTTAAAGAACCTACCTCTTCTTCTTGGGAATTGTCGGATATCTCTCTTGGACTCATTAGTCTTCTTCGGTGTGGTAATCTCTGTGGTCGTTCCAATCCTTGAACACGTGTGTTCATCATTTGTAAGGATTCGGTAAGATCTTCAAGTCGTTGTGTGAACCTTGCAAAGGTTTAAATTTGATTGGAGGGGTTACTTTCTCAAAGAAGTCTGGGGCTGCACAAAAACAGGCTCTCTCGGGTGGCCCAATAGACTAGGCGGTTGTCCTCCTTCTTTTGGACTATCCAAAGTGGTCAAAATAATCCAGATATATTTTTAAATTAAAATATAAACAGTATTAGGATTACTTGCCAAAAAGAAATCGATTTGGACAAGATTTTATGGCCCAAAGATTTTCTCTAAAATTGTCCAACTTCAAATATGGAAAGTTTTCTGCTTGGATACACGTCGGATGACAGCGGTCTTTGTATCCCTGGAAAGCTCTTTCAAAGACCTTTAATTTGCTACTTTATTTGACTATATTCAACAAAAAGGTCAGTAAGATATGACTCATCGAAGTTGGAACTCTGTTCTCTAGGTAGCTGCAGGATTTCCAGAAAAATAGTGTTCACGAAAAACTTGATAACTTCCAAATCAAAAATAAAAAATTATCAATTTTAGGCTCTCTGGAAAGCTAACTCGGTGATCTTTTGAATAATAGTGATTTCACTCAATTTGGACTTTGTAGCAAAAAGTTATGTATTTTTGAAATCGGCTCTCGGTTTTGTGATCTCTACAGGTTTCTCTCAAATTCTGGGGTTCGAAGAAAAATTGATAACTTTGGCTATAGGGCTCAGATTAAAGTGAAACTTGGTTTTTTGGAAAGCTTTTGAGGTGCAGAACACAAACAAATAAGTTTTATACACTTTAAAGAAATTTTTAAAATAAAAAATTCTTATGCAAGAATGATAGAAAAAGTTAGCACGCGGAAGAACAAGAACAATCGAAGAACTTTTTATGAGGTTTTCAAATAATGGAAAGTAAAGACAAGATGGAAATTTAAAGATAGAAAAATAACATATATCCCAGTCTAGAACCTGGCTCTGATACCAAATGATACGTGACAACCTAAGTGCATTGAACTACTCGAGCCACAAACCACTTGAATCCAATCGTATAGATGGTTCAACCCGAAAGGTTAAGAGTTAGAGGGATTACCTTTGCAGTCGTTCTCTTGAGCAGAAAGAATACTCACTATGCTCGAGGTCGGAATACTCCACGAGTTTGGTGACCAATGAAACAAGCATGCTCCGAGGGTAAAAATAAAGTTTCCTAAGTTCAACCAAACAAAGGAATCGATATTTTGGGGGGGGGGGGTTTGCACATGGCAAGGTGAGAAGACAATCTTAATTCTATTCAAATTCAAAGATTCTAAGGTCCCTCAACATGGAAGGGCTAAGGCCCTTGGCCTTTTAAGGAAATTAACAAAATTTAAAAGAAAATAAAAATGGATAAATTCCTAAAAGTTGCTAAACTTGCATAAAGCTGAAATTTAAAATTGTTAAATTAAAAAGAAATAAAACGAAATCAAATTCAAATCAAATCCCATCAAATAAACAAAAATATCAAGGAAATATTTTCCTTAGGTGGGACGGGGTGGGTGGCAAGGCAAGGCTGGGCGGGCTGTTGGTACGCGCGGGACATGGCTGGCACTGGCAAGCGCATGTATGAGCGACGGACAGGGGCGTAGGGCCCTAGCGTGGGCGTTGAAGAGTGGGCGGGGCACGGGGCACTGAAGGGCGTACGAGGCGCACAGATGTGAGCGCTGATGGCATGTGAGGTGCGCAGGCACTTAGGCGTGAGGCGCGCGGATTGGCACAGCTGCGCACATGGGTGCTGGACGGACAAGGGCGTGCGGGCGTGGGGGAGACAGGGGCGCGCGGGCGCTGGGGGCAGGCGTGGGCGCGCGGCCATTGTGCCGCAGATAGGGGCGCACATGGGTGCTGGGCAGGCGCGGACGTGCAGGCATGGGCAGCAAGTGCGGGAATGCAGGTGTTGGCGGCAAGCGATGGTGTGCGTGCGTGGGCGGCAGGCGATAGGCGCTTGGGCAGGCAACATACGCAGGGACCGTGCGGCTGTGAGGTTATTAGGGCTGAGGTGCGCATGGCAGGGGGCGCGCTATGAGGTTATCGCGACATTGTGGCGTGCGCGGCAGGAGCTCGCACGCGCGGTGGCCTACACCTGGCTGTTCGTGCGTATGGGTGGCCTCTCGATGGGCTTGTCCTTGAAATGGGGCCACTCGCTTGGCTCCTCTTCTCTCCCATTCTTCCTCTTGACCCTAGTAGGTACTTCATTGGCCTTCAAAATGGTAAAAATTTGTTGATGGGTCCAATGAAGTTTCCTTTGTTTGATGGGTCTTTTTTCAATCTTTTCTTCCTTATTGGTGTAGGTGACATTTTGGAGTGTGGGACTAAATATGATCACATCACCTTGGGTCATCGTGAAAGCTCTAAAAAAAGACTTCTCAACTCTTTCATAGAAGACGGCCTCACCTTCACATCACGTTATTGCTTTGTCAAGTTTATCATAGATAAAACACTCAAACTTTGAGTTATGAAGACTTTAAACATTTATCTATCAAGTCCGTACAAGGGCCACCCAAAGAAGAGCTATGGATTCATATAATGCTTTACTACATTCATCAAGTCCATAAACGGACCACCCAAAGGATGAGCTGTGGATTTACATAAGTGAGAAACATCATGGTTTGAGTCGAATAAGACCTGAGGACTCCATAATTACCTTCCTCGTTTGGCATTTCGTGAGAGGATCTGCCAAGTTCCTCTCGGACCTCACGTACTTCAAGGATGTATAATTCCATCTTTCAGCAACTGGTTCACAGCTCCATATCTTAGACGTATGCGGCGTCTCTTGCTATTGTACACAATGTTTTTGGCAATCCCTGTGGCAGCTTGTGAGTCACAACGTATGGATATAGGTACAGATTTTCCCCACAGTGGCACGTCTTCAAGAAGACTTCTCAGCCATTCTGCCTCTTGACCTGCCAGTTCAAGTGCTATGAACTCAGATTTCATGGTAGATCAAGCAATGTAGGTCTGTTTTGTTGATTTCCACGAGATAGCTTCATTGCAAAAAGTAAACACATACTCATTAGTAGAGCTCACTTCATCATTATCTGTAACCCAGTTTGCATCACAATATATCCTTCTAGCACAACAGGAAACTTGTTCAAATGCAAACAATAGTTCATTGTACCCGTAAGATACCTTACCAACTGATATGAAGCAGTCCAATGATCTTTACCAGAGTTATGAGTGTATCTACTCAGTCTACTTACTGCATATGCAATATCAGTTCTAGTGTAATTCATTAAAACATGGCACTACCTATGATCTTTGCATATTCGATTGAGAAACACTATCGTCCTTATTCTTTTCAAGACTCATGCTAGCCTCATAAGGTGTTCTTACAGGTAATTTATCAAAGTGATCAAATTTTTTCAACATTCTCTCAATGTAGTGTGATTGACATAAGGAATACCCATTATCATTTTTCCTTATTTTTACACCAACCTCTCCTAAATCTTTTTCATTTTAAAATGTGAAGAAAAGAGTAACTTGGTTTCATTAATGATATCTAATTTTGAACAAAAAATGAGCATGTCATCAACATACAATCACACAATCAACTCCAAACAACTTTGAGTAAACACATGTATCATAACAATTTACTTTATAACCATTGTTTACTAAAGTGCCATTAAATTTTTGATACCATTGTTTAGTAGCTTGTTTTAGGTCATAGAGAAATTTTTTATGCTTACATACTTTATTTTCTTGACCAGTAACTAGAAAACCTTAAGGTTATGTCATGTAGACCTCATCTTCTAAATCATCATTAAGGAAAGCTGTTTTTACATCCATCTGATGTATTATTAATCCTCGAATAGCAGCCAAAGCTATCAAAGATCTAATTGTAGCAATCTTGGTTATATGAGAGTACGTATCGAAGTAATTAATGTTATACTTTTGTGTGTAGCCTACAACCACTAGTCTAGCTTTGTACTTTTCTATCGCACCATCTGTTCTCATTTTTCTTTTAAAGATTCATTTACAACTAATAGGTTTATTTCCTACAGGTAAATCTACAAATTTTCAGGTTTGATTCATAATTATGGAGTCCAGCTCACTTTTATAGCGTCTTTCCATAGGCTAAAATCTAAAGCATTTATAACTTCTTGGTAGGTTTTAGGATCTTCACTTATCAAATACATGCAAGCGAACTGATCATCTATCTTTTCAAAGTTTTCTACCAGATAGGAGGTTAAGAAGTCAAGTCCGAAGCTTTTACTAACCTTTTGCCTTTTACTTCTCCTAAGTTCAGAATCTATTGTATCATTAGATTTAGGTTCAGGGTCTATCATATCAATAGAAGTGGAGGGCAACGACATGCATACACTTTTTAAAATACCACAAAATTCACCATCAGTCTAATCATAGGGAAGATATTTTTAAAAAATACAGCATCTCTATATTCACATATTGATTTATCATTCAAGCTCATGAACCTATATGCAAAACTAATTTGAGCATAACCAACGAAAACACAATCAATAGTTTTAGATCCAACTGTAGGTTTTTTGAATGCTGGATATGCCACCTTTGCTTAAGCACCCCTACACCTTCAAGTAGCTCAAGTTTGTCGAATACCCTTTCTACAGCTCGTATGGTGTCTTATCCAGCTTTTTGTGAGGGACCCTGTTAATAATAAAACAAGCAGAAAATGCAACTTCCCCTCACATGTCATCAGATAAACCATAACTTAATAGCATGACATCTATCATCTTTTTTAAAGTTCTATTTTTTGTTCACTTATTCCGTTCTGTTGAGGTGAATATGGAACAGTAAATTCATGTATAATTCCACTTGATTCACAAAAATTTCTAAGCAATTATCACTATATTCACCACCCCTATCTGATCTGATCTTTTTTATCTTTATGTCTAATTGGTTTTCTACTTCAGCTTTGAATTTCAAAAACATACTACTAGCTTCATCTTTAGATTTTAGGAGATATATTTTCGTATATCTAGAATAATCATCAACAAAAGAAATATAGTAATTTTTTCCACCTCTATTAGTTGTGTTTTTTAAATCAGCTAAATCTGAATTATGGATGGCAACGGGGCGGGGCGGGTCCAGGGGGAATTTTTCCCCATCTCCGCCCGCCTCCTTGAAATTTTGGGGGCCGGGACGGGGCGAGGATTCCCTGATCGGGGACGGGAAATATATTTTTTAAGTTTTAAATTTAATTTTTAATTTAATTAATTAATTTTTGTTATTATTAGTATAAAAAGTTAACAAAAAGTGGCTAAATGGGGTATTAGCTTGAGTTTTTTTTAATTAAAAAGTATTTATAAAAATAATATATATTAATATTATTATATAAAAAAATATAAAAAGTAATAAAAAAATTAAACGGGGCGGGGTCGGGGACAGGGACGGGGCGGGGGGACAGACCCCCGTCCCCGCCAGGCAACGATATTGGGATCCCCGATTTGACCCCGTCCCAGTTAAACTGGGGAATCCCCGACCTGATCGGATCGGGTACCCACAGGGATCGGGTCCCGTGGGTATTTTTGTCATCCCTAATCAGAATGAATTAATTCTATGAGTTGAGTACACCTTGCAGTGACAAGTTTAAAAGGTTTTTTAGCAAACTTTGTTTTTACACAGATAGGACATTTTGTAGTTTAAGGTAAATCAGAAGCATTAATTAAATTTAAAGTTCTAAGTCTTTTAATCGATACGATATTCACATGTCCTAATCTACCATGCCACACATCAAGAGACTCAACGATGTAAACGGAACTATAATTAATTTCATTTGAAGAAGCAATGTTGAGAACAAACAAATCATCTACTAAATAGCCCTTACCAACAAAGTCACCATTTTTTGTAATAATAACCTTGTCGGCCTCAAATACAATCATAAGTCTGCCTCGGTTCAGTAGACTTCCTAACACCAAATTCCTACATACAATACATTACTTAATGATAAAGTTTTGTCAAATGTGAGTTCCAAGAGAACCTCCTCTTTCCCAAGTACTTCAGCTGTGGCAGAGTTTCCCATAAAAACACATTCGCCATCAGCGGAGTCCTAAAAGTCGTGGAAGAGGTCACAGTTCGAGCAGAAATGTCTGAACACTCCTGTGTCAAGAATCCAGTCGAATTTTTTCTCTACCAGATTTGCTTCCACACCCATAGCGATAATGATGTCGTCCGTCACTGCAAGGTTAGCTTGTGGAGTAGCCCTTTGATCTTTCCTATCTTTTCTTTGGGTGCACTGATAGGATTTGTGCCAAGGTTTTCCACATACATAGTATACCAGTTTGGATTTTTCGATTCTTCCACAAGTATTTTTAGGTTGGAAACCTTTGTTCATTTGAGCTCTATCCCTTGCAATTTGCTTCCCTTTGTTTTTGAACTTGTCTTTGGAAACACTAGAAGATTCAAATAAGTTAAATTTCGTTGAATTTAGGGATTGAGAAGAGAGTTTATCCTTTTGCCTATTGGCTTTCTCGATGCGCACGTGACTGATCAGTTCTTGTAGAGTCAGGGCCATCTTCTTATGTTTCAGGTGGTTGTGATAATCACTCCAAGAAGGAGGAAATTTCTCGAGCAACACATTGGCCTAAAGAATCTCGCACATCTTCATGCCTTTAGACAACATACTTGCCACCAGGTTCTCATACAAATGAACCTGATCCATCTCTGGTTTGTCGTTTGACATTTGAAATTGTAGCCATTTACCGATGACATACTTCCTCCTGCCTGCATCGTCCCACCTTATCTAGCCTTTAACGTGTCCCAAATGTCCTTTGCAGATTTTTTGGACTATGAAGAGATCAAAGAAAGAGTCGTTCGTATGGTTAAGAAGATTCCCACAAACCATTTTGTTTTCCTTCTCGAATTTGTCAGTTTCAACGACAGTGGTGGTAGTCATCTCAAGATCAATAACGACAACTGAAATGGTGGCAGCAACAACGGCAGGCAGATAAGTGGCAACTGCAATGATGGAAGCGGCAGTGGCGGCAGCGGTAGCAGCGACAACAGTAGTCGCTACAACAGTAGCAATGACGGCAGGCTGAGCAGTAGTGAGGATGTAGTTGATCTCCAACTACTCAAAGAAAATCAGTCACTTATATGACTATCGGCAATATAGTTGGATTCATCGAGTGGTTCCAATTTTGACAAGTCTAGCAAAACCTTCCCATATTGGATAGCAGCCATGGATAGATGGATTTTGCTTTCAAATTGTTGCAAAGGACAAAATTAGAACCAATAACTAAATTTGTTGTGTCGTGGTCGGAATCACTGCCTTGAAAGCAAAATCGGCACGACCTCAGTACTAAATCATTTTACTGTCGGTATGCTCCCAAGGTTAACACAACCTCCAACTTAGACATGCACTCATCGGAATGGGATTGTAATCAATCTTGTGCTCAGTTTAAGATAATGGAAAGAAGTGGAAAAAATGAAGAACAATGGAATGGAGAGTGGAGGTGGAGAATATGAGAGAATGAGATGATGAAGGAGTGGAAAGGAATATGAAATTTATAGCTATGGATAGGCACAGAATATATATTTAATTTGTAAAAATAAAAACCTAAAAAAAATTTAAGGTCTTCCATGTGTCCCTTGACTACCACAACTCTCTTCATCCTTGCCAAATTTGTACGTTTTACCAACCTCGTTTCCCTCTAAGTGTGCCACATGTATTTGACAAAAAAAAAATCCATGGATATTTAAAGGAAAAGGGGTGAGGTTCAAAAAATAAGTCCGAGCTCGAGTGAGTGGCCCATGGTTTAGGCTTACCCCAAATCATGCTTAAGCCCACTACAGGACTTTAGTTTATAAAGCCTCTTCCCAAGGGATAATTTTTCCATCTGACAAATTTTTGGCTAATGAATTATTTTACAATGTCATTCCCAATAGGGACTGCCAGACGATGAACGAAGCCAACAATTCGAAAGCCCATGCCCCACCGCCTCCTCTAAATGCCACGTGCTGACGCCCAATTCAGCCATCTTATCTTCATTATTTTGCCTCCATCATCAACAATCCACCGTGAATCGGTGTGCAGCGGCAACTCCATTACTGCCACCGCCGCCTGGAGCCCCACCGCACTGATAAAGAAGAGGAAGATGAACCCGAAGTGATTACCTTTTCTCTCTCTTTAATTACATCCAGTATGAATGGCGGACAACAGCTACAAAGACGTGGTAGTCGCCGGAAAAGGGTAGGAGAAAGAGAGAGGAAGAGATGAGAAGAGGAGAGAGAAAGTACCATCACCTACAAATATATAATTTAATTAATATAATTTGCCACATCAGCAACTACAATAAACAATGTAATTACAATTTGCCACGTCATTTTAATATTAGCTAATTAATAGTAAAAAAATCAGGGACCATTTAGATCTATTTCTAACATTTCAGGGACCAAAAGTGTTCATTTTAAAACTTCAGGGACCAAGTTGACACCTACTTTAAACCTCAACGACCAATCATGTTCATTTTGAAACTTCAGGGACCAAGTAGACACCTATCTCAAACCTTAAGGACCAAAAGTGTTCATTTTGAAACTTTAGGGACCAAATAGACAACTACCTCAAACCTGAGGGACCAAAAATGTATTTTGCCCAATTTAGATTTATGGATTCTTTTGATTTTTGTTATGCCTCTCTTAATTTTTTGTTTCAAGAATACTGTGTTTTTCAAAACAAGTCAGGATTGAAGAAGATTGTTTATGTGATTGCATTAAAAAGCAGCTTCCAATTCAAAACTGCCAAATTCAACAAGAAATAGTTGGTCATAAGGTGTATTGATGATAATGTAATTGGTACATTCGTTCATCCTGGTACAGAGATGGTAAACTATCAGTTGTTGGAAAACTCATACAAGATCACACTTGTTCTATTGACGTTGTTTGAAACGACCATAGACAAACGACAACAACATTGATAAGTGAACGTGCAAAGACAATTTTAACCATGAAAAATGGGCGACACTGTAGTTCACGTGACATAATTGACTATGTTTGAAAGAACCATGGAACCAAATATTAGTTATGACATGGCCTTAAGAGGACGGGAGAAGGCTTTAAAACTCAATAAGAGGCTCACTGGAAGTATATGCTCTCATTTTGTCGTTTACAGCTAGGTTGATTAAGAAAAATTTAGGTACTATGTTTATCTTACTGACCTTATTTCTATACTCTATATCCACATATTTACCGTGTACATGCCTATAGGGACATATACAGTCTACCAGGTTGATGCTGAAGGAAGTTTCAAATTCTTCTTTATGAGCCTGTTAGCATCTATGAATGGATGGAAACACTGCCTTCTAGTATTTTCTGTTGATGGCACATCCTAAAAAATAAATTTTAAGGCACTCTAATGTTGGCATGTACTTTGAATGGAAACTCTCAAATCTACCCATTGGGATTTGATATCGTAGACTCGAAAAACGATGCATCATGACAATGGTCTTTTCGGAACATGAAATCAGCATTTGGAGAACTGGATGACTTAGTCATAATGTCTGATCAACACAATAGCATAGAGAAAGTAGTTAACGGTGTATACAACTAAGAACATTATGGTATTTGTGTCTCCTTGTTCTATTAATTGTGGGTAAATTCTAGCTTGTCTTTGTTGTTTTTGGGTTTTTTTTGCAGAATTTGAAATTATTGGAATGTAGAGCAGTAAAAGCGGAAGGAATTTCTAGGACGTTTAATTAAATGCTAGAGTGCTCAATACTGGAGCATTGCTTACTGCAAACATACCTGTGTAGCGCAGTAACTTTCCATTTCACACGAAAATTACACATGTCCGTACAATCATTGTAGGTTGCCCTAAAATCAAGGAGCAATATAAAAGTTCATGAGGTCCCAGCTGCCACAACAAATCCCAAGGGAGAATACTGTTCAAAAAGAGCAGAAAAGATAAAGGAATGGGATATTCCATTTTTGGAGAGGGAGCTGATGAAGGAAGCTTGAAAACCACTAGTTTTTTAAGGGAGGTGGAGGGTTTTCGGTGTATTTCTTCCGTTTTTGCAAACTTGAGATTGTTCCTTTCTCTTACCCATTATATTTTTCCCTTCACTCATGAACTGAATCCCATTTTCGGGGGAATTACTCGCTGTAACTTGAGAATAGTAGCCTTTTAGCTCGAATGTATGCGGATAAGTAGAGTTGTTTTTATTTTTTCATCTCTGAATTTGTTGGCTACCATTTTCGGATTGTTTGCTTTTGTATGAGTTGGAAGGATATATGAGATGCATGTTTGCTCTACTTGTTATTAGTCTACTATTTTTAGTAGGTTGTGAATGCTTAAGAATGAGATTCACCTAACTATGCTTGATAAACTGTTTGAACGCTTGATTATTTAGCAACGGAAATTGTAAATATTCATGTTTGGGTATCTCGAAAGGGAACTGTGTCTGTTCAAGCATCAACTATTTCAATTTGCTACAATGGCATCTGTAAGCAAGTTATTACAACGTTATAACCTCCTCGGTCTCCATTTCATTATTTGTACTCCTCTTTTTGCTAGAGTTTCCTCTGTCCCAGAATCTTTGGTCCGCAGTATTTACCTCGTTTTTATGCTTGTTGTTAATCTGTCATTTATTTCTTCTTTTTATTAATTAAATATCATTTATTAGTAGTAGTTGGTCTGATTGGTATTCTTCAGCATATTTCAGTAATAGCTCAGTCCTTGTGGATTTTGACCTTGTTTGTGCTGCAAGACACTTTCACTTAGTTTAACGTGACTGTGTGAGCCCGCAACAATCATCAATTCGAAATCCAAGTACGAAACATGCATTATGAAGCCAATATTCTTAACCGTACATTCATCTGTAGACAATGGGACTTAGATTTAATTTCACGCCCCTATGCATGGCTTGTTATTGGTCACAGGGGTTTGAATTTAAATACATTTGTGCACAGTTTCTACCAAGTTTCAACATTGCAACTACTATACCATGGAGACATACATCTAATTGGTCAAACGTACAACATGACCTCAACATTTGTTCAACATGACACATACATTCTCCCTCCAAATGCAAAGTGCTCTGATGGTAGGCCACACAAAAGGAGACTCGTTACAAGTACTGAAAAGAGGTCGATAGTAATATGTGACAGATGCTGATAGTTAGGGCACGATCGAAAAAGCTGCAAAAATCTGCTTGCAAATTGATTCACTTTAATTTTATTTATTAATTTTTGTGTAAGTTTTATTTTAATTGTTATTTGATAATTAGTTGTATCTATTAAATGCACTGACTTTTTTGCAATTATTCTCGATTCGATACAGAATATATACAAATTATTACTCTAGCACTATTTTGGGTTCATATAGGATCTATACAAATTATTACCTTATTAAGTTATATTTATAGCCCAACTATAATTATAGTGGACGTAGAGTGTCCAATGCACCCCTCATTTCTAAACCTAATAACTCCAAGATGTAAAAGTTAATATGACGGTAAGATCTAATCACAAATATCATAAACATATTGAATTAAAGTGAACATGAAAATAAAGTCTTAATACTCAGTTGTCTATCAAAGCACAATATTGTGTCCATGTAGAGTATAGAAAATTTGTTACCCTAGTAATATTTATACTAGTCTCAACACAAACATTGTAGTTAATGATCAAAATGAAGCATTAAGAAAGTTTGATTTTTAACTAAGATAGAAGTTTGAAATGTGCATGAACTAAAAACTTTTGGAAACTGCAAGTCACTCCTAAGGTTCCTGGGTTTGACTTATAAGTTCGAATGATAGCATATGTTATCCCTTTGGCGACTTCTCCTGTGTAATAGATTTTCTCCTCATTGCATCTATAAATATACCTGTAATACTACGTTCGGTGGAACCCTCCACCTTCCTCCTAGTTCATTAAGGGTCAACAAGATATTTTTGAGGTTATTATATTGATGTTCAACTGGAAATTATATATACATCGTGTTAGTCCGACAATGCATGTATTTATCTGTATTTACAGTAAGTAAGTAGGACAATTAGTCATGCAGTACCTCCTCAAGTGTTGACCTCCCTTCTGTAGCCCTTACCCTAGCTTGAAGTACTAGCTTTTTTATTTTAAGTCTCACGACCTATGCATTTTTAAAATGCCCAACCTTGCGACGACTAATAAATAAGAAATATACACAATTATATGCTCTACTCACCTATCTCAAATTAGTTACTCCGACCCTAGTAGATGCCTTTGGAAGCTTATTGTAATTAAGTTTTGTGTCTTGTATACAAACATGGTCACATGATTTGTTTTTAAGAAATGTATACAAACATTCTATGCACCTAAAATAAATGCATATCTTTTGAACTGCTCCCCCCTCCCCTATTGGGTCCTTTTAATCCTTTCAATTATTTTGGACCCATCTATAGAGCGAATCACCTCATTTATTTAATCATTTGATATCATCAATTTCATCATTAGCCTACGTCATATACTAGAGAAACCAATCACACACTTAAGTTCAAGCACAAATTATAGAAATCATGTTATTTATCACCATCTAAGTGTTATCGTGAGTAACTCCTTTTTCAGACATCTTTCCCCTAGAATTAGTCAACGTGGCAACGTCCCAGGCATCTTGCATGGTTCCATGGTGGGGATGTTTTTGTCCACCAGTAAGGTCTTTTTTATTATATTTTCTCTACAAACCAGACATTTTTCTCTGCACACCCAACATATTTTCTTGGTGGTGATCATCAATTAGTTGGTCACTCCTTTTTTCCTATTCCTTTTGTTTTGCCTCTAGACTGTCAAACTTATTTATAAAAGATGATGTCCCCCGTAACACGTCAACTTTCATTTATTATAATTGAAACACCAAGGTAGGATCAAAATTACGATGGATTATCAACATATACTTACCCTAAAAATAGTTTCAAAATCAGTCTTCATATTTACCTCCTCTCTCATCATGAACAACCATCAAGGGTCAAAAAGAAGAGGGGTGCTAAGGAAAAATCAAGTGAACGACCAAACCTAAGAATTGCCTATCGCAAGCCCTTGGGAACACCCTACGTGCGTGCCCCACACCGCACACGCTTCCTCGCACGCCTATATCACCAGTGCCCGCATGTGCATTTAGCCACAGCCTCAATGTCGCGCGTCTCAACCCTGCTGCTAACCTCACAAGGCAGCCCCCAATGACAGCGCCTATGTTGGCTCACCCTTGTCACGCGTACTTTCCTTGTCGCACGCTTGTCATACACTTACATCAGTGCCAGCACCATGCCCCTATTGTGTGCACCCCATGTCGCACACCTCACCCAAAGCCCCTTGCCAGCCTTCTCATGCCTGTGCCCATGGCATGTCGCCTACCCACACCCAGCACTCACACATACTGCATGTCGCCCAAGCCCAATGCCCATGCTTGTTGCCCCTCACGCACACCCAACCACTTATTGCCTGCCCCCTTGCACGCCCATGCCTTGGCGCCAAAAGTGCATTGCCGCCCACTCCATGTCAAATAAAGAATATATATTCTTTAATTTGATTAGAAAACATTTTGTTTTGTTTTATTTTGCTTTAGATTTAATTTGCATATTTTAATTATTTCTTTAGCATTTAAGGCGACTCATATTTTTGAAATTAGGGAATTATTTTTATTTAGCAAAATATCTTGTGGGCTTTTACCTATGAATAGACATGTCACTCGTAGTTTTAAAACAGTTTTGATTAAAATGTAAGTTGAATACAGATGGAATGTTTTCTCTTAATCCCTTACGGTGCAAACACACCCCCTCTCAAAATATTGTATTATTTGTGTGGTTAAATTTAGAGTACTCTATTTTACCCTTGGAGCATGCTTGTTTCATTGGTCATCAAACTCGTGGAGTGTTTTCGACCTCAAGCATAGCGAGTCATCTGTCTACTCAAGGTAATCGACTACAAAGATAATCCATCTAACCTTTCACTTTCAAGTTGAATCATCTATATGATGAGATTCAAGTAACTAGAGGTTCGAGTAGTCCATACGTTTGAGTTGTCATGTATCATTTGGTATTAGAGCTCAAGCTCTAGATTTGGATATATCATTTATTTTCTTGTCTTTAAATTTTTTTATTTGTCTTTATTTTCATCATATTTTGAAAATCCCAAAATTTCATCCCCTTTGTTTTTGTTACTTGTGCGTGCCTTTGTTACTATCAATCTTGCATAGAATTTTATGATTTTGAAATTTACTTTGAAGTATTCAAATCTTGTTTGTATTTGTTCAGCATTCAAAAAGTTTTCCCACAAACAAAATTTCACTTTAAACTAAGCCATATAGATAAAGTTATCAATTTTTGTTTTTTTTGAAAACCAAGAATTTGAGAGATGCCTACAGTGTGTAAAACCGAGAGCCAAATTCAAAATTTCATATCTTTTTGCTCAAAACTCTAATTTAAGTGAAACTAGTATTATGAGAAAGATAATTGAGTTATATTTCCGACAAGAATAGAATCACAAAATTTCATCTAGTAGTAAGAAAGTTATCACTATTTTAGTACCCGAAAAATCCCAATGTCAACTTCAATCAATTATATCTTACTGACTTTTTGTTTGTTTATAATCGAATCTTATATCAATTTAATGGTATTTGAAAGAACTTTCCAGGCATACTAAGATCTCTGTCATCTAAGGTCTGACGAAAAAGTTATTGCAGTTTGAAGGAGAAGTATTCCAATAGAAAACTTTTCACATTTGAATATGGACATATTTAGAAAATTTATTTAACTTATTAAATCTGATCCAAATCAAGTTATTTTAGCAAGTAGTGTTATCTTTTTATTATTAAAATTCTAAAATTATTTGTGGATTAATTTACCAAAGTAGGAGACCTCTAAAGAAAGAGGACAGTCTCAGCACCCATACACTTCACTCACGAGAGACCTTTTGTGCAGTCACAAAGTTTCTTTGAGAGTGCAACTCTTCAAAACTACCATAAACCCTCAAGGCAGGCCACGTAAGTATAATACATGAACTGTGCTTTGAGTTGCATTTGGTTTGAACTCAATCCGAGCCTTGTGCATCACACACCTTTGCCCCAAACATACCCATTTGCTGCAAACTTCACTGTTTTGTTGGTAAATTCTTTTGTGTGTTTTGAACAACGAATTGGATTTTGTACATTTTTAAAAGTTAATTTTTGTTTTCTTTGACTTTTATTGTATATTTCTATTATTCTTAGCTTTGACTTCATGTTGCATATTGTCGTCTAATCTTGTTCACCGAGAGCATCAGACTCAAGGTTTCTTTTCATTGCATCCTTACACTTATCATTCGATATCACTGAATTTTTTCCTCAAAACAACATTTGGTATCATTCACATCCTTGTACATCACATACCATTTGAATTTTCTATCATTGGGTATCATTTGCATCTTGATTACCTTAGACCTTTACTTGCTATATTCGAGCGTAGATTCATCATGAATAATCAAGCTAGCATCTCAAGGTAAGAGTATTCGTATCACATCATGTCTTATTCCACAAAAAAGAGAGCAAGCTGAGAAGACTCAAGTAAGGGAAAGAGTAAGAAATTTTATTGTTACTATTAACCTTTGCTTATGTAATATGGCCACAAGAGGAAAATCCCAAGAAGTCGCCCGAAGAAAGTGACAAGTCTCAAGTGAGCGATGAGAGAATTAGAGAAGCTCAAATCCAAACGTTTGCAAGATTCACTCAAAGCCTTGAAAATATTACCAAATTTTTACAAATGTTGAACACTTGTGTTAAAGGATTAGAGAGACTAAAAAGAGTCCCATAAAGAAGGAGACCTATGAGTTCAAGAGAAGCATCCAAGGACTCCCAAGAAGATGTAGGTACCTTAGGAGACTACTATGCTAACTATGATCATTTTGATGTAGATCATCCAAGGAGAGCACACCTTGGTCGAGGGAGAGGAAGAGTCCAACCAATCCAAGAGACGACAAGGAAGGAGAACTACCTAGGAAGCATCAAGTTGAAGATCCAAATCTTCCATGGAGGAACTACTACACCTCACCATCAAAATAGAGGAGCAAAACCAGAGGAATGCTAAAAGGTATGTAAAGTCCAATTCTAAACCCACTGGTAACAAAATTGAGGCAAAACTCTTATAGTTGAAGTCCAAAAGTGCCTTTGAAGGGAGAGTCATCCAAGTCCAAGTTCCAACTTAAGATCTCAAAACCTAGGACTAGTAAGATTAAATGCTTCAAGTGTCATAGAGTACGCCAAATAAGCAGAAATTACAAATCAAAGAGCTATGATCCTTAGAGAGGGAGAACTAGTCACGGATGATGAGGAACAAGTGAGGTTAGAGGTTGAAGAGAGAAAAGAAGAAAGCAGTCAAGAGGAGGAAGAATTAGAGGAGGATTCAAGGACATAGCATTAGTTGCTAGGAGGAACCTCAATGTGCAATTTAAGGAAAAACCTCTAGAGGCACAAAAAGAGAACCTATTCCAGACTTGATGCATAGTGAACTCCACCCCCTGTAGTGTTATTATTGATATTGAAAGTTGTACCAATGTTGCTAGTAAAGATATAGTGGAAAGATTGAAGTTGACCACCACACACACCCCACCCATGGTCTTATAGTCTACAATGTAAAATATGGTAGTGGTGATGTGAGAGTCCAAAATCAAGTTCAAGTTCCATTTGCTATAGGTAGGTACAAAGATGAGGTAACTTGTAATATTGTACCTATGCATGCTAGTAATTTCTTGCTAGGGAGACCGTGGCTATTTGATAAAAAGGTAAGTTTTTATAGTTTCTTACTAAATATTATTTTCAGCATAATGGAAAGAAGACCACACTAGTACCACTTTCTCCAAAAGAATTACATGTTGACCAATTAAAATTGGAAGAAATAAGATTGGAAGTCGATAAGAGGGAAATTACTCTACTCCAAAACAATAAGGAAGATAAGGCCACCAATAAAGGTAAGAAAGTTGTGACCCTCATGGCTAGGAGAGAGATGAGATTGGAAGAGCTTTATGTGCAATTCAATTGCTTCTTTTATATGTGCATGAAGGTAATAATCTCCTAACACAATAACAAAAAGACACTTTGCCTAGTGTTTGTGTTGCGCTTTTGCAGGAATTTGATGAGATGCCGAGGAATTTGCCACCCTTGGAGAGGAAAATTGAAGATGAAGAAATTAAGCAAGAAGCTAGCTTATCCGAGAAGCAAGCTCAAGGATCCCAAGACCCTCAAGAGGTTATACCACATTAGGAAGCAAAGGAAGAAGAAAAATTAGAAAGCTCTTGGAAGAAGAAAGAACATGAAGTTTCTATACTTCATAAAGGTAATAGTCCTACTATTGACGCTTATTGGACCAACACGCTTCGTTTGAATGTAGGTAAAGAACTTAATTCAATAACGAATCATTATCAAGAAGGAGAAGATGATGTGATCATAATGGACCAAGAGCTCCAAGAACCAACCTACATCAACAAGGAAGGAGAGTTGGAGGATATTGAAGGTCCATGAACAACTATCAAGGGTCAAAAGGAACAGGGACAGTGAGGAAAAACTAAGTGATGGTCAAACCTCAAGGACTTACTTACTGCAAGCCCTCGAGCACACACCGCGCGTTTCCTCCCACGTCCCTGTCAACATCGCTCATGCACGCATTGATAACTCTCCAAAAGAGAGTTATTTTAGTAAATAATTAGGTCAATTCGTGCTTTAATGTGAGGATCTTTATCTAAGAAGCATGCTAAAGTGAGGAATTGAGCGGAAAAGTTAATTATCATATGTTAAATCCTCATGTTGCTGAATTTATGCAAGTTTCTGCTTATTTCCCCTATTTTGGGCTTAATTGTGCAGAATTTGGAAAAGTTGTTGAGGAGAAGCAGAATCGAGGAGAAATGCTGGAGCATTGCCGTGCTGGAGCATCGCTTGCTGCAGAAATTCCTTGGCAACACTGTAACATGCGGGATTTTCACTTGTGTCTGTACAATGCACGTTTTACTAAGTTTTGCCCTAATTTTCGAATGAGCTAAAAAGCAACAAGATAAGGGTTGTCTCACCATCATTCCCCAAGGGGGAATCGATCCCAAGAGAGAAAATACTCAAAACATAGTGCTGAAGTTGAGGAGAGCAAACCCATTTCGAGGAAGAGCTGCGATAGGGAGGAGCTGCTGCTGGACCTTGTGTGCTGGTGGTCTCCATCTGCGTTTTTCTCTCTTTCTCTCGAATGGGTTGTACCTTTTCTTTACCCATTTAGTTTTCCCTTTCCCCCATGAACGAAACCCCATTTTTTGGGAGATTTATATGCTGTAACTATTGAACAATCAACATTCTAGCTGTTTTTTTCTTGCTATTTAATGGAGTCATGCGTATTTTCCTTCATCTTACTGAACATTGTTGGCCACCTTGTTTAGTATGCTAGCTTCTATATGACCCAGAAGGGCTTATGGTTAGTTGACTTGCTGTATTTATGTTTACTACTTTTTTTCTAGTAGGTTCGTGGATACTTAGGAATGGGGTACCTTAATCATGCTTCGAACTCATTTTCATTGCTTGGGTATCTAGCAACGAGAGTTGTGGGTATTCATGTTTGGGTATCTCAGAAGGGAACCCGTTGAGTTGAGCAATAGTAGTCATTTACATGCTAGAGTAGAGGTTGGGATTTAGTGTAAGCATAAGGAATCTCCTCCGTTTCCCCACATCTGTGTCCCTCTCATTCGCATTCTATGCTAAAGCATTTCTTTGCCCCAACATCTGTTATTATAATATTTCTCTTTTGGATTTCATTTCTGCATTTTTATAACATGTTACTTAGTTTAGTTATACAACCACTTATTATTTTTTATTTTCATTTTTGGTATCCTTGAATGCATGCTTAAAGTAACATCCTTAGTCCCTGTGGATTCAACCTCGTTCGTACTACAATCAACAAGTATAGTGTATACTTGTACTTGCATTTATCACAGTTGCGGGAATGCAACATGCATCCAACCACAGCCCCCATGTCACACGCGCCAGCCTTGCAGCGAACCTTACAAGGCAGCCCCCAACATCAGCGCCCATGTCGCCTCGCCTCTACCGTGCATGCCTGCCGCACGCTTGCTCCAACAATAGCGATGCCTTTGTCGTGCGCACCCCATGCTACACGCCCTCTTATCGTGCCCTTCGCCAGCCCCTATATGCTAACGCCCACGCCATGCCGCCTGCCGACACCCAACGGCCACAAAATTGCCTGCTGCCCACACCTATAGCACCCATGCTTGTCGTCCACGCCCAACGCCAATGCCCGCTACCCCTCACGCATGCCTAGTAGGCCTGCTGCCTGCCCCCCCCCCCCCCCCTCCTCCGCGCGCCCATGCCTTGGCGCCAAAAGTGTCTTGCCGCCCACTTCATGTCAAATAAGGAATAAATATTCCTTAATTTGATTTAGAAAACATTTTGTTTTTTTTTTTTTGCTTGAGATTTAATTTGCATGTTTTAATTTTTTTAGCATTCTAGGCGAGTCATATTTTCGAAATTATGGAAGATCTTTTGCTTTTTATTTTCTTTTAGATTTTTGTCTTATTTTTATTTAGCAAAATATCTCGTAAAAGTCTTTGGACTTCTAGTCAAGGTAATCCACTGCAAAGGTAATCCATCTAATCTTTCCTTTTCGGGTTGAACCATCTATATGATTGGATTCAAGTGGCCAAAGGCTCAAGTAGTCCATACGCTTGGGTTGTCGCGTATCACAACTTCATCATGCTTCATTACAATTTCATCTTGTTTCAAGTTTGTTAAAAGGTCATAAGTCTTTTTACGATTTCATCCCATTTCTTCTCAATTACAGTAAACCGCTTGTTCATCCTCATTGTACTCCCCTACCCTCAAATGTCAGCCCGTAGACTCCCCTTACTGCTTGTTCATTTTGATCTCCGATTGTTTCCATATTCCCCTCATATAATAATCCAAAAATTGCAATAGAAAAGAAAAAGGGAGCTTTGTGACGATTTTTAAATCTTTTATACTAGGTAATCTAGTATCCTTATGCATGAAGATAATCAATTCGGTCGTTGTGGTCGGACTCTATTATGGATTTCTTACCATATTCTCCATAGGGCCCTCTTATCTCTTCTTTCTCCGAGCTCGGTTATGGAAGAAGGAATCGATAAGAAAGTATCAGCAACAATAGGCTTTATTACGGGACAACTCATGATGTTCATATCGATCTATTATGTGCCTCTGCATCTAGCATTGGGTAGACCTCATACAATAACTGTCCTAACTCTACTGTATCTTTTGTTTCATTTCTTCTGGAACAATTACAAACACTTCATCCTGGATTGTATCTTATCTTGCATGAATGGTGCCGTATATGGCATTTTGAGCTCCTCTTCGGTTGGCTCCATTGCCACCACCTCCAACTACACAACTAATTGAGTTATTTATTAGTATAAACATGTTTACACTACAATATATGCTAAAAAAGAATAACTAAAATCAAATGTAAGCAATCTAAGCGCACTATCATTAGTGAGTCAAAAATCTTAGTAGTCAGTTCTTTCCACTTGGGCTGTAAATCGACTTATCGGTTGACAATTCGTGGAATTTCATCTCCAATCCTCCGTGTATAAAAATTTGGTGTTGTACTAGGCGAAGATATCACATAATTTGCCCACACTAGTCGTGCATATAAACTTACTCATTCCTACACTTGTTTTATCTCGATTGTCTGGTGTTTTTCTTTTCATGTAGTCTATAAGCAGGTCAAATGCTACCCTTCATCATTGGTAGCTATTGAACAACTCTTCATCGTCCACCATTAGGATATTTCCATGTCAACATGAACCAAGTTGTGATGTGGTAAAAAGAAACTATCCAAACAATATAGTAATGTCATTTTAACCATATCTTCCTCAGGTGCATTTTTGTTAACCTTGAAAGCAAGGTTTAAATGTTTCCTCATCACAACCTTCTCCTCCTCGAAATACACATTCCTTATGTGTCCATCCCCTTTCACTTTATCCATATCTAGTAGGGGTAATGGCCCACAGTTCAACATAGTGACCAGTGCAAATTCCTTAATTCCGAATGTTAACACCTTCCCCTCAATATAAAAGTTTATTTCACATGTCGTTTTTGGTTTACAAAGTTTTTGGATCAAGTGAAGGAGCAGTTGTGACGAGGTTTTGGTAATGAAAAAGTCCATAAACCACCCACGATGCTTCTCGTCTAGATTTGCATGGATGCTATCTATAATCTCACCTTTGTAACAATGATTTATTTTTAGCACCGGAGTCCTTTTTGACATCTTTAACCATGGTATAAACCACAATCAGTACTCTGTGTAATTATCACTATATATAGTTTATGAACAAAGAAATGTCTCAGCATCATCTTCATCCGAATAATTCCCAACATTTTTCTAGCCATCTCCTTCTTCTGTTTGCCTTTAGAAAAGTGATGTTGGGATCAATTTTTTGTTAGTTTATGGTGGTGGTTTGATAAAATTGAAAATTTATGGGCGTGAATATTACAATCCTATAGCTCAAATGTTACTTATACAATTTTTCTTTTAAATGTATAATTAAAAATATAAATATGCTTGTAGCTAAGTAGTTTAGGAATTTTTACTTTGCCAAGGAGATCAATAGATTGAAATCTCTATTTTATATTTGTTTTGTGATATCTGAAAAGAAAAAAAACAATATTTTATTATTATAATGATCATATTATTCCAAACTTATAAAATAACAATTAATAATTCAAAAATGAAAAGACACTATTCCACTACCACGAGGCAGAATCGTGTCTTATTTTAATTATAAAAAATAGAAAGTAAAATATCTAAAAAAAAAAGTTTCAAAATAAATATATTTTTTAAACAAAATAAATATACTTAAAAAATAAGTTTAAAAATAATAACATTAAAAAAAAGTCTTGAATTTAAGTGTGATACACGAGTGAGGGAGAATGGGAATTTTTAATCGGAATTATGGTTCCTAAAAGAGAGAAAAAACCCAAAAAAAAAAATTTCAAAGTTTTTAGAAATTTAGACGTAGAATTAGAAAATTTTATCTTGCATTTAATTAGTTCTTCTCCACATTTTTGCTAATTTAGTAAGTATCATGTTATACAAGTTTATTATCAGCCAATTTTAATATTCGTAATGGTAAGAGTATAATTGAAAAATGTTAAAATATATAGGACTAAATTGAAACTTCCTTAAATAATAAGGAATTTAAGATCGAATTATTTAGAGTTTAAAATATGTATCGTAGCATTTTTTTACTCACTAAAATAATTTGGATCTTATTATTCCAGACTTATAAAATAACAATTAATAATTAAAAATGAAAAGACAATATTCCACTTGAGTAGAATCGTGTCTTATTTTAATTATAAAAAATAGAAAGTACAATATCTATGTCTATACTATATTAAATGGGAACGTAGGAAAAATATTTTTGGACATTTTTGTCTCTTACTATATTTACTAATTTACAAACTATGACATTAATACATTATTATAAATATTAAGTTCATTATTAATTATTAATACTAATAAATTTATAGAATTTAAAAGGTTAAAAGGTAAAAAGTTTTCCTACGACGCAAAATTATTTTTTTCTTTAATTATCAATAATAATAAATATATAGGATGTTAGAATCCAAACAATTTTCCTGCAACATAAAATTAATTTTTTTTCAATTGTAATTCTTACTAGAATTTGAAGAGTTTAAGAATTTCAAAAACTTTTGTAACTTTTTATTCTCTACTACTATAAAAATAGGCTTTCTTCCACCATTTTTTTCTATTCATCAAGTTGCAAATGATGCACGTGCCAAATATATTTATCTCGAATACTAGGCTTGTGACGATACTGTTTTACAATTTTATAAAGTTGGATGTACCTAAAAGATGAGTGTATAGTTGGGATTTGAATTTTTTTATTACTATTTTATTCTTTTATTATGAAAAAGAGTTCTTCCCCATTGCTCTACTCACAATATGAACCCTGTTTATTTTGTCTATTTTTATTCTCTCTCATTTCTTTCATTTTACCCGTATTCATAAACTCAAAAGCAATTTACGATGGTGTGTGCAAGGAATATATGATACATGAGTCAATCTATATTATGAATTATAGATTTCAGATGTTACAATTTGATTTTGAAGCTAGGTGTGTTTATATTGCAATAATAAGATACTAATCTTAAAAGATGGGACATGGTGAAATCGGCGGGGTCTATGAATTTAGTTGGATTGAGGCTTGATATGGAAACTAAGTGATAACTCTAGAATTCATATAAAACTTGAAATTAAAAACGGATAAAATACTGAGCCAAATTTTTAATAGAAAACAATGTACATATATACTTATTTATTTATTTATGAAGTTTGTATAGATACAAATTTTAATTTTTTTTCTTTGTTTTTTTTTACTGTTAGTTATATTTTTTTAATAAAATTAACTAAGTTAAAAATACTTTGTATACCACACTAGTCTAAAAAAAAGTTTCAAAATAAATATATTTTTTAAACAAAATAAATATACCTAAAAATAAGTTTAAAATTAATAATATTAAAAAAAAGTCTTGAATTTAAGTGTGATACGTGTGTGAGGGAGAATGCAGAGTTTTTAATATGAATTATGGTTCCTAAAAGAGAGAAAATTTTTTTTTTCTTAGTTCGTAGAAATTTAGATAGAGAATTATAAAATTTTTTCTTCTAGTGATTTAATTATTTCTTCTTGAAATTTTTGCTAATTCATTAAGTATCATGTTAGGTAAGTTTATTATAAGTCAATTTTAACTTTTCGCAACGATAGGAATATAATTGAAAAATATTAAAATATAAAGGACTAAATTAAAACTTCGTAAATAACAAGGATGGAATTGACTAAGTTTAAAATATATATTGTAGCATTTTTTTACTAATTTGGATCTTATTATTCCAAACTTATAAAATGACAATTAATAATTAAAAAATGAAAAGACAATGTTCCACTACCACAGGGCAGAATCTTGTCTTATTTTAATTATAAAAAATAGAAAGTACAATATCTAAAAAAAAATTAAAAAATAAATATTTTTTTAAACAAAATAAATATACTTAAAAAATAAGTTTAAAAATAATAGTATTAAAAATATCTTGAATTTAAGTGTGATACGTGAGTGAGGGATACTGCCAATTTTTAATAGGAATTATGGTTCCTAAAAGAGTGAAAAAAAGCCCCAAAAATTTTTTCTTAAGTTTTTAGAAATTTAGATGGAGGATTAGAAAATTTTATCTATGGAATTGGTAGGAAATGATTTCAAATTCCAAGATTTTAAATAATAGAAAAGATTTCGAATTCGTTTGTGTTTGGAACCAAATTGATTCTAAATAATTAAAATTAAAATTTCTTATTTAGATATTCACGAGAATTGAAAAGTATATCATTTGACAATTAATAATAATATAATATTTTATAATAATTTAATTCAATCAACTTAATAAATTAAAACTTTCAATTAAATTAAAAAAAAAGCAAAAAAAATATTTGTAAATATTTTTATTGAAATATATATTTTTAAATCTAAACAAAAATAATTAATATGTTTATAACTAAAAAAACTTAAACCATTAATCTACTTTCCCACTATTTTTCATTTATTTTCTTTTGGTTGTTGTGCTCATACTTCCTTATTTAAAAAAAACGAACATAACAAATGTCATATTAAAACACAATAACATGCCTATAGATTTACAAAACAATACTTCAACTATATAAATGAAAGATAGTTTTAAAAAAATGAAAAAGAAATTTTTAGCAGACTCTCCTTGCAAATCCATCTTATTTGGAACTAAAATTCTTTTGACCCTAATTAGTCTTATAAAAATTGAAATAAAAAGAAAATAAAATCGATCGAGATCATCAAGTAAAATAGGAAATCTACTTGTATTTTGATTGAATGATGATCCAAAAAGACGTAGGTAGAAAGACAAAAGAACAAAAAATATTGTAGTATGCTTCAATTTGCTTAGGAAAATATTCAGAAAGTATTTATATGGGTGTAGGGTGGAGTGATGTGAATAAATTAAAAAAATGGAAAATATAATTTACTCCAAAAAGTGGGTAAATTTGGAACTTCGTTAAAGATCGAATTGACGAGTTTAAAATATTTTATTGTAGCACTATTTTATGCACTAAAAAAAAATAATTTGGAGATGCAGGGAATCAAACCCCGTGCCTCTGGCATGCAAAGCGAGCGCTCTACCATATGAGCTACACCCCCTTAATATTTTATGCTTTAAAACTATTTTATATGAGAACAAAGAAAGTATTTCAACACACACTATAAATTCACATGTTTTCTTCTTCCCTCTTGGATGCCATCACATCTCGGAGAAAATAAATTTTAGTAATAAAGCTAAAGTATGCCCTTTTTTATATATCTAGGAGTGTCTATGCCAACTTATGTTTACTTCGACTAATCTTACAGTACAACCGTCTGATCCTACTACATTTAGTTGGCAAAGAAAACACATAAAAAATTAATTCTTAGGTGAGTGGTCATCATAGGATTTGAACTCATTCTCGACCCCTTTAGGCCAATAAACCATTCATGATAGCTTAAAACTAAAATCGAGCATGATTCATTTTAACTCATGAATTATCAATTGCAAAAAAAAAATTGATTTTTTTTAATTTATTCTTTGTAGTTATTGGTGACTCTTTTTTTTTAATTATTTAATTATGTTTAAATTACAAGTCGTTTTCTAAACTTTACTTTGCAAAAATTTTAACAGTTAAATGTTTGGTAACTCGTTCAGTTTAATACTTATATGTTATGCTATTTGTATATCTTTTAATCATTACGTGGTGAACTAATTTTCCTTATGTAAAATTATCTTATAGTGCCAACCAAAATCTAATTTAGTGGGCTAAAATACTTGAATTTGACTATGAAGTCATGAGTTTGAATCTCCATCCTACATATTGTATTAAAATAATAATAATAATAATAAAACTATACTATAGTTCCAAATATTTTAATTTTTTAAGAAATTCAGTGTATAATGTAATGTCAATGTGAAAAATATACATTTATTAATTAAGTTAACAGTATTCTCTAATATAATTTCATAGAAATATACTTATGGGACCGAAAATGCTGGTTGTTATGAAAAATGCTGGTTGTTATGAACAGTTGACTGTTTGACCAATAAAATATTGGTATGCTAATAATTGAAAAATTCATAATTCTTGTTTGCCATTTTGTTATTGATTTTCTGTTTTTTAAATCTATATATTTCTTTGTTTTGCACCTACATTTTTAAAACAGTTTTTGAAATTTAGTATAGAGTTTTAAATGTGTTTTTTAAAAGAGCAAAAACTTATCAGAAGGAATGGTCAATAAATAAAGCATAATTTTACGAAACAGAAAATTAAAAATGAAATAGTTTTCAAATACGGGATCATAATTGAAAACAGAAAATTAAAAATGAAATAGTTTTCAAATACGGGATCATAATTGAAAAAACCATACGTAAGGACCATTTGAAAATATAAAAACATTAAGAACAAAAATGAAAAAAAACACTCATGAGTTATTTTATTTTATTTTCTTACATTTTGATAACGGGGAGTCGGAGCTTTGCTCTCCAATACTGCGATCGTCCAAATTCCCGAATTCTAGAGATATCAAAGGATTTTGATATCAAGCTTATGCAACGATTTGAACCTCAGACTTCTAAGCCAATATGATCGAGAGACTCGAGAAAATTTCAAATCCTGTCATGGTATGGAAACTTCCATGGTACCTCCATTTAAAGTGTGTTATGTGTAAAGTAGTTTTATTGTTATATAAAAAAATATATATTTTATTTCTATGTGAGGCCACATATTTGGAGGCATAATTATTCGACCGTATTTCACCCTCTCTTGGTTTAATGATACATTCTCTCTTCTATTAAATATTATTCCATGTGATTATTTAGTTTATTTTTTAATTTATTTCTCTTTGTTATTTACACATCCACTTACTTCTCTCCTTCCCCATTTTTATTTCCTATATCTTTCTCCCTTCAAACTAATTTTCTTCATTATTATTTTTTTCTTTTTTCATTGCTATTATAATTTTTTTTACATGTTCTAACTTTCTTTGTTTAGCACAACTAGTTATGGATTTAAACCCACGACTTTTTGATCGGGATTTATACCTTAACCAATTAAGTTATGCTAAATTTACATTTGACATCTTCACTTTCGTTTTTTATAGTTAAATAATTATGTTGTATCATTAATCAATATTATAATTAGATTTTATTTCTTATCCATTTTGATATGTTATTTTTTATGTGTGACTTTATTTTCAAGGTTATACTTTTAAGTTTCGTCCTGTACTTTGAAAACGTGCTTTTAAAAGAGGTTCACTAACCGATTTATGACTTGACATTCAAATCTTCATATCCTCTCTTTCCCACGGCCAACCTCCTTTAATATTCTGTTTACAATGATTTTTTTGTCCTTTTGCATTCTGTTGGTTTCTTCGGCTTCCACTAAGATCTTCTTTTGCAAACCTCAATCACCTCAAGGTTGGGGCTTTTTGTTCGAATCGTTGGCCTTCGAGACTTGTGCAGCTGTATCTTTGGTATGTCATATTTGAGTGCACAAAATTTTATCTTGAATAAGTAAAATGAAAATGAAAGGAAAGTATTTCTAATTCCAAAACCTAGTTCTCTGTCCTGGTTTTTTTAGTAGCTATAGCCACCAGATATTTTGGGTTTTTTTAATTGCTTTACAGAAATATTAATATGAGTTCTGTATATAAAAATATTCTGTAAATGATTCCATTTTTTTTAACAATTTTATTTAACCTCTTTTTCCTTATTTGTTTAATTTTTGATACTATCAAATTCTAAATTAAGAAATTCACCAGTTTTGTGTCTGGAGTGGTAAATTAATCCAAAAATATCTAATCATCAATGTTACTATTTAGTTAAGACAGTATTAAATAAAATTCTGTTGATGAAGTACATTGGTTTTTTTACCGGTGGTATTAAGGATATTTCCTCAAAGTTTGAAGTAAAGTTGCAATTTAAAGAGTCCCTGGTGTTTGTTTTGGAGAAGTTTAGGAAAAGATTTGAGACCAAAGCCACCACCTGTTTTCTTTATCGATACTTGGCGATGTATTCATTGTTTTGTTTTGTGGTTCTCAATTGGTTTCGGATGGCTCAATTCATGCTACTCAGAAATCAAAAGTTATTGTAAAATATCATTTGGATCTCATAGGAGCCATTTTTCCCAACGAGAGGTTGTAACCAAAGTTTCACTCGATTAATATCATGTTTGAATTATATTTTTGAACTAATCATGAATTGAATTGAAGCTTTGACCCAAGATTCAACTATTGATATATGAGACAAGAAATTCATTGCATAATCTTTGATCCAAATATGTCGTAAATCCTAGGCAAATAAAATTGAAAAAATAAAACACAAAAAATGTAGATTTTGTCTATTGATGAAATTATTAAGTGTTGTTTAAAGTTATTCTCAAAACATGAGAAGCTCTACACTCAAAACATATACAAGTTCTAACTTTTTCTTATAAGGTATTACAAACACAGGAGAAATCAAGCATGCATGGTAATCCTATAAGGTCCCACTTCCTACATGAACATGTTTTAGCATCTAAGTCCACAATGAACTTTTTCCACCCATTTCTAACTCAAAATTTCCCTCTCCTGCCCAAGTAGATAACCAATTTCTACTACGCACTTTCTCTGGTCAATTTTATTTTTTATCTTAGGGCATACGACTCCTTCAAACTTCATTGCCCTATACTTCATTGTCCTATCCCTGTTCTCTGGAACCTCCTCATCAAATAAGTTCGAATCCACCCACAAAGAGAAATAATAGGTTGATCTCTAGCCTCTAATATAGTAAAGTTAAACACTTCACAAATGTGTACTCAAAAAAAAAAAAAAAACACTTCACAAATGTTATTAACAAGGGTATCACACTTAAGGTATGAATTGAAAGCATGCTTGCTCCAAAGACTTGGTCCAATTGCAGATAATCATCTATAAGCTCATTCATCTACCTTTTTCATTTTCTCCATTTCCCTCTCCCATTGTCGCTTATATGTGGCATTTGCCGCTCCCCACATTATCTTTTTTATTTGTTTTCCAGGGAACTTCTTTCTCACGTTAACACAAAATCGATGATCTACACCTGGAATCATGTCATGCAAGCTAGGCACTAATCCATACATAAAAATAGTTTTATTTGTGTAATTGTGTATAACTATAACGAAAATAGAACAAGTGAATAAAAATAATACTTTTTGTTGGTCAGAGATGAAGGTATATTTTTTGTCTGGCCCGTACTCAATAGTATCCAATAATAGTCGCAAAAAACATGTCCATGATTCTTTGGTTTCAGCCTCAACCACCGAGAAATTAAAGCAAGCAGAAAATATTGATCATTTGCATCTCTACCAACCGCAGCCATAAGTTGTCCTCCATAAGGTCCTTTCAAGTGCAGACATCTAACCCTATAAAAGGTCTACATCCTTCTAAGAATCCTTGCTTGCACTCATCCATGGTAATATAAAGTCGTCCAAATGTTTGGATCGTCCTAGCTCGCCAACTAGATCACCTTCAATTTTCTCATGCTCATGCCTTACATTGAGATTCAATTTAGCTAGAGTCCCAGGATTTGATTTACGCAACTCCTCACAATATTCCCATAATTTACTATATTGTTGTTTAAGAGAACCATGCACAACATCTAACGCTTTTTGTTTTGTTGTTCTTGTTTTGCTTCTTGAAATTTGCACCACATACTTTCTTTTTACTCTATCTTGAATAGAAACAAATTTGATTTCAGGTTGCTCTCTCACCTCATCAACAATGTGCTTACTCAACCATTTCGATGAAAGTCGTTGGTTCTTAAATAATCTGCCACATGAATGTTCATTTACAAAAGTTTTCAATTGGAAAGTCCTTTTTTTTTAGCAAAGAACAATAAGCAACCCAATTGCATCCCTCCACACACTTTGATCTAACTCTTATTCGGTCATTTTTCACAAATCTAATATTCCATCCTCATTTCACAGCATAATCATTCACAGCGTCTTTAAATTCATCCAATGAGTTAAATAACATACCTAACTCAAATTTCAATAATTCATCATCTTCACCTCTCCTAAATGACAGGTACTTTACCTTACAATTGTCATCTGATTCAGATGAGTTCTCTGGTGACTTAAGTTCATCAGATATTTTATCATCACCCTCATGAATTATTAAATGTTCCTCCATGTTAAGACTACTACATCCTTTTACTTCTCCTCTACACCTCCCTCAGCACACAAATCAAGTACTGAGTCATTGAATTCATTATCGCTAAAGGAATACTCACTATTTCCAGAAAAGCTATCATAATCATCATTAAAAGACTCATGCTCCACATACAACTCAAAACTCATCCCATCACTAATGAGTCTTGCCAACTCCATAACATCTATATCAGTCTCTAGCACATGATATCCTCCAACATCATTTGTAGGATCCCTACCCCATAATTTCTTCCAGCTAGTATATCCAAGCTTTTTCACAATATCCACTACTTCAAAGTAAGACCAGATATCCGGGTCAAAATCATGGATTAAATCCACCTTTCCATTCTATATCTCATATTAGGATCACATACGAACTTCCCACCATGATGAACCTCTATGCTAAACTCTGACATATCTACCTAACATGCAAAACAAACTTTAAATTTTTAGTTTAAATTAAGGACAAATTTCTAACTATGCAAATACAAGAGAGAAAAAGTAAGTCTTCTAATAACCTCGAAAAAAATTTCATTACTTGATAGAACATAACAGTACCCATTTGAACATAATGCAAAAATATAATAACAATAATTAAAAATTGAAAGCAACTAAAGAGACAAAAACACATACTGGGAATAACATTTACTTTTCACATGATCTCACTAGAAAGACAACAATCATAATCAATAAAGTGAAACAATGGAGACCACAATTCAAAATAAACCATAATCAAGAGGAGAACGGTAAAAAAAAAAATGAAACTTATAACCAAAAAATACAATGCAACAACACATTGAATATAAAATGCTGCTTGCAAATAAAAACAAAAATTTTTAACCACTGGCCTAGAATGGCGATTGGAATTGCCGTTTAAAAAAAAAAAATCTTCAGCTCAAACAAACCCTAAAACGTGACTTGTAATTCTGTGTTGTCTGTTGAGGCCTCAAATTGATTTAGATTGTTTGCTGAAGCTGTCCCAAACGTCCACTCTCTGAAAATAGTAAACGAAAAAGAGAAGCCTTGATCGATTAAAATTCCATAATTACTGTCGTGTTGCTACGAAGAAAGAGAAGCGCCAAACGATTTTTCTTTTTTTTGAAACGAAACCCCGAGCGATTGAAATTCCACCCTCTCGTGAGATATTGACTGACTCTACCTAAATTATGGGGACTCAATAAAATTCGATCTCTTATTATTTGACAGGATCGATTATTTAGCAAGGGGAGAACACGTAGGCACTTATTTCTCTAATTCAAAATGCCACGTCATAAATATGTTAGTCCATTAACGGTTGTTTAACGGCAATGACTAAAATGAACCTCTTTTTAAAGTACAAGGACTAAAACGGACGTTTTCAAAGTATAAGGACCAAAATAAACCAAACCTAAAAGTACAGTGACCAAAATAGTATTTTAACCTATTTTCAAATAAAAACATAAACTTAACCAAACTTAAAAATTAAATAAAACATATTTTATTTGTTACTCATTCTGATATCTATTTTTTGAATAGGCATACACATATCAAATAATAAAACATGAATAATAGATTTACAAATATTCAAATGTATGTGATGAACTTATTTGGAAATTTCATTTTATTGAATTATATGTTTTGAGCTAGCCATATTGATTTGAAACAAAAATTCAAAACCTAAAGTTCAACAATATTTTTACTCAAAGACAAAGAAAAGTGTATTTATAATCACTAATCAAAATTCACAAAAATGATGAATTTAAAAATGTAAAGAATTAAATATAACATACTTTAGAGATTTAATTTTTCACATGAAGATGAATACATCCAAATATTTGTATGCATTCAAGAAAAAATGAAAAAGAGATAAAAATATAAGAATGAATAGAAAAAAATAAAATAAATAAAAATAAATAGATAGAAGTCAAAATAATTTAAATGGTGAAGTCCAAATCGTTAAAGTTCAAACATTCTATAAAAAGAAAAAGAAGAAGAAATTTAGTTTGAAGGGAATTCAAAAAATGAAAATGAAGAATGAGAGAAGTAAGTGAAGTGTAAATAATAATGAAGAGAGGAATAAATTTAAAAGAAAAGTAAAAAATAAAAAATAAAAAATCATATAATAATATTTAAGAGTAGAGAGTATCAAGAGAGGAAATGTAAAATATGCCTCCAAATAGGCTCCACATAGAAAATAGTTTATATCTTTATCTATATCTATATCTATATCTATATTAAAAAGGTATGATCTTGAAAAAACATTTTTAGACTATTTTTTCCGTTATCAAATTTTATATTTACCAAACATACCATTTTTAGTTTTAATAGTTTTAATTAATAAAAATATGAAAGTTATGGATGTGAAGAGTTTGAATACAAAAAGTTCTGTTTATTCATTTCTAACCCTTTATGATTTTATTTTAATTGTAATTGTAGAACTATAAATTTTGGGACAATCATAAACGGTCATGTGATTATCTATTTTATTTAGGGATTAATTATATATTAACCCTAAATTAAAATTAAAGATAATTTGACAATTAAAATATGTAATTGGGTCATATGAGTATTGAGCTTGGAATCAATTTGGTTCACAAACTTGGCCTAAAACCCAATTTACCATGAAATAAAGTTGATTAACATTTAAATTTTAATAAATCCATTTGAAAAATTGGGCTTGGCCCAAAATTATTCAAGTCCAATGGTCCACCAAAGCCTATGGAAACCTCTATAAATAGATGGGACCACATTCATTTTCAAGGGTTCAGAATTGGAGAATTGAGAGAATTCATACAAGTTGAAGACTCTCTGAAGACTTGAAAACTTTGAAAACTTGAAGACTTGAAGACTTAAAGACTTTCAAAGAACATATAACTTCGATCCAAATCCAAATTAAAGAACATATATCTTCACATCAAGTTCGAAAGAAAGAATCAGAGGATAAAGATTAGAGATTGAATCCACTATACAATACATATAAACAATATAAAAGTTCAACTCCACGAAATATAATTTCTCCGGAAATTTCGTGCAAACAAATTGGCACGCCCAGTAGGATCATCTCTACCTCTCATCTCTTTCTCAAGACTCAAACTTCTCTCAAGAAAAAGAAAGAAAAAACAATGACATCTAAGAAAACTTCTGCAAAAAGTACTTCTACTTCAAGCAACACCTCTTACACAGGACCGATCACCTGTAGCCGTTCAAAAGAAATCCGGTTAGGAGAAGATCAAACACTTCCAGCTGTTACCAAGAAAATACTGCAGAAGATGAAGAACCTAGTCAAGTTGGGGTCGTTATCAAGGAGAACCCTTTGTTCATCCAGTCTGCTCCTTCCTCTGTTCAGTTGGAGAAAATTCCAGAAATCAATGTGATGTCTATTATGATGGCCGATGCAAGCAGCACGGAAGAAAGGATGGCTGAAATGGAAAGGAAACTCGCTGTCCAGATGAAGATGGTGGAAAAAAGAGACTATGAAATCACTTTCCTGAAGAATCAGATTGAAAACATAGATGTTGCTGAGTCGAGTCAAACCCCTGCTCTCAAGATAAATGAGAAGGGAAAGACTATCGCTCAAGAAAATCAATCGCAATAATCCACTTGGATCGCTTCGCTATCTGTTTAGCAGCTCCAAGATATGATCACAAACACGATTAGAGTGCAATACGGCGGACCTTCTCAAAGCTCCCTCTTGTATTCTAAACCATATACTAAGAGGATTAATGATATGAGAATGCCTGCTGGATACCAACCTCCAAAGTTCAGCATTTCGATGGAAAGGGCAATCTCAAGCAACATATTGCTCACTTCGTCGAAACTTGTGAGAATACTGGCACAAGAAGCGATCAACTGGTCAAGCAGTTCGTCCGAACATTGAAGGGAAACGATTTTGATTGGTATACTGATCTCAAACCTGAAACAATCGAGAGTTTGAAAAAGAATTTTTGAATCGCTTTTACATCACAAGGAGAACCGTCAGTATGATGGAGCTCACCAGTTGCACACAAAGAAAAGGTGAACCGGTTGTCGAATATATCAATCGATGGAGAGCTCTAAGTCTTGACTGCAAGGACAAACTCATGGAAGTATCTGCTGTGGAAATGTGCACCCAAGGCATGAACTGGGACTTCTTTATATCTGTAGACACTGTATTTGGTCCGGCTCGCTTTCGTTTTTTTTTAAAAAAATTTACTACTGATTTATTTATTATTTTTTTTATGTTTATTTAGTTTAAAATAACATAATTTACTTTATTATAAAATTTAATGTAAAGTTTTAACTAAATCAAATTAAGTTTTAAAATTAGATTTTATTTGAAAATAATTGGTTTTTTTAAATCGATTTTAAGATTTAAAAAAACAGTTTTTTTCTCTCATTTGATTTTTTACTTCATACGTGTATCCCCTCCCCTTCTTCTCCTCCCTCTTTTTCTCTCTTCTCTTGCCCCTTTTTTTATCGTTATTTTTAGGTGTATTTAAGCAGGGCTGTAGTGGGGAGGAGGGGACAGACAGAACACCCATACAGAGAACACCAAAAAAAATTCACTTCCTTCTTTCTCTCTACCATCACCTTCTCTTCTTCTTCACCCAGGCCAGCGACCTCGACGATACACAGACTGCACACGTCCCTCGGTGATCACAAGTTCAGACAACCTGCACCTCGGTGCAAAGCTCTATAATCCCGATGGACAACAATAATATAATGAACAACTTCTACAACTGACGCACGGGTCACCGACCACCTGACTCCGACCTCGAGTGCTCCTTCACGGTTTCAGACCCGCGGGCACACCAAGAATTCCCTCACTGCAGTACGTGGTATAGAAAAAAGTTGTTTTAGAAATGATTTGATTTTTTTTATTTGTTTTAAATAAGTTTGTTTTAAATTTGATATATATATATATATATATATATTTTAAATAAATTTGTTTAAATATGATTTGATTATTTTTAAAATAAGTTTGTTTTAAATATGATTTGATTTTTTTTTTTAAAAAAAACAAGTTTGTTTTAAATATGATATTTTTTTTTCTTTAAAACAAGTTTGTTTTAAATGTTTTCTTTTAGTTTTAAGGAAGTTTGTTAGAGGAATTTCAAATCTAAAACAAAATAATTTTTTATTTTATTATTATTATTATTATTATTATTATTATTATTATTATTATTATTATTATTATTATTATTATTCTGTTTTAGTTTTATTTTATTTTATTTTTTTTAAACAATTTTTTTAAAATAAAAATTTGTATGATAAGAATTAAAACTAAGTTGTATCATGTGGTGTTGGCATAGTGGTAGGTTACTTAGGAGTAATTTACATGTCTTAGGTTCAAGTCTTTGCTTGCCTAAATAAATTTTTTTTATATCACTATTTTACCAAACAGCTATTTTAGATAAATTTTTTTTTAATATAAAAAAAACTTTCGTTTTTATAAGATTTCAAATCTTAAAACATTTATATAAAATATTAAGTAATATCTTAGGATGTTGGCAGATTGTTAAGAAGTTTGTATAAGGACTATCATGTCACAAATTCAAGTCTTGATGGGCCCTGCACTAAAATTATTTTTTATTTATTAATTTTTCTTTTCTACTAAATAATTATTTCGAAAATCCCAATGACAGAAATTGGATCTTTCTAATATTCTCGAGGTGATAATTTGTTTTTCTAATGGTCTTTGCGACACTCATGCTTCTTGGTTCATATTTTATCGTAAAATATTAACCAATAAATTTGGGACATTTAAAAATCAAACACAAAAATATTTTTCTTTTTGGACCAAAGTATAATAGGATAATTTTTGACAAAATATGGTACCGTTTTCGAACGGGTATCGTAGGGTGCTAACACCTTCCCTACGCTCAGTCGACTCCCGAACCAAAAATCTGTTTTCGTAGACCAAATTTTTAAAATAGGTGACCAATCACACCTCATAGATGATTGGTGGCGACTCCAAACCCTAATCTTGAAAGAGACCCGTCAGGGGATGACGTCGGTCGCTCCGCGTTGCGATGACGTTGCGACAGCTTGGCGACTCCGCTGGGACTTTTAGAGAGTCAAGCCATTATTTTTGTCATTTATTATCTTATTATATTTCCTTTTTTTTGTCTTTTCTTATTCACTTTGTTTTTTTTTTGTATTATTAATTTGGTTTGGCATCATATGCATCTCGCACAAATACACAAGCTTCCTACGGGGGCTTTACCTTTAAGATTAGATCGGAGACTGAGTAGTGTGACCTTCGTGGAATTTCGATTCCCGTGCAGGCGCATGAAATTCTCCACTTAAGTTGTTCATACCGCGCAAGCATATGGAAGATTTGGAGGCCGCTTCCCTCTAAGTTGTGTAGGCATTAACTTTACCCTCATTTTAACATCAGATTTCTGCTATTTATTTATTTGTTTGTTTAGTTCGTTTCCGTTGGTGTTAATAAAGTGATTTGTTTAAAAGAGTCTCATGCATTCTCTCACTTAATAATCGTTTTTTTTACAACAATAAAAAAAACAGTTTCGCAACTTTCCCTTTAAATTTATTTTCTGCCAATTTTACCAAAATTGACCTAAGTCTTAAATCATTAACATTGACAGTAAATTAAAGCATGAGTTCCAGTAAGGCTCCTACCCAAGAGTGGAGAGAGCAAGACCAAGAAATTGTCCGTCAATGGTCAGAGAACATGTAGCATACTCATGGTGACGCATTATCACAGAATGTAATCATGCCATTTCAAAATGTAACATTTCCAGAAAATCAGTTGGATATCTTGAAACGTTTAAGGGAAGGTTTAAGACCAGATAGAAAGACTCAGTTCATAAAAAAATATGGCCACATAGCGCAACTCCTGTATGTGCGAGTAAACTTCTCAGTGTTGAGAGCATTAGTTTGACATTGGGATCCGACCTATAGATGCTTTACTTTTTGCTCAATGGATACAACTCCAACTATCGAGGAATACCACACCCTCTTACAAATACCACTGCAAGAGAAAATTGAGGTTTATTCCTATGATGGTGGGTTTACGTTGAAAAGGGCAATATCGCTGCTTGTAGGGAAGATATATGCTGGTGAGATTGAAAAACATGTGAAAAGGAAGGGAGAAAACACATGCTTGCCGATAGAATATATCTTGAGTCTTCAGCAGAGATTCGTTAATGAAGAAAGGGAGTTATCGCTATTAGCTCTGTGCTTATTCAACTTGGTTTTATTCCCTAAAGTTAGTGGGTACGTTGAAGAGCGGGTGGTCAAGCTATTCGGCAAGGTAGAGATGAGGATTAATCTCGTAATACCCATCCTTGCATAAACTTTTCGAGCACTAAATTTTTGCAGATCGCGAGGAGTAGGGAAATTTATAGGTTGTGCTCAGCTGCTATACATTTGGATCCTCAGCCATATAAATTGTCCACCAGAGTTCAAGTGTCCTCAGGTCAAATTTTCAAAATCATGGAGTAGATTACAAAATCCTAACCTTGAATTCAACCAAGCAGATTAGAGTCAAATCCACACAGGAAAAGAAGAGTGGAGCATTTTCTGTGCAGGACTAAGGCCAGAAGACGTGGAGTGGAGGGCCTGATGGATGTCAACCAAACCTATGATGTATAGGTGTGGTAAATTTCATAGTCTACCGTTATTGGGTCCATGGGGATGTGTATCTTATGCCCCATTGATGGTACTGCGCCAGATATGGGTACGTCAGTTTATCCCAGCCACACATGACTTAACAAACTCTGAATTTGCCTATGATGTTGGGTTTTGCAAAAACAAAATTCAGGAGGTCGTAAAGGCGTGGAAGATGATTGTCAGAATCCAAAGTGGCAATTACCACAATAATATATTTGAAGGATACGAACAGTGACATTCGAGTAGAGGAAAAACTGTGGTTCTCCTACCAACTGACAAGGGCAAAGGGAAGCTAGAGGTTCCCACTAGGAGAATTCTTTCTGAAATGAGCTCAAATCAGTCCACTCAGCGGAAGGTTCGCAGGATAGAATAAGAGCTGCGAGAAGGGAACCCCATACCAGCTAAAGAAAGACTACAACTAGGGTTTAATCAAAATCTACCTCGAAGCATTGAATTGGAATTACAGCAGGCAAGAAGGGAGGTCGGTTTCCAAGGGAAAGAAAACAGATCACTAGAAGTAGAGGTTTGGGACCCTAACAGAAGAATGTACGAAGAGAGCTCATAGACAGTCTTGGAGGCGCGAGACAATCAAATATCACAACAAATGTCTTCTCTACAAACAGAAATCATTTCCCTTCGTGAAAAAGTCATTGTGTTGGAGGAGAAAGAAGTACAGTTTGCTCAGTATGCTCAAGAAAATCAAAGATTAAGGGAAACTGTTCAGGCGCTTTCAAGCCAGCTCGACAAAACCCAGAATAATGTTGATTGGTTAATGCATAATTATGCCCATATCAAGGAACAATACAACCAAGTGGGGTATGAATTAGACCATGTGAGGCGCGATAACACATTGTTGCGCCATAATTTAGAACATGTACTAACCCAAGTCAGACAGGCAGCCCGTAGGGCAGATGGTTTAGTTGAAGAGGCACGAGCTCTCACGTCTGCCATTGCCCCAACACAGTCGAATGGCAAAAGCACACTCAACTTCTTGAGCAAACTTCGGCGAGATCTAGAGCATTGGGGACAGTTTTATTGACACTCTACTTTAATGTACTTTCAATTACATGATTTAAGCATGTGGTTCAAATTTGGCATAATTGTTATTTTCTTGTAATCTTCATTTATTTATTTATCCAATTTATAATAAAGTCACGAACTTATTTATTTATGGTTTTCTTTCTCTTTCTTTTTGTCTTCTATTTTTCTAAAAAAAACAAAAGGGATTGTTGAAGATAGCTCGCTCAATGGCACCACATCGCACTTACCGTACCAGACATAGGGCAAGATTAATGATGGAAGATCAAAAAGCCGAGTAGGAGAAAACAAGAAAAGATATTGAGGAGTTGCGAGAAAAGTTAGATGTCATCCTCCTCGCGTTGTAAAAAGGCAAAGCAGCTGCAGATCCTGCTACATCTAGCAACCCTGTCCATGAGCCGCAAGAAACCCCGCCTTATCCACCTGGGTACGGTCCACCTTTTAGGCCAGTGGCAGAGGGTTTCATGCCACAATATACAACGTACAACCCTCTGTATGACGTCCCTGTTGGTCAGTATCTGCATCCCTTTGTTAAGGGAGCTTAGCAAATCCCAACCAACATCATTTTTTAAGAGCCCGAGCAAATGATGTCAACCCTTATAGTCCTTAACCTAGGTGGTCTCCCAGCCAAGACAGACCCAGTCTGACAAAATGCCCTCAGTAACGAGAAGTTCGAAGTTCTGGAGGAAAGATTAAGAGTAATAGAGGGGACGGACGTTTTTAGCAACATCGATGCCTCACAATTGTGTTTGATGTCTGGATTAGTCATCCCTCCAAAATTCAAGGTGCCAGAGTTTGAGAAGTACGATGGTTCTTCTTGTCCTAAGAATCATCTTATAATGTATTGTATGAAGATGACAGCGTACGTCCAAAATGACAAATTGTTGATACACTGCTTTCAAGATAGTTTATCTGGTCCGGCCTCTCGTTGGTACATGCAGTTAGATAGCTCTCATGTTGGCTCGTGGAAGAATCTGGTCGACTCCTTTTTAAAACAATATAAGCATAACATAGACATGGCTCCAGATCGCTTAGATTTACAGAAGATGGAGAAGAAGAGTACAGAAAGCTTTAAAGAGTATGCTCAAAGGTGGAGGGACACAGCAGCTCAAGTCCAACCTCTTTTAACAGATAAGGAGCTATTTGCCATGTTCATCAATACCCTAAAACATCCTTTCTATGATCGGATGATAGGAAGCGCTTCCACAAATTTCTCTGATATTATGACCATGGGAGAAATGATCGAATACGAGGTTAAACACGGGCGAATAACCAGTACTGTCGAGGAGCCATTAGCCGCAAAGAAGGCAAGTCATTCCAAGAAGAAGGAAGGTGAGATGCAAATGGTGGGAGCAGAACGACACTCATGGAAACAACAACCGTACGGTCGGACACCGCGATACACTTCGTATTATTACCCAACGCCATACGGGTATAATCAACCATTTGTGAATAATGCAACTTCACATTATTCCCCTTATGCCTCTCAAAATTTTCGACCCCCAGCCAGTCAAAATTTCCAACCTAGGGGTCAGCAACATAATACATTTTATACTCAAAGGCAACAGGCTAATAGAGGGGCACGTAAACAAACCCAGTTTGACCCAATCCTCATGACTTATACTGAGCTTCTGCCTCAGTTATTTCAAAATAATCAGCTGGCACCTGTACCTGTAAATCTGATCCAGCCTCCATACCCAATATGGTATGATGCAAATGCTCGTTGTGACTATCACGCAGGAGCCATAGGGCATTCAACAGAGAACTGCACTGTATTGAAATATAGAGTTCAAGCTTTGATCAAGGCAGGTTGGTTGAACTTTAAAAAAGAAAATGTGCCTGATGTAAGTAAGAATCTGCTGCCAAATCATCAGAATGTCTAAATAAATGCAATCTAATGCCAAGAGATCAAGTCGAAGAGTAAGGTTGCAAATATTACAACCCCTATGGAAGAACTATTTGAAATTCTTTTGGGCAGTGGATATGTATCAGTGGAGTACCTATGCCCAAACCACAAGTATAATGGGTATGATGAAAGTATGGCGTGCCCGTTCCACGCTGGGGCGAAAGGACACTCTCTAGAGCAATGCAACCGTTTTCAAAAGAGAGTTCAAGAGTTGTTAGACTCAAAAGTCCTTACTATTACAAAATCTTACCTGAAGAAAGGGATAAATGTCGTGGAGGATATCTCGGTTGCTGAGGGCTCAAGTGATTCTCTTAAGCCAAAACCTCTCACCATCTTTTATCGTGAAAAGCAAGATGCCCCCAGCTGCAATCGGAAACCAATCACTATCACGGTTCCAGCTCCTTTCGAGTATAAAAGTTCCAAAGCAGTGCCTTGGAGATATGAGTGCAAGGTAACTGTAAGGCAAGAGGTATCATCTCCTTCACTCCCAGTTTACAATATCACCGGAGTAGGAGGTTTGACACGAACTGGGAGATGTTATACACTGGATAGCTTGCTAAAGCGCGTGAATGAACCCACTAGTGAAAAAAATAAAGAGAAAGCAAGTGAGAAGGAGAAGGAGAAGGTAGAGGAAGATAAGAAAGGGAAGGCCAAACTCAATGATGATATTTATGATGAACTGGTGGAGGCAATTGTTGTAAAGGATGTAAGTCCTAAACAACCCGTGTTCGAGGAAGAGACTCAAGAGTTTCTAAAGCTAGTGAAGCAAAGTGAATACAAAGTTATTGAACAATTAGGTCGGACACCTGCAAAGATCTCTATATTATCTTTACTGTTATCCTCTGAAGTGCATCGGAATACACTGTTGGAGGCCTTGAAGCAGGCTTTCGTTTCACAAGACATCACAGTGGATAATTTAAGCAATGTTGTGGGGAATATAACGGCATCTAGCTCCATCACTTTTACAAATGAGGAGATACCACCAGAAGGTACAGGACATACCAAAGCTCTCCACATCTCAGTTAAGTGTAAGAACTTTCTAATAGCAAAAGTCCTTGTGGACAATGGATCTTCTTTAAACATAATGCCAAGATCCTCGCTAGAAAAGTTACCGGTTGATATGTCTCATATGAGACCTAGTACAGTGATAATAAGAGCTTTCGATGGAGCTCGCAGCGTTGTTGTTGGGGATATTGAGATCCCGATCAAGATAGGTCCTTGCACCTTTGACATAACATTTCAGGTTATGGACATTACATCAGCTTATAGTTTTTTGTTGGGCGACCCTGGATACATTCGGTAGGGGCAGTTTCGTTTACTCTACATCAGAAAATTAAATTTGCAGTTAACCATAAGTTGGTAATCATATCGGGACAAGAAGACATTCTAGTCTCAAGGCTTGCTTCGATATCATACGTTGAAGCAGCAGAAGAAGCTTTTGAGTCTTCATTTCAATCATTCGAGATTGCAAATGCTACAACTTTACATGGGAAGTTTGGAAGACCTAAGCCACGACTTTTAGAGGCCGCCTTTAAAGGAGACAACGAGAGTTTAGACAAGCTGCTGAGGATGGCTAAAAACACAAGGAGGTTCGGGCTAGGGTATAAGCTAGATAGAGGTGACATCACCAGAGTGCAGAACCGTGAAAAAGCAAAACGTTTAGCAAGATTTGAGAATAGGGAGCATGATAACCCAAAGAGGACTGTTCCACCTCTCAGCCACTCCTTTAGAAGTGTCGGCATAATCCATCAGGAGTACGATGATAGTTCTACAGTGGCAGCAACGATAGAAGAAAGAGAGCAAGTCGGACTTTTTATCTTCTCGTGCCCAGACGATTTCGAGCTGACCAATTGGAGCGTGTTAGAGCTACCGTCTTTTATAAATAATAAGTCAAAGTAATTATTTTTTTCCCTCATTTTCTTAATTAATAAATTAATTTTCTATTTCCCTATGTATTCTATCCAGACATATCATTTGTCTATAATTCTTCCCATCAATAAAGATTAATTCACTTTGTTTCTTTCCTTTGTTATTTCTCTGGGCCATTTTATTCATTTGTTTCCTTTTCCTTTCTTTTCTCCCTTATTATATCTTAAGCAGTAATACTGAGATTGAATGTGATAATGATTCGAAATACAAGTTCGATACACCTATATACAAGGTCGAGTCTGGTGGGGAAATGGATGATGAGCCCTCTGTTGAGTTATTAAGAATGTTAGAAGAAGAAGAAAAGATGATGGGACTACAAGCCGAAGCCAAAGAGGTTAAAATAGGCACTAATATGTCTTCAGAGAGTCGGAAAAAGTTGATAGAGTGACTTCATGAATATGCTGATGTTTTTGCTTGGTCCTATCAAGATATGTCTGGTTTAGATACAGACATCGTAGTGCACAAATTACCGATCAACCCAGAGTTCAAGCCGGTGAGACAGAAGTTACGGAAGATGAGGACGGATATGTTGATCAAGATAAAAGATGAAGTAAGGAAGCAAATTGATGCAGGATTCCTTACAGTATCTAATTACCCTGAGTGGGTGGCAAACATTGTCCCTGTACCAAAGAAAAATGGACAAGTAAGAATGTGTGTGGATTATAGAGACTTGAATCGTGCAAGTCCAAAAGACAACTTCCCGCTTCCTAATATCGATGTGTTGGTTGATAATACTGCTGGGTTCTCAACCTTCTCCTTTATGGATGGGTTCTCGGGCTACAATCAGATCAAGATGGCACCTGAGGATCATGAAAAAACCACATTCATTATGCTATGGGGAACTTTCTGCTACAAAGTTATGCCATTTGGGCTAAAAAATGCTGGGGCAACCTACCAACGTGCAATAGTTACTCTCTTCCATGACTTGATGCACAAAGAAATTGAAGTTTACGTGGATGATATGATTGCCAAGTCAAAAAAGGGCGAGGAGCACACAACTATTTTAAAGAAGTTGTTTGATCGATTGAGGAAGTTCAAATTGAAACTCAATCCTAACAAATGCATATTTGGGGCAACCACTGGAAAACTCCTGGGTTTTGTAGTAAGCCAATAAGGCATTAAAGTTGACCTGGATAAAGTCAAAGCAATCTTAGAGATGCCACCTCCACGAACGCAGAAAGAAGTCAGAGGATTTCTAGGGCGACTCAACTACATCGCAAGGTTCATATCTCACTTAACAGCAACTTGCGAACCCATCTTTAAATTGCTCCGCAAGGACAACGAAGGGGTATGGAGTGAAGATTGTCAAGCAGCATTTGATAAGATTAAGCAGTATTTGCAAGACCCTCCAATTCTTGTGCCACCAACTCCAGGACGACCCCTTATTTTATATCTCACAGTCACAGAAGACTCAATGGGATGTGTATTGGGGCGGCATGATGATTCAGGCAGGAAAGAACGTGCAATATATTATTTAAGTAAGAAGTTCACCGATTGCGAGACTAGATACTCTAAAGTATAAAAAACTTGTTGTGCTCTAGCTTGGGCTGCTCGACGTCTAAGACAATACATGTTGTATTATACCACATGGCTCATTTCAAAGATGGACCCCATAAAGTACATTTTTGAAAAGCCGTCTCTCTCGGGTCGAATTGCAAGGTGGCAGGTTCTCTTATCAGAATATGATAGTGTTTATGTGACTCAAAAGGCCATTAAGGGGAGTGCTTTGGCCGACTACCTAGCTCAACAACCCATAAATGACTACGTCCGGTGAAGTTCGATTTTCCAGATGAGTATACCTCCACCATAACCACAAGTGAGGAAGGTTTAGACCCACAAACTTGGACCATGATGTTTGATGGTGCCTCTAACGAGTTAGGTCATGGGATAGGGGCTATTTTGATATCGCCCAAAGGGGAACTATACCCTCTTACCGCTAGATTATGTTTTGACTGCACACATAATATGGCCGAGTATGAAGCATGCTCGATGGGCATCCAAGCTGCTATTGATATGAAGGTTAAGAAACTTAAAGTTTTTGGGGATTCTATGCTAGTAATTTATCAACTAAGAGGAGAATGGGAAACAAGAGACGTTAAGGTTTTGCCTTATAAACAACTCATAACAGAATTGTCACAAGAATTTGATGAAATCTCATTTGATTATTTGCCAAGAGAAAATAATCAAGTAGCAGATGCATTGGCCACATTAGCGGTGATGTTCAATTTAGAACTCAATGAGGATGTCCGTCCGATTAAAGTTGGAAGGAGAGATGTCTCAGCTTCTTGTATGAGCATTGAGGAAGAACCCGACGGTAACCCCTGGTTTCATGACATCAAGCAATATATAAAGAGTAAAAAATATCCACCAAATGCTTTAGAAAATGATAAGCGCACCCTTCGCAAGTTGGCAATGAAGTTTTTCTTAAATGGAGAGATATTTTACAAGAGGAACCATGACATGGTTCTCCTAAGGTGCGTCGAAGGAAGAGAGGCCAATAGGATTATAGAGGAAATTCATGAAGGAGTTTGTGGCACTCATGCAAATGGGCACATGATGGCTAGACAAATTTTAAGAGCTGGCTATTACTGGCTGACTATAGAGACAGATTGTATTAAATATGCAAGAAAATGTCACAAATGTCAAATTTACTTGGACAAGACTCATGCTCCTGCTTCTCATTTGCATACTATGACAACTCCTTGGTCTTTCTCTATGTGGGGCATGGATGTGATAGGACCTATGGAACCTAAAGCATCAAATGGGCATCGATTCATTTTGGTAGCCATAGATTATTTTACTAAATGGGTAGAAGCAGCTTTTTACCGAGATGTGACAAAAGGAGTTGTAGTCAAATTCATCAAGAAGCAAATTATTTGTCGTTACGGTCTTCCTGAAACCATAATTTTCGATAATGCAAGGAATTTGAACAACAAATTGATGAGTGGGCTCTGTGAGCAGTTTAAGATCAAGCATCTCAACTCAACCTCTTATCGACCTAAGATGAATGGTGCAGTGGAAGCCGCCAACAAAAACATAAAAAGAATAATTGAAAAGATGATTGTAACTTATAGAGACTGGCATGAAATGCTTCCGTTTGCCTTACATGGTTACTGCACCTCAGTCCGTACTTCAACTGGGGCAACACCATTTTCATTAGTTTATGGTATGGAAGTTGTTCTCCCTGTTGAAGTAGAAATTCCATCATTGAGAGTTATCATGGAAGCTAAGTTACAAGAGGCTGAGTGGGTCCAAAGGCGTTATGAGCAGTTAAACTTTGTAGAAGAAAAGAGGTTGACGACATTATGCAGAGGACAACTTTATCAAAGAAGAATGATGAAAGCCTATGACAAGAAGGTGCGCCCAAGAAGGTTTAGAGAGGGAGATTTAGTTCTAAAAAGAATTCTTCCATTACAAAAGATCATCGAGGCAAATGGACCTCGAATTATGAAGGACCATTTGTGGTGAAAAAGGCTTTCTCCGGAGGAGCACTAGTTCTGGCCAACATGGATGGCAGTGAATTTTTAAATCCAGTCAACTCAGATCATGTTCGAAAATATTATGCATAGTTTCTGATGTATTTTGAAAAATTTCACTTTGATCTCAGTATTATGCTTGAAAGGCAGTTTTGTGTATCCATTCTCTATTACAGCCTACAAATTTGAACCACATCTTGGAGACGTGTGTCCTTGTCATTTATAAAGTCTGGTCTCCATTCGTCTCTTTTTATATACGAAGGACGGTAGCTTTTATATTCACGTCTTCAAGGCTATGTGTTACTCAAAATCAAACATAAGGTCACATGAAGCCTTAGGGGCATTTTGTTCTCTAGAACATTGGGGCAAATACGACATTACAAAGTTATCAGGGCAAAGTCGTCGTCCCATTTGTTCTGGTTACTCTCGATCAAGTTAAAAGAATTTATGAAGGAAAGCAAAATACGGTGATCGGGCTATCTGAACAATCCCAAGTTTTTATAAAAGCAAGTGATTTCACTCTATTTTTGCATCCAAGACAAATTTTCCTATTATCATCATGCGTCAAACGCACATTTCATGCACCGTTTCATGCGTCATTTCATGCAGTTGCCTTGGAGAAGTCTCCAAAAAGCCCTATGGCAGAGAATTTCATGACGACTCATTTTTGCTCAAGCAAGCTTGTTTAGTTTTTATTGGTTAAATCGAACCCGATAGATCGTGGTCAAAGCCTGTGTCAAGCCAGGTCCATTGCCTTTTAGTTTTCTGTTGGTTAAATCGAACCCGATAGATCATGGTCGAAGCCTGTGTCAAGCCAGGTCCGTTGCCTTTTAGTTTTCTGTTGGTTAAATCGAACCCGATCTATCGTTCGGACACCGTATTTGGTCCGACTCGCTTTCGTTTTTTTAAAAAAAAATTATTACTGATTTATTTATTATTTTTTTATGTTTATTTAGTTTAAAATAACATAATTTACTTTATTATAAAATTTAATGTAAAGTTTTAACTAAATCCAATTAAGTTTTAAAATTAGATTTTATTTGAAAATAATTGGTTTTTTTAAATCGATTTAAAGATTTAAAAATAACAGTTTTTTTCTCCCATTTGATTTTTTCCTTCATACGTGTATCCCCTCCCCTTCTTCTCCTCCCTCTTTTTCTCTCTTGCCCCTTTTTCTTTTTTATCGTTATTTTTAGGTGTATTTAAGGAGGGCTGCAGTGGGGAGGAGAGGACAGACAGAACACCCATACAGAGAACACCAAGAAAAATTCATTTCCTTCTTTCTCTCTACCATTACTTTCTCTTCTTCTTCACCCAGGTCGGCGACCCCGACGATACACAGACTACACACGTCCCTCTGTGATCACAAGTTCAGACAGCCTGCACCACAGTAGTCCGGTGCAAAGCTCTATAATCCCGACCAACAACAATAATATAACGAACAACTTCTACAACCGACGCACGGATCACCGACCACCTGACTCCGACCTCGAGTGCTCCTTCACGGTTTCAGACCCGCGGGCACACCAAGAATTTCCTCACTGCAATACGTAGTATAGAAAAAAGTTGTTTTAGAAATGATTTGATTTTTTTATTTGTTTTAAATAAGTTTGTTTTAAATTTGATATATATATATATATATATATATATATATATATATATATTTTTAAATAAATTTGTTTAAATATGATTTCATTATTTTTAAAATAAGTTTGTTTTAAATATGATTTGATTAATTTTAAAATAAGTTTGTTTTAAATATGATATTTTTTTCTTTAAAACAAGTTTGTTTTAAATGTTTTTTTTTAGTTTTAAGGAAGTTTGTTAGAGGAATTTCAAATCTAAAACAAAATAAATTTTTTTATTTTATTATTATTATTATTATTATTCGGTTTTTATTTTATTTTATTTTATTTTTTTAAAATAAAGATTTGTATGATAAGAATTAAAACTAAGTTGTATCATGTGGTGTTGGCATAGTGTTAGGTTACTTAGGAGTAATTCAAATTAGGAGTAATTTTATATCATTATTTTACGAAACAGCTATTTTAGATAAAAAAAAATTAATATAAAAAAAACTTTCGTTTTTATAAGATTTTAAATCTTAAAATATTTATATTAAATGTTAAATAATATCTTAGGATGTTGGCACATTGGTAAGAAGTTTGTATATAGACTCTCATGTCACAAGTTTAAGTTTTGATGGGCCTTACACTAAAATTATTTTTATTTATTAATTTTTCTTTTCTACTAAATAATTATTTCGAACATCCCAATGACAGAAATTGGATCTTTCCTATATTCTCAAAGTGATAATTTGTTTTTCTAATGGTCTTTCCGCCACTCATGCTTCTTGGTTCATATTTTACGATAAAATATGAACCAATAAATTTGGAACATTTAAAAATCAAACACAAAAATATTTTCTTTTTGGACTAAAGTATAATAGGATAATTTTTGACAAAATATGGTACCATTTTCGAACGGGTATCGTAGGGTGCTAACACCTTCCCTACGCTCAGTCGACTCCCGGACCAAAAATCTATTTTCGCAAACCAAAATTTTAAAATAGGTGATCAATCACACCTCATAGATGATTGGTGGCGACTCCAAACCCTAATCTCGAAAGAGACCCGTCAGGGGATGACGTCAGTCGCTCCGCGTCGCGATGACGTTGCGACAATATCCTTCAAGGGATAAAACCATGCACATTTGAAGAACTAGCAACTCACGCTCATGACATGGAGATAAGTATTGCTCGTAAAGGTAATGAAGAGCCTCTAGTCTCAGATGTGAAGAAAGAGAAGAAGGAAATGAGCACAGAGAAGATCTCCAAGGGTTCTGCGAAGGAATCTATGGTCGTTAACACGACCCCTCTCAAATTTTCCTCGAAAGGAAAAGAAAAAGGAAAGAAGATAGAAAAGCGACAAGATGGAAATGTTAGACCTTACAGATATGTCTCTTTCAGATATGTTAGAGCAACTACTGGAAAAAGAACTCATAGAACTCCCTGAATGCAAACGATCTGAACAGATGGGAAAAACAAATGATCCCAACTATTGTGTATATCATCAAGTCATTAGTCATCCAATAGAAAAATTCTTCGTTTTGAAAGAACAAATCTTGAAGCTCGCTCGAGAAAAGAAGATTGAGCTGGATCTTGATGAAATGACCCAAACAAATCATGCTGCAATAATCCCAAGTTCTAGCAGCCAGTCGTCCAGAATCTCATTTCATGACGACGAAGTGGTTTGGATCCAATTTGGGACCCTCGAACCTATGGCCATTTTATCCCAATATACGGCTCATAATAAGAACTCCCAAGAAAAAGATGAATTTACAGAGGACAGAGAAGAAGAATGAACTCTTGTAACTTGTCGGAAGAAGCAAAAACAAAATTTTGTCAAGAAAGAGTCTCGCATATATCGAGACCATAAAAGAAGAAGCAGAACTCAGACGAAAAAGAAAAATAAAAGTTTGAAGAAACCTAAGCTGGTCGTGGAAGAAAATGAATATATTTCTCGACCTCGACAAATGATAACTTCAGAACATTTCTTTCCAATGAGTTTCCTTAATGATAATCAAGAGGAAATCTTTGAAATAGTTGTCTGTCACACTATCACTGTAACTGACAATGACAATGCTTCTACAAGTTCAACAGAAGCAATGACAAAGTTAGAAGATATGTCATCTTTCAATATAAGTGATTTGTTGTCGCTTCCTCGAGAGGTAAAAAATGTTCTTGTTAAGGCATTGAAAGATTTTGACATTCCAGTCTCTCAAGCAAACACATGTGCTTCATGTTGTATGTTTATAGACTTCACAGATGAAGATTTGTTGCTTGGGTCAAAACCCCATAACAGACCACTATTTGTCTCAGAATATATTCGAGAACAAAAGGTCAGCCGAATTCTTATTGATGATGGCTCAGCTGTCAATATAATGCCCAAGTCAACCATGAAACAGCTAGGCATTTCGATGGAAGAGTTATCAAATAGTAAATTGGTGATTCAAGGCTTCAATCAAGGCGGTCAGCGGGCGATTAGCATGATTTGTCTTGAACTCAGCATTGAGGACATAAAGGCTAGCAGTCTGTTCCACGTTATAGATTCCAATACCACCTACAAGCTACTATTAGGGCGCCCTTGGATTCATGGAAATGGCGTAATATAGTCCACGATGCACCAATGTTTCAAATTTTATCATGATGGCATCAAGAAGGTTGAGGCTGATACGAACCCATTCTCAAAAGCTGAGTCTCATCTTGTAGATACGAAATTCTATATGAAGACTGAGATTATAAGGGAAACTATACCGACGAAAATCCCCTTGATCAAGAGCTGTGATAAACCTAAGTTACAGCAGCATGAAGACTCAGATAAAGGGTTAATCAAAGAAGTAAACATTTCTGATGTTCAAAAGAATGAAACATCTTTCAGCACCAAAAAGTTATGGGCCTTGAAGGTTGAGAAAGCGCCAAGTGCTCCTATCCTTCACTATGTCCCTTTATCTCGGCGAAAGAACGGTGAATCACCATTTACGGAATGCTCGGGAAACTTAAAGGTTGGTTATGCAGAAATCTTGAAAGAGAACTTCACCACACCTCTTACAAAGATAACAAAGCAAGAGGCTAAAAAGCCTAAGGACGACCAGATAAAGGTGATCTTGCCAGAGAAGCGAATGAAAGATGGATTTGACCTAAAGGCATATAAGCTTTTGGCAAAAGCAGGATATAATTTTACAACTCATACTGAGTTTAAAAGCCTAAGGATCTTCGATGAAATACCTAAACTTTCTTTAACCTAGAAGAAGCTACAAAAAGAGGGTTACGTCATACCTACCTCAACAGCAGACTTTGGATATAAATCACCAGAGCTTGTTCGCATTACCAGGAAAGGGAAAGCAAAAGTCGGAGACACGAACCATATTACGATAGAAGAAGCTGACGACCTTGAAGAAAATAAAGAAAGTACTAACCAAAGGGTTTCTGCCTTAGATCACATCAGACCGTCAGTGGCACGCTTTTTGATCTTCGAAAGATTAAGTGCGGATACCACAGAAGAAAAAGCTTTAAGTTCTACGTGCACTTCGACTTTTCAGAGGTTAGCTGCGGTCACAAGAGAAGAAGGAAGCTCATGTGTACCTAGTCCTTCTAAACGACCTTCATTTTTTCGAAGACTAAGCTTTACACTAGCAAAAAATAAGGACAAACATTCCGCGTCAGTTTTTGAATGCCTGAGACATGAAGGGATAGGAGAAGCTTCAAAAACAGGCAACTTACTGAGACGAAAGGTGATAAAGAAATCTGTAGTAATGTTGCCTTTAGAATGAGAAGAAGAACTCGTATTTTGTAAGTATGGAGGGCTCCTTGAAGGTAAAGCCGCATACTATCATCCTCACTAAATCGGCGGATGAGAGTGGAGAATACGAGGAAGATAAGGTCGAATGTTGTCATTGAAGAGGCCTCAGACACTGAAACATCTGAAGAAGATGTCGAAGAAGCCCCATAATCATTAGAAGATGGCAACCAGACAACAGTTGACGAACTTAAGGAAGTAAATCTTAGCACGATAGAAGATCCGCGTCCAATCTTCATAAATGCGTCACTTACTCGTGATGAAGAAGGTGAATATATGAACCTACTCACCACATACAGAGATATTTTTGCTTGGTCATACAAAGAAATGTCAGGACTTGATCCAAAAACGACATTCCATCACCTTGCAATTAAACAAGGATATCGGCCAGTGAAACATGCACAACGACGATTTCGACCAGAACTTATACATCAAATCAAAGTTGAAGTCAATAAATTGGTAGAGGCAGGTTTCATCTGTGAAGTGAAATATCTAACATGGATAGCAAACATTGTTCTTGTGAGAAAGAAGAACGGCCAGCTTCGTGTGTGCGTTAATTTTCGTGACTTTAACAATGCATGTCCCACTGATTATTTTCCATTACCAATCACCGAAATCATGGTTGATGCAACTACAAGACATGAATCCTTATCTTTCATGGATGTATCATCAGGATACAACCAAATTCGGATGGCACTCGAAGACGAAGAAATGACAGCATTTCGAACTCCGAAAGGGATATATTGTTATAAAGTAATACCCTTCGGACTAAAAAATGCAGGCGCCACTTATCAACGCGTCATGCAAAAGGTCTTTGATGACATGCTACATAAACATGTCGAATGTTACGTTGACGATCTCGTGGTTAAGTCCAAAAAGCGGCAAGATCACCTGAGAGATCTAAAAGTTGTCTTTGATCGTTTGAGAAAGTATCAATCAAAGATGAATCCTCTCAAGTGTGCATTCAGAGTTACCTCGAGTAAGTTCCTTGGTTTCATTGTAAGACATCGGGGAATCGAAATTGATCAGTCAAAGATTGACGTTATTAAAAAAATGCCAAGACCTAGGAACTTACATGAGCTGAGAAGCCTTTAGGGTCGTCTGGCCTATATCAGGAGATTCATCTCCAACCTAGTTGGCCGATGCCAACCTTTCCAGAGATTGATGATGAAGGATACAAGTTTCGAGTGGGATCAAGCATGTGAAAATGCTTTTGAAAGCATAAAAAAATACTTGCTGAATCCACCTGTCTTAGGTGCACCCATAGCAGGAAAGCCGTTAATATTATATATCACGGCGTAAGAAAGATCGCTCGGAGCATTGTTGGCGCAAGAAGGAGAAAAAGGGAAATAACGAGCCCTTTATTACTTGAGTAGAACCTTGATCGGAGCTGAGTTAAACCACTCTCCAATTGAGAAGATTTCTTTCTCTCTTCTCGCCGTCGATAAATTAAGACACTACATACAAGTCTTTACGGTGCATATAGTTGCTAAGGTAGATCCAATAAAATATATCCTGTCTAGGCCGATCATTTCGGGACGTTTGGCAAAATGGGTAATTTTGCTCCAGCAGTACGATATCGTTTACGTACCGCAAAAGGCAATGAAAGGGCAAGCATTGGCAGACTTCCTAGCTAATCCTCCGGTCCCATCAGATTGGAAATTGTGTGAGGACTTGCCTGATGAAGAAGTATTCTATGTTGAAATAAAGGAACCTTGGACCATGTACTTTGATGGTGCAGCACGAAGGAATAGAGCGGGGGCAGGTGTTGTCTTTGTTTCACCTAAGAAACATATGTTACCCTATAGCTTCACACTTGGTGAATTGTGTTCAAACAACGTTGCTGAATATGAAACGTTCATCATAGGACTTCAAATTGTCATAGAAATCGGAATAACATACATTGAGATCTACAGCGATTCGAAGTTGATAATCAACCAACTTCTGTTGGAGTATGATGTGAAGCACGAAGACCTTAAGCCTTATTTCGTTTATGCTAGACGACTACTGAAGAGGTTTGATGGTGTAACACTAGATCATGTTCCTCGTTCGGAGAACAAAAAGACAGATGCCCTAGCAAATTTGGTTACTGCTCTTACAATTCAGAAGATGGGACGTTGCACATTTCACTCTACCAAAAATGGGTCACCCCACCAATCGAAAGTGAGCATCAAGAAGCAAATGCTATATCAGTTTGCATCATTGAAGAAGAAAATTGGCGATAATCCATTATAGATTATCTTCAACATGGAAAGCTTCCGATAGATCTCCGACATAAGACTGAAATACGTAGAAGAGCTGCTCGATTTATCTACTACAAAGATACTCTTTACCGACGCTCATTTGAAGGCCTATTCCTTCAATGTTTGGGAAAGGAAGAATCTGCTAAGGCATTAGAAGAAGCACACTCAGGAGTTTATGGTGCTCACCAATCTGGACCAAAGCTTCATTTCCAATTAAAGAAAATGGGTTATTATTGGCCCATAATGGTTCAAGATTCTATGGAATATGCGAAGAAGTGTGAAGCTTGTTAGATTCACGCTAATTTCATACATCAGCCACCAAAGCCTCTGCACCCCACTGTAGCTTCGTAGCCATTTGAATCTTGGGGACTTGACCTTGTCGGTCCTACAACGCCCAAATTTTCAGCTGGACATTCCTACATACTCACAGGTTCTGATTATTTTTCAAGATGGGCTGAAGCGATTGCACTAAAAGAGGCAAAGAAAGAGAACATTGCAAATTTAGTCCAAATTCATATAATTTTTCGGTACGGAATACCTCAACGAATTGTCACTGACAATGGCAGACAATTCTTCAATAGTCTGATGGACAAACTATGCGAAAAGTTTAGCTTCAAGCAATATAAATCGTCCATGTATAATACTGTAGCGAATGTGTTGGCAGAAGCATTCAACAAGACATTATGCAATTTGTTGAAGAAAGTGATCTCCAAGACAAAAAGAGACTGGAAAGAGAAGATCGGTGAAGTGTTATGGGCTTATCGAACTACTCATCGTACTTCTACAGGAGCTACGTCTTACTCTTTAGTTTATGATGTAGAAGCTATCCTTCCATTGGAAAGAGAAATTCTATCACTACAAATGACCGTGCTAGAAGGTTTAACCACTGAAGATAATGCAAAATTATGGCTTCAAGAGTTAGAAGCACTTGACGAAAAGAGACTTGATGTGCAACAAACATTGTAAAGCTATCAGGCTCGAATGACCAAAGCTTTCAATAAAAATGTTCGGCCTCAGGCATTTCAGGTTGGTGATGTGGTGCTTGTTGTTCGAAGACCTATCATCACGACGCGTCACACAGGGAATAAGTTCACACCTAAATGGGACGGACCCTACATCATCAAAGAAGTCTACACAAATGGAGCATATAAGATCATTGATAAAGATGGATTGAGAATTGGTCCAATTAACGGCAAATTTCTTAAAATATTTTATGTGTGAAATGTAAACACTCTTTATCGTAATAGTCTAAACTACATGATACTCCTGGCCCGCTTGAGTTAAAAAGGTGAACGGCCTAAAAAAACGTTAAAAAAATATATCTTGTATTTGAACTACGTTATGACTTGATCCCTTTCATTGATGGGTACGTAGGCAGCTTAAAGGAAATTTTAAGTTCAGTCTATAATAAAAAAAAATCTCAAATCATGAATCAAGGCAATTTTATTCTTTTATGATTAAAAAAGAAGAAGTATTATTATCATGAAATCATAGAATCCATACATGAAATGATAAATAAAATATATATATATACACAAAAAAGATCCTCTAAAATCGCGGCATCCACTTGAAGTCCTTCAACTCTTGTTGCGCATCTTCCAATATGCAACGATAGGCGTCAAGCGATCTGACGTCCGCATCATTCACAATCGGAGCACCTTCAATATCATTCATCTTCTCTCGCACTTTACAGGCTTCAAGTTTTTGTTGGTCTATGTATCCATCTTGCTCGAGAATCAGCTTAAAAACTTCACCTCGCTGAGCTTGGGAAACTTTGAGTTTGGCTTTTAGCTCTTCTTCCTCTTGCAGTAGTTGTGCATGTTGTTGTTGAAGTTTGTTCTTCTCTACAAGGGCATGTTCCTAATTGTATGATATCTTCTCTAAGCTAAATTTGCACTCATCTAATTGACGATCTTTGCTCCTAAAGTCAGTTGAGAAGAAATTTACGATTGTAGGTTGTTATAAGTTTCAACCTTTCGAAAATAGTCACCTATAAATTCTTCAAGATAAGCAAGGTTAGCTACTCCAGTTTCCGAAATCGCATAGATAATTTTTCAAGCCTCTGGTTCGAATTTCACAATTGTATCAAGTGGAATACGCGTAATCTTCTTATATAAAGTTTCCCACATAATTAAGGCAATTTGTCATCGACTGTCGAAAATTACGTTAGCTGTACAAAGGTCAGAGACCTCTGGCATGACAACATGTACCGCCTTCTTAGCTGGTGTAGAATCCTCAACAATTTCAGGCAAAGGATCAGAAGAAGTTACAACCCTGTCAGTTGGCACCTTGAAATTTTCGACGCTAGCGACAATTGGATCTTGAACACAGGGACTTGTCAAAGATGGGACACTACTTTGCTCGTCAATTCCTTCGAGGAAATCATCCAGAGGTGACTAGAAATTTAAAAAAAAAAGATCATAAAAGAATAATCATTAAAGAAAATATAAAAAGAAAGAAAAGAAATTCACTAACCAAAAGTGTAGAAGGAAGAGGAGAACATTCTGAAGAACTCGTTATACCTTTAAAGAATTTGTCATCGTCACAAACCGATAGTGGTTTGGATTTCTTTGACCTTTTCCAGTGATGATCACTATTACTACTATGACTTTCCTCATCATTCTCAGAATTGAACTTCTTCATCTCTAACAGACGAATTTTTCCCCCTATTATCATCACCAACCTTTTTGGGAAATTTGGGTTTGGAAGGAGGAGAGACGCTACTTATTAACTTGCGTAAGTTCTTTTTGAGATAATCTCCATTTTCGCTAGCCACCAATCATTGTATTGAGGAGTAACTTGGCTATCTAGATTTAGCGGACCGGCATGGAGGTGTACTTGAGATGATTTTCTAGTTAGAATACAAAGCCTCCAATAACGTAATACATTATCTAAGTTGATTGGAGGAACCTCTTTCCCCAAATCCTTCGGTATATCTTGATAAAACCCGAACTGTCGACCAAATCGATAAGGACTATAAGCCTCAATGACCATCGAACTTGAACATCGTGATGATATGAAGTAGGACTTCGAGGCTTGAGAAGAGTGACCAATCTCAAAATGAAAGTTTGTCATTACCTTTCAGATCTTCATCTCTATTTCTGAACTGTAAAGTTGAATGACATGATATACTTCCTGTGAATTATGTCACGAGCAGCAGCCTCCTTGAAGTATTTAGCTCCACCTTCTCCAGAATAATCAACCATCATCGGACCTCTAACCGGCATGGGAGTTTTGTAATGTGTATGGAAATAATGAGCAAGCCAACCATGAACATAATGTATGGGAAAGCAAGCACCTGAGTTCCCAACTGAAGTTGCGCATCGTGGATCTGGCCGAGCCCATGATAAATGTTGGCCAAAACAGGAATGGCAAGGCTAAATACAATACCTTCAGCCATGTAACTAGCAGTTTTAAAACTTCTGGACAAAGAAGAGAATTCTTGCTGGGAAAAACGAATATGCATAACCAACATGATAGGAAAGCGGCTAAATATGTTTGACGAATATACATAACCAACAGGATAGGAAAGCGGCTAAATATGTTTTTCCCCTACATTCATCTTCTATGCCCAGCTGGTCAAATAACCCAATTTCTTCCATTGACCAACTGCGACATACTGTAGGAGTCTCATCCGGGTTATGGGTTGAGCGAGGTCGAGCAGTTTTTCATGCCCTTCGAGAAGGCGGCTATGCATATTTTTTATCTCCTTTAAACCATAAAGAGATTCACAACTTGACAGGGACTCGATTTCCTTATGCCATAAAGTGGCAAAAAGATACTTACAACTCTTTGGGAGATTTCCCTCTTTTTGTGTAGATGACGCTAATAATTCCGAGTAGCTTGGAATAACTTCATTATGACACCAGCCTTTGATGGGAAGTCCCGATAATCTCCACATATCCCACAAAGAGAGGGATAACTCGCCAAATGAAGTATGAAGAGTATTAGTGGAAGGACACAAAGCTTCACAAAACGCTCGAATTATATCGTTGTTACGATCATAGGTGTACAAAGAAGCCAGCATAGCATCTAACAAACGATTAGACTGCAGTGTATCCTTATTTCAGGCAACGGTGACTTCTAAACATTCCCAATAACAAGGAATATAAAATAATTATCCATGTAGCTTTAATATAAAGCCCCAACGAGATGAGCCTTCAATGATCTTGCGACCTAGTGTTGATAATGGATTTGAATTTGGTTCCTTGTTATGAAGAGGAGAGTCTAAAAACCATGTCGTTGAGGAAGTATCATGAGTCAACGCTCTCTCTTTGGACCATTTAGATAAATAGCCAAAGTTTTCTAGGTAGGGCCAACCTTTAGGATTTTGTATTGGCTCATCTACTGGGAGAATAAGTCCGTTGTTCAGCGATTGATCATTGTCCTTTAAAATAACCAAATACCTCTTCTTGGGATCAGGGTGTTCCGCAAAGTATACCATAATGCTGCAAAAAATATATATATACTATTATGGTTGTGGAATATATGTATATATATTTTACAAAAGAAAACAGCAAAGTAGTCACTATCGGGTAGATAAAGGTGACTGTTGCTGGTATAGGAACACCTTAACTGATCGAAAATGTGTTAACCTACTCAGCAAAGATGTCACGCTAAGGTAGATAGACGTGAGCATTGCTATTATAAGGTGTGACTACTGCTGGTATAGGAACACCTTAACCGATCGAAAAAGTGTTAACCCACTCAGCAAAGATGTCACGCTAAGGTAGATGGACGTCAGCATTGCTAGTATAGGGGCGTGACTACTGCTGGTATAGGAACACCTTAACCGATCGAAAAGGTGTTAACCCACTCAGCAAAGATGTCACGCTAAGGCAGATGGACGTCAGCATTGTTAGTATAGGGGCGTGACTACTGCTGGTATAGGAACACCTTAACCGATCGAAAAGGTGTTAACCTACTCAGCAAGGATGTCATGCTAAGGCAGATAGACGTGAACATTGCTAGTATAGAGCGTGACTACTACTGGTATAGGAAAACCTTAACCAATCGAAAAGGTGTTAACCTACTCAGCAAAGATAACATGCTAAGGCAGATGGACGTGATCATTGCTAGTATAGGGGCGTGACCACTGCTGGTATAGGAACACCTTAACCGATCGAAAAGACATTAACCTACCCAGCAATGTCATCACCGAAAGATAAATGAAGGTGACCACTGCTGCTAGAATACCAAGATCACAAATAAATAAGTGATCAGCCAAAGGAGGAGTGACACCACTGTAAAGAATGATTTCAAGACTCAACTACTAAATTTTGGATTGGTTTATAGACTTTATCACAAAATCTAAGTGTTAGTCTTTATATAGAGCAACTTCAATAAAATAATATGAGGGGCATCATATTTGCAATTAAATAATGTGAGTATGTTCAAGTTTTACAAGAAAAATAAAAAATAAAAAAAAATCAGAGAGAGATTTTCAATTGAAAATGAAGCTTGATAAAATAAATTTCAATTTTTTTTAAGTTTGATTAAAACTCCCTGACGCATGGTAGGGAGGTTTTGTTTAAAAAAAAAAGTTCTTGAAAATCCTTCTTGCAAAGAGATGTTAACTTAATTTTTTTTTGAAAGCTCTCCAGTAGAAAAAAGTTAAAAAAAAATTATTTTGGCAAGTATTTAATAAGAATTAAAAAAATTTGCAGAAATAGTAAGGAGAAATTTCTTACTCTTTGTCGATTGAATACTAGAAGCCAAGAATTTAAGAAAAAAAGAAAGGAATTTTGAAGCCAACCTTTTCACTGGACTTCTGTGCTTCTACAGATGTACATGAAGACTCAATTTATAGGCAAAAAGTTAGGGTTCAAACCAGAATAATAATTCAAATCTCAATTCAAATATGATTACTTTTTCAAATTATGGTTGGAAATTTGCTTGGATTCTTAAATTAAATTTGACCCAAATCAAATCCCAACTCAAATATGATTTTTTTTTCAAATTATGGTTGGAAATTTGATTGGATGCTTAAATTAAATTTGACCCAAATCAAATCTCAACTATACTTTTTTTCAAATTATGGTTGGAAATTTGATTAAATTCTTAAATTAAATTTGACACAAATCAAATCCCAACTCAAATATGATTCTTTTTTTCAAATTATGGTTGGAACTTTGATTGGATTTTTAAATTAAATTTGACCCAAATCAAATCCCAACTGATTTCTATTCAAATTCGAAATTGAAATCTGATGGGATTTTAACTCAAATCAGCCCCAAGTATGATTCTTCATTCAAATTTAAATTTTAAATTTGATTGGATATCAAATTTAAATCCAAACTTTCAAATTCATCTCAAATTTGAATTTAAATTATATTCCAAACTTTTAAATTACGTTGGATAAATTCCATATTTTTCAAATTTGATCGAAAATTCAAATTTGAACCATAATCCAACATTCAATTTAAAGTTGGATAAATTCCAAATTTTCAAATTCATCTCAAATTTGAATTTGAATTATATTTCCAACTTTTAAGTTAGGTTGGATAGATTCCATATTTTCAAATTTGAACCATAAATCTCGCGTTTAATTTAATGTGGGACAAATTAAATTTTTTTTGAATTCATCCCAAATTTGAATTCAAATTATATTCCGACTTTTAAATTGGGTTGGATAAATTCTATATTTTCAAATTTGATCTAAAATTAAAATTTGAACCATAATTCAGCTTAATTTTCTGGTAAATTAAAAAAAAATCTCGAATTCATACCAAATTTGAATTTGAATTATATTCTGATTTTTGTTGAAAAAATTTTCATGTTTTCGAATTTGAGCCAAAATTCAAATTTGAACTAAAATTCAATGTTCGATTTAAAGTTGAATAAATTCCAAATTTTCAAATTCATCCCAAATTCGAATTTGAATCATATTTTGACTTTTAAATTAAATTCAAAGTTAAAAAAACTTATGAAAATAATTTAAATTTTAATGGATAAATTTCATGTCTCATTTTAAATTGTGCAAATTTATTGTCAATTGGACCTACAACGATATCTTGGTCCACGATTAATATTTTTTCAAAATTATGACTTAAATTCATCTTTTTAATTGCACAATATTTTCGAAAGTCAGCCACAATTATATTTGGCATAAATTTCGAAAATGGGCATTTGTAGAACCATAAAATTTGGGCCAATCATAAACGACCACATCATTATCTATTTTATTTATGGATTAATTATATATTAACGCTAAATTAAAATTAAAGATAATTTGACAATTAAAATATGTAATTGAGTCATATGAGTATTGGGTTAGAATCAATTTGGTTCACAAATTTGGCCCAAAACCCAATTTACCATGAAATAAGGTGGATTAATATTTAAATTTAAATAAATCCATTCGAAGAATTGGGCTTGGCCCAAAAGTATTCAAGTCCAATGACCCACCAAAGCCTATGGAAACCTCTATAAATAGAGGGGATCAAATTCATTTTCAAGGGTTCAAAATTGGAGAATTGAGAGAACTCATACCAAGTTAAAGACTCTCCAAAGACTTTCGAAGAACATATAACTTCAAGGATAAATATTAGAGATTGAATCCACTATACAATATATACAAATAATATAAAAGTTCAACTCCACGAAATATAATTTCTCTCGAAATTTTGTGCGAACAGTAATTAATAATGTAGTTATAAAGGTGTTGGAATTTCAAAAGTTTTCCAACTTATTCATCTCCTATAAGTATATATATGAAGTTCCTTTTTTTTATACTACAGTTTAGCTCTCTTAATTTGCTTCTTTTCATTTCTTGATTTCTTCTTCTATTCTTTTATAGATTTAGCAAGGTCATATTGCACAGTGACCTAACATATTAAGTATCGGAGTTTCAAAGTGGTTTTGTTTATAGTTTGGTCACATACATCAATCAAAGATAGACAATCTGTGAGAAATGTTTCTTGAAATATCAAAGATAGACAATCTATGATTATTTTTTCATAAATAATGATACTTTTTAAATATTTTATTGGTAAAAAAAGGAATTAGGTGTCATTTGCACGTGATAATCAAGGTTTCAAATGTCTGGAAATGTCGAAATCTCAATTTCATAGAAATATTGATGGAAATATCGATAAAATGTCGATGTCGATGAATATTTCTGTAAAAGTTATAGAATTTAAAAAATCGTAAAAAATATTTAAATTGATATTATGTATATGGTAGTGACATTTTGTTGATATTTTCCATATTTTGTCGATTTTTTTTTACTACGATCGTTTTATATCATCAAATCCATGAAAACATGGATATGAAATAACGACGTGTCAATGAATATTTAGAACCATGGTAGTAATATGCTAGCAACGAGGATAGGAAAATTTACCAAGAGACCCTTGTTCAGAGGGCTTATAAAGAAAAGCACTACTGAGTTGCTTTTAATGAAATGTTTCCTTCTTGGGAAAAGAAATCACTTAGGGAATTTGACCGATTTGATCTAAAAATGTTTTAGGTTTGCTCAAATGACCCAAATTCAGATTTTTCACTTATATGAACCAATTTCTCTTTTTCTGACATGTCAGAGAATGTGGTTTGACGAAATTGCCTCTGTTGTATATGAAAAAAATAGACACATCTATTCTTAAAAAACTCGACCGAGATCGCACAAAACTCGACGGAGTTTTTACAAAATTCCCCATAATTTTACTAACCGTTGGTCTTCGATTTCCCCTTTCTTCTTCCCTTCTTCTTTCTTCTTTCCTCTTTTTCCTTCTTTCTTATTTCTCGTATTTCCTCTTCTTTGGTTGAACGAGTACCGTCCAGTCTTCCTCCTTCATCGAAAGTGATCTCAAACAAACTGAAAGGTTAGTATTTGGGATATTTGTAGTCTTTATACTTTCTTCATCGAGTTTTGGTCATTGATAATAGAGCTGTTTTCAAACGATTTTTTTTTATTGTGTTTCTCTGTTAAAGTTGATTGTTGAGGTCTGTGTCTAAATATTTTCTGTTAAATGTGGAAAAAATAAAAGAAGTGTATGGGTTTTCTGAACTGGGAAGGAATCTGGGTTTTCGTTGCATCCCAGTGGAGTTTTGATGAATCTTTATCGAGTTCTTCAAATTTTTTCAAGAAAAGTATGTTCGCAAACTCCGAACTAGGGGATCTGAAATTAGGTTCCATTTAGAACATAGGTAGGGGGATTTCAGATTAGGGTTCTATTTAGAAGTTTCAAACTATGATCTAATGCAGGGGAGTTCAAATTAGGGTTTAATTAGGGCGATTTCATATGGGTTTTTCAAATTAGGGTTGAAGGTGAAAAAGCCCCAATTTTATCTATCCATCTCGACGGAGTTTTGTTAAAACTCTAGGAAGTTCCTTCGTGTAAGCTCACTCAATTGGTTAAATCCTGGTCGCGAACTCCTTCGGGATTTTGAGAGAAAAATTGGAAAATTGTTCATTTTTGGTTAAAACTCTGGGGAGTCTTCAAGTTTAAGCTTAGTCACTTGGTTAAATACTGGTCGCGAACTCCCTTGGGATTTTGGAGAGAAAAATTGAAAAACTGTTCATTTTTTGTTAAAACTCTGGGGAGTTTCTTCATGTTTAAGCTCACTCACCTGGTTAAATCCTGGTCGCGAACTCCCTCAGGATTTTGAGAGAAAATTTTGAAAATTCGTTAAAACCTTGTTAAAACTCGAGCATAAACTCCCTCGAGATGCGTGGGAAAATTTTCCATATTGTTATATTTCTATCATCTGCTTATTTGTTTCTGGTCCTATATGTTATAACCAATTTACAAAACTCGGCTGGGTTTCTACGCAACTCCCTCGAGATTCACACATCTCCATCGAGTTTCTTATGCAACTCACCCGAGATTAACCAAACTACATCATAAATACAACTCGTTCTCTTACTCTCAACGGATCAAAAACCAGCAAACAATGTTTTTAAACTTAAAAAGAAGGGAAAATGATGCCTTTACACTTAGAAAATATAAGTTATACTCTGAAAACAAAAAAACTAACCTGATCGTTTGAAGATGACGAAAGACACGTTTCAAACAATAGATCTTTCCGAGGTTAAAAAAAACAATGGATCTTGCACGAAAGCACGTTTCAAACACTGAAAGTAATTGTTCTCTGCGGATGAAGAGAAATACAAAAAAGAACTAATCCATTTTGAATGAAATTAATTGCATTAATGATCGTACAAGAGGTTGGTGACTAATAAAATCTAGGTTGGTGAAATATATTAAAAACTCCGTCGAGTTCTATGCGATCTCCGTCGAGTTTTTTTAGAGCTATACATTGTCAGGTTTTTTATATAAAGCAGGGGCAGTTTCGTCATTTCACGGACCTTGATTTGTAAGCAAAAGAGGAATTGGGTCATATAAGTGAAAAATCTGAATTTGGGTCATTTGAACCGACCTAAAACATTTTTAGGTCAAATCCGTCAAATTCCCGAGTTATCTTCTATTCATAGCAGAAAAGGGAAGGAAAAAAGCCACAATTATTGAGAAGGGAAAACGGGGGCACGATAGCAAAAGAGGAACAGTCTCAATTCAGGTACTACGCACCGATTTTCTGCAATTACCTCTTAATTCCCAATCCTAATGAGCTCCAATTTCTGTCTCGATTTCCTTATGCCATAAAGTATATTTTTGTGTGGAGAATTGTTGAATGGCTGTTCTCGTTTATGTTTTTAAAAATAATCTTAAAGTATTATGATGAGAATAGCTCATTTTCGAAAACATCCCAATGGTGTTTTCTGCGTTTTCGAGATTGTTTTAAAAGAGTGTTCTAATTCTGGATATTTAATTTTTTTTTTTATTAAAAACGGACAAACTCACTCTATATTTGATATGTTTTTTATGTTTAGTTCAACAATGGGTGCCTTCACTAGTGGTATTTTATATGTTTTAAAATTTCTTACAAACTTAGTTTTCTTATTCTAAATTCCAAGTTTATGTGTTCCAGTTTTAGGAAGTGAGAGTAAGAAAAGAAAAGATTGATATTCTTATGGATTTTTCCTGTCCAAGAGCTGCCAGTTATCTCTTCTTATTCATGGGGTGCTGGACTTGCTATTAACTTGAATTAATGGGGCTTTCAAAGAGGAATCTTTCGTATGTTGCCTGTGATTCACGACCCCATTTTTGGGTCTTTGAAGAATGACTTGCTTCAATACTTTAAATGAGACATATGATAGTTTTCATAATGGTTTTTTTTTTTTTTAATAAACTGTTTTCAAGATTTAGTAATGTATATTATTTAACAGAAGTTTATATGGAAGATTCTAAATGTTTTATGGATAAGATAGTACAAATGCATTCTTGTTTGGTGGAATATTTCTTTTCCACATAGACTAGCCAAAATAGATTGTAGGAATGCATTTTTGGAGGGAAGGTTAAGTTTATGATTATCTACATATCTTCTAAACCAAGATGATGATGTTGTGAAATTCTTAGCAGAATGCAAGAATGTATGAACATTTTGGCAGAATTAGTGGATTGTCAGTGATCCCTTCCGTAATCTATTCTCTTGCCTTTTTAATATTTTTATGTACAAATATGACTCGGGTCCTTTTCCCATAGCTTTGCATCCCAGGAGATTCATGTATGATCTGGACTTATCCATGCTGCTCTCATTTTGGTTTTTTTTTTTTTTTTTCCATGGAAAAGGAAAGAAAATTTTTCATTGACGAAACAAAACATTAGTGTGAGTAGCAGCAACTTACGTAGGAAAAAGATCATCAAACAGCTAAATGCATGAAACTACCATCAAACCAAAACATTAAGAATGAATACTCGGCCATCTAAAAGTCTCTACAATAGCTAGAACAACGATATCTTCAGCTCCAAAGATTAAAAATGATCTATTGGACCACCAGAAACTTCTTATAGCCAAGCACCCACATTAGTTGAAGCAAAAACGAACCAAAAGCTTGGAAAAAGAAAACAAATGCAAAATATCACAAACAACAACAAAACTCAAATGAATATCCCGATAGAACACAAACAAATAAAATATTATTGAAATATAAAAGAGTAAAGCAGTACAATAAAACTCCAAAGTATTCGAGGTACTTGGACCCTCCCTCTCTTGAGATAACTTAAAAACCCTACAAAGAACAATTGTCTACCGTCATCCTTTCCCACTCACTCTATCTATAACAATTCCCTAATAACAAATACTTTTAGCTAGTTACTTATATACCCTTAATACCTAAATAACATTCCTAACTACTCTAATAAAATAACATTCCTATCATAACCATGACTTTTAAAGCCCACAATAGCTTCTACGAACTAAAGATCTAAAGCATCATCAAAATCTTCCCACACAACAACAACATCATATTTATGGTTGTTTCTGTTGGCTTAGTTCTTTGGATTTGTTTCCGTTGGCCATATATTTTGTCTGTTTCGTAAAAGGAAAGAAAGGATGAAATTAAATTTCAAGTCCATAATTCAACAGGTCTTGGTGAGTTTGCTCTGTCAAACTTTATACTTCAATGCTCAAGACTCTCACCAAGTATTGTGGTACACTTGCTTTGCAATGTCTCAAATATAAAGTTCACGTTAATCATCAAAACTTGCGAGGAGCTTCTAATTGTAAGTCACCCAAGTTAAGTTATATTTTGTCTGTTTCGTAAAAGGAAAGAAAGGATGAAATTAAATTTCAAGTCCATAATTCAACAGGTCTTGGTGAGTTTGCTCGGTCAAACTTTATACTTCAATGCTCAAGACTCTCACCAAGTATTGTGGTACACTTGCTTTGCGATGTCTCAAATATAAAGTTCACGTTAATCATCAAAACTTGCGAGGAGCTTCTAATTGTAATCATCCAAGTTAAGTTATCTTTGCAGGTCTCAACTCAATGTGGGTTAGCTCATGAAGAACGTGTTGAATATTAAATCCCATATCAATTAGAAAAGAATTTAATATTTGGTTCAAACTAGGGCTCTAAATAGTAATTACAATCGATATTTAAACACATTCATGATGTTTTGGAATAAATATGTTGGAGATGATTGACAAGTTTTGCTTTATGACGAGGCTTTGGATAATTATCATGGTTATATTTGAGCAAAATATTATGCATGCATGAATTGTGAAAGAAATTCTTTACCATATTAATACTATCAAGGTTGAAATAGAAATTGGTCATGGATGGATGGAGCTTGCTACCTCCCTATTTCCTGATTCATTGGTGATTTCAACCTTCACTGGATGGATGGAGTCAGTTTCCTCCCTAACCCCTCAGGGCAGTTTACTATATGAAAGCTCTAGAAAAAAATGACGGGCTTCTTATTTGTTTCTGCCCAGCATCCATGGGATGTTTCACTTCCCTTAAGATTACAAAAGAATGATCTAGTACAATTCCATTCGTGGACTACACATGAAGTCTACTCACACGTTTCATGGCATCATCTCAGGCGACACCAAAAAGCGAACCCCTTAAAGGGGGTTTCCAAAGATAAGTTCTTCCTTTGAGTTTTTTCCCAAGACCAGTTAAGTACGTGCAACAAACTTCAAGAAAGGCTTTTGAACTACATTCTATCTCCAAGATCATGCTATTTTTGCCTAAACTTTCAGACTAGACCCACCTCGACTTCCTTCATTTCCTTGTAGCTAAGTGCTGGAGGAGGCTTCTTAATAGATTCAACCTTTACTGGTGCCTCCCTAATAACAATGGCTTAGCTCTTACTCAACTTCTTTGCCGTCATCTTTTAAAAGGGCAAGCAAGAATTATTTGGTCCAATACTATTACAACAATCCTTTTGTGGCTTTGAAGAATCGAAGGTCACTCTAAGGAGCCTACACTAGTTTTGAAGACTTCTGGGACTTGGATTTTTCTCTTCTGCTGGTGTACGTTGTCCAAAGACTTTTGTAACTACGATAATTTGATGATGTATGCCAACTGAGATCCTCTTTCTTATTTTATACCTTTTTTTTTTTGAGAAAAGACCAAACTTTAATCGAGAAGAGTGAAATAATAGAAAAGGGCATATAAAAACAAAACCCAACAAAAGGGAGTCAAACTAAAATAAAAGGCTCCAATCAAGCAAGATCAAACCTAAAGAATAATTACATAAGGTTTTGGATATTGAAGTCCAAAGAGAAACATGAAACTGAGCAATGGCTGAAACATCCTCCGAAAATCTCTTAAACCCTCTCAAAATCTTGTTATTCCTCTCCAATCCACAAACCCCATAGAATTGCTAAGAAACCCACATGCCACAATAACCGACCCCTGTCAAGAAACAGAGAGTGGTGAAGAACTTCCTCCAACATCAAACTACACTCACTGACATGAGAAAGCAAACAAGAATAAGTTGATGAAGCAAACTGGCAAGACCGAAGGAGATGATCAAGGTCCTTGTAAGCTCTCCTACAAAGAATACAACACTGGGGCCGCTTAGAGTAGAAGAGTGCTTCATGATGCTATTCAAAGTATTAACCCTGCCACTTAAGACCCGCTAGGCAAAAAATCTAATCTTCTTTGGAATCTTAACCTTCCAAAGCGAAGAAAAAACAGCGCGATGAGAGGGATGGGGATCCACCATACACAAGAATAAGTAAAACAGCGCGATGAGAGGGATGGGGATCCACCATACACAAGAATAAGTACTTACAGGAAAACTCTTTTATAAGGTTAGGGGACCAAAGATGAGAATCCTTCCTCCTCGGATTAACAACAAAATCCCCAAGCAAGGTTAACAAGGCCATAGACTCCATCGTCTCTCTATAGGACAAAGGACGAAGAAAACCAAGAAACAGAGAAGAGTCATTACCTAACAAAGGCAAGATTGAAGCTAGCGAACAATCTCTTGTGGAGGAAAGGTGAGGGAAAAGAGAACACAAAATTCAAAAAGAATGCATTGGATGGATGTCCGGGCATTGTGAAGAAAGGACGCTTACAGAGGTGAAAGGCCTTTTGGGGATCCCCAGGCCCCCTATCCTCCCAAAAGTAAGTATCAATCCCATCCTTTTTTTTTTATAATTACCTTCGGCTTGTGGGAATTTTGTCTCCCTTGTATTTTCCTTTGCTCTTTTATACAAGTTTTATTTGATTTCATATATTAAAAGAAAAAAAAAATTATCAAACCTTGGAGATAGAACTCTACTTTTTTTTTTTTTTTTTTTTTCCTTTTGATACAAACAAAGCTTATGTGATTGATGAGGAAAGGAGAGCAAAAATTGAGGAGTTACAAGAAGGCTGTTGAGGAAATGAAGTCAAACCAAGAAGGAAATTGATTTTTCCTGTTCGTAGATAGAATATCGTGGGCTTTCTTATTTTCTTTGTCCTCTTTAGTTTGGTTTGGGCCTTTTGATTTCCATTTTCCTCTTTAATTTTTTGGTTGTCATTTATTATAAATAAAGATAGATGAATTGACTAACACAAACATAGAGTCATGAGAAATTATTCAAGAAGAGAGTTTGGAAGCTCCATACTTGTATATCCTTAGAGAGTTTGAAATACTTGTACAGTAATTCATGAGCGTTTTTTTATGTGAGGGAAAACTAAGAGAAATTATTATAAAGGGCTTTTAAACTCTTGGGAGATTCTCCCTGACATTTTAGTGGAACTTGCAACGGTAGTAAAGAACTAAACGTAGCTTACATCGGCTGAACCAATATAAATCTGGTGTTAATTTTCTTTCTCCCTAATCTTTATTTATCCCTCTTGTTGCTTAGAAGTTTTAGGTTGGTTTATTTATTCTTTTAAGCTGGAAGTTCCAATTTTAATTTGAATTCTGCATTAATTGGAACAAGAACCTGCGGATTAGCTAACAAATATTTTTTTCTGTTGTGATTGAGATAATTTTAATTGACTGTCTTTATTCCCTAATAACTGGTCTCAGAGCCCAAGCTTGAAGAACGATGACTGGAGAAGATAAATTGCTTGTTTTTAATGGATCAAATTGTTTGTTTTGGAAGAATAAGAAGGTTGAGGAGAAAGAAGTTGGTGCAAATGTTGTCAATGAACAAGTACATGATGCTCTAGTTCTTGCAGTTGAGAGCACTCATGATACATGGGTGATGGATTCAGGTGCATCATTTCATACTACTGGACAACATGACATCCTTGAGAATTATGTTGCAGGAAATCATGGAAAGGTGTATCTTGCTGATGGAGAGCCTTTGGACATCATTGGAATCGGTGACGTAAATTTGAAAATGGCGAACGATTCTGTTTGGAAGATTCACAAGGTACGTCACGTTTAATCTGATTTCTGTAAGGCAATTGGATAATGAAGGATGTGAAATATTTTTCGGTCAAGGACACTGGAAAGTTTCAAAGGGTGACATAGTAATTGCTCGAGGAAGAAAGTCAGGAACATGTATGTCAACAGCAATAACAAAGATATGGTGGCTGTTGTAGATTCTTTGAGCCAGACCCAATTATGGCCCAACAGACTGGGACATATGAGTGAAAAAGGTACGAAAGTTCTTCCCTCTGCAAGGAAGTTACATGAACTTAAGGCAGTTGAACACAAGTTATGTGAAAGTTGTGTATTTGGGAAGCAGAGCCGTGTTAGTTTCTCAAAGACAGGTGCAACGTTAAAGTCTTTAAAATTGGAACTGGTTCACATTAATGTGCGGGGGCCTTCTGAAGTTTATTCCCTTGGAAGTTCTAGATACTATGTGACTTTCATAGACGACTCAAGCAGGAAGGTATGGACTTATTTTTTCAAACATAAGTTAGATATACTTTATGTTTTTAAAACTTGGAAGACTATGATAGAAAATGAGACAAGCCTGAAAATCAAGAGTTTGAAGTCGGACAACGACGATGAATATGTTGATGGGAAATTTAAGAAATATTGTACGGACAATGAAATATGATGGTAAAGACTATTCCAGGAACACCACAGCAGAACGGTGTGGCTGAGAGAATGAACAGGACACTGAACGAGCGTGCTAGGAGCATGAGATTACATGCGGGATTGCCTAAGATGTTCTGGGCAGAGGCAGTCAACTGTGCAACCTATCTAATCAATAGAAGTCCAATCATATCACTAGACTTCAAATTGCCTGGAGAAGTATGGGGCGGTAAACAGGTTAACCTTTCCCATCTAAAGGTTTTTGGCTGTGTATCTTACATTTACATTGATGTTGTAGATAGGAGTAAACTAAATGCTAAATCCAAGAAGTGTTTCTTTCTTGGATATGGCGGAGCTGAGATAGACTATAGATTTTGGGATGACCAAAACATGAAGATTATTAGAAGCAAGAATGTGATCTTCAATGAAGGAGTTTTGTACAAAGATAGAGCTAAAGTTGAATAAGGAAAGACGGAGTCAGATGAAAGTACAGAAGAGAAAACTCTGTACACAAGTTCTCCTGAGGTTGAGATCAAGGCAACAAGGATTGAAGATCGGAATATAATTACTCTTGAGAAAATAGTTGTGGAATCTGAGGAATCAATTGTAGAAACTGATGAGGTTTAGAGAATACCACCAACAATAATTAGGAGATCTAGCAAAAGGATCAGATCACCGCAGAGGTATTACCCTACTTTGAATTATATTTTACTGACTTACAGAGGTGAACCTGAATGTTACGAAGAGGTGGTTCACTTGGAAGATTCTGTCAAGTGGGAGTTAGCCATGAAAGACGAAATAGATTCTCTAATGACTAATCAGACATGGCAACTTACTGAGTTACCAAGAGGTAAGAAAGCTTTGCAGAATAAATGGGTATATAGAATCAAACAAGAGTGCGATGGCAGCAAAAGATACAAGGCAAGACTTGTAGTTAAAGGGTTTCAACAAAAGGAAGGTATTGATTTTAATGAAATTTTCTCACCCGTAGTTAAACCAACTACCATTAGAATTGTTTTATCAATAGTGGCAGAAAACGATTTGGTTTTAGAGCAAATGGACATAAAAACAACATTTCTTCATGGTGATTTGGAGGAAGAAATTTACATGGTACAACCAGAATGATTTGTAGTACAGGAAATGGCATGCAAACTTCAAAGAAGCTTGTATGGTCTCAAACAGGCACCTAGACAGTGGTATAAGAAGTTTGACAGTTTTATGTGCAGCAATGGATTCCAGAGTGAGGCAGATCATTGCTACTACATAAGAACTCAATGTAATTCATTTATCATTTTATTGCTATATGTTGACGATATGTTGATAGCAGGACCAAATAAAAAGGACATTCTGAAGATAAAAGCTGAATTATCTAAAGAATTTGACATGAAAGATTTTGGAGCTGCTAAACAAATTCTAGGGATGAGGATCGAGAGGAAAGATGGTATTTTGACATTGTCGCAAAAAGAGTATGTCAATAAAGTGTTAAACAAATCTAACATCGGGAATACAAAATCTGTAAGTACTCCTTTAGCTAATCATTTTAAATTATCTAAAGAGTACTCACCTACTGCCGAGCAGGAAAGAAATCATATAACCAGAGTGCCATATGCTTCAGTTATAGGCAGCCTGATGTATATCATGGTTTGCACAAGACCTGACATTGCACATGTAGTGAGAGTTGTCAGCAGGTATTTGAGTAATCCAGGAAAGCAACACTGGGAGGCTGCAAAGTGGATCTTCAGATACTTGAAAAAGACAATTGATTATGCTCTGCACTTTAAAGGATCAGATTTTAAACTGCAGGGATATGTAGATGCAAATATGGCAGGTGATACAGATGGCAGAAGGAGACTACGGGGTATGTTTTTACTTTAGGTAATACTGCAATTAGTTGGGCTTCTAAACTGCAGAAGATAGTGGCACTTTCTACGAAGCTGAGTATGTTGCAGTTACTGAAGCAAGCAAAGAGATTATATGGCTTCAATCTTTAGAAAGAACTTGGCTTGAAATTGGGAAAAGGGCTTTTGCATTGTGACAATCAGAGCGCTATTCATTTGGCAAAGAATCAAGTGTTTCATTCGAGAACGAAATACATACAGGTGATATACCATTTTATTAGATCAATTTTGGAAGATGGAGTGCTTGTGCTTCAAAAGGTTCCAGATTGTCAGAATCCAGCCGGTATATTTACCAAGGTTGTTCCTAGTGATAAACTGAAGTTGTGTGCAACTTCAATTGGACTTCTTCACCAATAGGGAGAAGCTGTTACTGTTGCAAAGGATACATGTTTCTTGTTTTTTCTTCAAGTGGGAGATTGTTAAGGAAATGGAGTCAAACCTTGAAGGAAATTGATTTTTTCGGTTTGTAAATAGAATACCGCGGATCTTTTTATTTTCCTTGTCTTCTTTAGTTTTAGTTTTAGTTTGGGCCTTTTTACTTTTCCTCTTTAATTTTTAGCTTTGTCATATATTATAAATAGACATAAGTGAATCTTTGAGAGATGAAAATACATAGAGAGTCGTGAAAAATTCTTCAAAAAGAGAGAGTTTGAAAGCTTACTACTTGTGTATCACTTAGAGAGTTTGAAATACTTGTAGAACGATTGGTAAGCATTTTTTGTGTGAGAGAAACGGAGAGAAATCATTGTAAAGAGCTTGTAAACTCTTGGGAGATTCTCCTTGACATTTTAGTGGAACCTACAACGATAGTAGAGAACTGGATGTAGCTCACATTGGGTGAACCAGTATAAATTCAGCGTTAATTTATTCTCTCTAATTTTTATTTATCGTTTTTGTTGCTTAGAAGTTTTAAGTTGGTTTATGTATTCTTTTAAGGTGTAAGTTTCAATTTGAAATTTGAATGATGTATTAATTGGAACCAGAACATGATCTCGGATTAGCTAACAAATATTGTCTGCGTTTGTGATTAAGATAATTTTAGTTGAGTATCTTTATTTCCTAACACAGACTCTTCAACCAGTTTGGATCATACAAAGGGAGTTATCTCAAAAACTATTTTTGTTGTGGAGATTACTAACAAATCCAAGGATAAAAGTCTAGTAACTTTAATATGTTCATGTCTCGTCTGTTCTTGCTGATCATGAAGCTCAATTGTCATAAAGTCTGGCATTGTCCTTTCCATTTCTTTTGAAGTGACCTTCTACTGATAATTGTTTTCTTTCTCCATTAACACTTAGCTTAACAGTGATGTATTTATTCTAGTGACGAAGATGGAAAAAACTCACAAGGATAGCAGCACAAGTATAACCCGTGTTCTCTTTTGTGGGTTTCAATTTTCTGGTTCTCATAATTATACCAAAGAATATTTGCAACCTTATCCCTTCATTCAGGTACAATGGAGAATTTCCATTTAATATTCTTTCATTCTCTTTTAATAGAATATGAGGTGCCAAGCCAATATCTTTTCTACACAGGTTATTGTGCAGCTATATTTTAGAATTGGAACTCTGTTTTGGGTAAATTATTTGTAACCATCTTTATAGGATTGGATAATCATAGTGTTTGGTACTCTGTTTCATATTTGTTTTTTTCATGAACCTCTTTTTTGTTCTTTTTGCAAGAAGATTTTGGCTTGTTTCAGAAGCTATTTTCCAAATGCTTTTTCTGGTTTTATATTAACTTGTTTTTAAGAATTGTGATTGGATCACTAGTTGAGGTTAACATTATTATATGCATATTTCTGTCGTTGTCCACAAATATGTGATTTTGGAAGAATAAAATTTTTTTTATTTATTTTGAAAAACGTCTCATTTTGAGAATGCTTGAAAAAACTAAAGAAATGGTAACTTTTAGAATATAGTTATTCAAATATGTTTCCATAGTTAGTCAAATATTTTTAGTTTGTGTGCAGTGTGTGTTTTCTTATTTCTTATTTTTATTTTTGAAGTACTTGAGATAGTTTGCATAGACTACAATGTGGACAACTTGTCATACATTTTGTGTTGATTATCATTTCGGTATGTAACTTCAACTGGTTTGTAAACCATATTATTGGCTTATCATAAAATATGAGGCAGAGTTTGAATAGGGCTTTCTTGTTTAGGGTAAGAAACGAGCTCTATTTGATTATAATTTCATTTTCTATTGTGTGTTTTTGAAAAGTATGCTTGTTTACTAACAATATCTTTAGTAAGTTCACCTAGTTTGTAAACCATATTATTGGTTTATCATGCAATATGAGGTTGAGTTTGAAATGTAGGGCTTTCTTTTTTGGGGGTAAAGAAACCAATTTAGGCTCTATTTGATGATCATTTTGTTTTTTTTTTTTTTTTTCAATTATGCTCGTTTGCTGACATTTTCTTTGGTATGTTTTTCACTTTTCTTAAAAACACGTTTGAATTCTTAACCAAATTTCAAAAACAAAAACTGTTTTTAAGAAAAGTCCTCTCCTCCCTCGCGAATTACCTCCAAGTTCAAACCATTCTTACTTTTTAGAATCGAAAAGACCTAATTGCACCAACATTTAGATAATTAATTTTTGTTTTAATCACTAGATTTATTACAATTTGTAAATTTGTGAATGCTGCCCAAATCTTTTGTTAAACAGCTTCATTTATTTGAAAAATGTAGGTTGATGTCGTTCCATTGGAGGATGTACCTAAAGTTATAAGCAACTACCACATTTGTATTCCTAAAATGATGAAATTAGATTCTAATGTCATCTCCCGAGCTAGCCAGATGAAGCTCATAGTGCAGTTCGGTGTCGGCCTTGAAGGTTGTTACTATGTCCATTTTTTTAGATGTATAATTCTTCCTTTTTGTCTGGTTTTTTATTTGAAATATATTTATTGAATTTCATAATTGAAGGTGTTGACATTGATTCTGCCACAAAGTTTGGAATCAAAGTTGCCAGGATACCAAGTGGAGTAACTGGAAATGCAATGTCATGTGCAGAAATGGCTATATACCTAACTTTAGGACTTCTTCGCAAGCAGGTAAATTTATATCACTGAATATATGTTTTAATCCTTAATCTTTGGATGTTTTTTCAATTTAGTCCCTATTGTTTAAAAAGTTTCAATTTAGTCCCTTACATTTTAACATTCTTTCAATTATAATTTATGGATGTTCAAATCGGTTGAGGATATGTTTGCATTACGTAATGGTTGGTTAGTGAGTTGGCAAAATTTTAGAGGATAAATTAGGTCAATGGAGGAAAGTTTGGAGGATGAAATTGGCTGAGTATACTCTGAATTGGGTTTTTTCTTTCTATTTGTTAAGAAAATGAATAGAAGATTAAATTTTCCGTAACCCGTTGGCTTAAGCTTTTGAATCTAGTGGTGATTTAATATGATATTAGAGCTGCTGTGTTCGAAGCTTTGTACTGTCATTTTCTCCTAAATTAATATTGATTATCACTGGTTACCATGTGCTAATTTGTAAGCCCATGAGGGGTAGGGTTAATAGTGTGAATAAAAGATTCAAATTTACTGTAACCTAGTAGCTTAAGTTTTGGGTCCAGTGGTAATTTCACAATTTGATGTTAGCTATTATTGTTTTCCACTGCACGTTTCTTTTCTTAAAAAGAAAAAAGAATTTCTCATTTATTCCATTTTATTTCTTTATATTATGTATTTTTTCAGAAAGAGATGCAGATTATGGTTGACCAAAGAAGACTTGGAGAGCCAACTGGGGTTACACTCCATGGAAAAACAGTAACTCTCTCTCACCCTTGTCTTTGTACATTTTAGAGAAGCTGAGTTTCAGAAAATTTCTGAATAATCTAGAATGACCACTGGTAGGGCCTTTACATTGTTACCATCAGGAAACCCAATCCTTTATAATATAGGCTAGGTTTAGGATATCGAGAATTAGTTACAATGACTACTCAAACAACAAACTGAACTAATTAAATAACGAACTAACTAAAACAGTTTGATAACTATTTTGTTTTTTATTTTTTATTTTTGAAAATTATGCTTTGAAACACACCTATGTGTCCTATTTTGTTATTTACCTTTTTACATTTCCAAAAGCTAGAAAAAGTAGTTTGTGAAAACTTGTCCTTGTTTTTTAAGTTTTGGCTAAGAATTCAATTTAGCAACGTGAAAGACATACCATAGAAATTGTGAACAAGCAAGAATAATTTTTTAAAATCAAAATTATTATCAAATGGGACCCTTATACCTTTTGTAGGTTTTCATCTTGGGCTACGGAAACATTGGTCTTGAATTGGCGAAGCGCTTGTGCCCGTTTGGGGTAAGAATTATTGCCACAAAGCGGAGTTGGACTGCATCTAGCCAGTTGAATGGTAATGAAAACAAACCAGAAGATGATACTTTCATTGTTTAATCTCTTACTGATCAGTGTCAATACAATTTCATCGTTTTCGTTTTTGAAAGGTGCGAATGACGATCTTGTTGACGAAAAAGGTGTTCACAAGGACATTAACAAGTTTGCGAGCATCGCGGACATTGTTGTTTGTTGCTTGAGTCTTAATAGCGAAACAGTAAGACTGCTTCTTTGGTTACTTCATGCCTTTGTAGAAATTATTATTATGGAAATTACGTTACATTACTAAAAGTAGATTGTAAATCTTCTAAATTAGTTTCTGGTGCCCATCTCTGTTGATTGAATATTAATATATGCTTCAATTCTATATAAAATAACTTAGATCACACCTCCCTTTTCGCTAGATGACTTTTATCAAATGATATTTGCATCTTTGGCCTTCTAATATATTTCTGTTGGCAATGCCACTGGACTTAAAAGTCCAGGTTCGATATATCAAAGGGTCGTTATTTTTCTCAATTTGGTTTTTAATATTTAAAAATTTTCACTTTTACCTTTAATGTATTAAAAATTCTCAATTAAGTCATTCCATAGAAAAAATATGTTAAAATTTGTTAATAGAAAGCTGTGTTATTAAATTAATTTGTTAATATATTTGGATACGTAAGCCTGGCATCCAGACATGCCACTTGGAAGAAATAGACTTCAATGTTGATTAGTGGTAGATTATTTTAATGTGTGAAGTAGTATTTGTTTACTGTATGGGAAGTCAAGTAGGTTACAATGTTAGTTACAATGTTAGTTCAGTCCATTACCTTTCAGACTCATCACCAACTAACACTTTTGGTAATTTTAATTTCAGGCCGGTACTGTGAACGAGTCGTTCTTATCTTCAATGAGAAAGGTTTGTGGTTCCAGTAGTAAATTGAATGAAGTATTAAAAACTATCATTGGAATTTTGCTTCATACTTCTTTTTCCCTTATGCACTATGTGGTTTAATTAAGTGTGTAATTACAGGGTTCACTTTTGGTAAATATTGCTAGAGGTGGTCTCCTAGACTATCAATCCACTTTACATTCCCTTGAGTCTGGTCACTTGGGAGGCTTGGGCATTGATGTTGCTTGGACTGAGCCATTTGACCCCAATGACCCCATTTTGAAGTTCAATAATGTCATCATCACTCCCCATGTTGCTGGAGTTACCGAACACTCTTATCGGGCAATGGCCAAGGTATTCCATCGGTATCGTTCTACGATGGTCTGTTTATTGTGATACATTATTTAAACCTTTCCACGACATCCTTATCGAAGACTTCTAACATAAATAGAATATGGGCGAAATGTATAATCTAATCCAGTATGTCTCATTTTTAATTTGTCTCTAATCTTTTAAAAAATTTAATCTTATGTACAATATGCTTTCTATGCAGGTTATTGGAGATGTTGCCCTTCAACTTCATGCTGGATCTCCCTTGACCTCGACGGGTATCGAGTTCGCTAACTAATTTAGATAGTTTGGAATGAAAGTTCTCATCCTTCGAAACAATTTGCTTTTTAATAAGAATTATAGCAAAATGTTTCTGAAGCTCCATTCCCATTGAATGCTCATACATTGATATCGATACCGTGGAGCTATAAATCGCCTCTGTGACTGACTGCAGCTCCCAGCCCTGTGATCAAACAATGGCTGCCAAGATTTGCATTCTCATTTAAAAACATAGTTCTATTATTGTCTATGTGGTTTTTCCATTTCTTTCTTTTCTATGCTCTCCATGGAGAATTCTACTTTATATGTTCGTTTCATGTTCTCGTGAGATTATGCAGGAATAATGGGAAATTCGTGGTTCGTCAGAGATGGGATTCAGAAGGAAAAAAATAGAACTGGATTAGACAAAAATCTAACTTTGAATTACAAGAAGGTAACAAATTTGAAGTTTTTTCTTCTTCTTTTTTTTTTTTGGCTAAATTACATAAAATGTCTGTTATATGTAGTTGGTTGAAAACTGGCCTTTCAACATTTTAAGACCTTCACTAATAACTGATAAAGGCAAAAATTTAGTGAAAAGGACACGTCATCGACAGTTCAACCACTCAATTGTTTATATTACGCACAAGAATTTTTGAACTTGATTCCAACGTTTGAATGGATAACCGTGCGTATTCACCCTTAATGCGCATTTCACGCCTAAAATCTTGGGAATAACCGTGAATTTAAATTCTTTACACCAACAGGTATCTAGACTCTCTATAAATACCTTTAAATTAAAAGGGGGAGGTGCGTAAACATTTTCTATTGAAAAATTTGAACAGATTAAAATCTTGTACTGACAAAATCTTCGGAGTGCTAATTCCTTTCTTGCAAGATCTTATTTTCGAGTGTTCTTGAAGATCGTATTGGTTTAATCGAATTTTTTTCGGTTAAAATAATTGACGTCATCTGTGGCAATGCTAGCTCTCTTATTCGTATTAACGATTGTTACTTGATTTGATCACTCTCCCTTTCAAGCTATGGCGGATAACATTTCCCAGTAATCTAGCGTTGATGGTAAATGTTCCTCAAGTCGTACCGCCATTTGAGGGTGGGAGTGGGTCGAAGGAATCCGCCTTGTCCGAACTCATCAAATTTTGCGAGGAGGATGGATCTAGAATTAACTAGATTGTGGGCGGAACTGAACGAAGTACAGGTAGAGTTGGGCACTTGTGCGTGAAGATATCAGAACTAACCATGGCATTGCATCGAACTCAAGTCCTTACCGAGCCTACTAGAGATATACCAGAGCCCTCGGCATGATGCAACAGAGGATGATTGAGGAAGACGTAAGTACAAATTCACCTATTTGCCGAGACCCTACTAGGGGAAAAGTGTTGGTGACTGACGAACAGGATAATCCTTGCTGAGGAACAATTACGACTGCAAGTGAACTACTAAACCTGGGTCCAACTAGTAAGTGCCTCTAAGGTAGAGCGTATAGAACCACTATCGATCTTAACGGGGATCTACGCGACTATTTGAACTCAAACATGGAGGGTTTGCAGTAGACCTTGAATGGTCAACCTAAAGACCAACAGACTGAGCAGCAAACTCCTCTACATCAAACGAGCTGCATCTAATCCATGCATAGTGGGAGTGAGTCAAACTGCCCAATAGTAGGGCAAACACCTACACAGACTTAGATGACGGTTGAAATTCTGATTGTCCAGGACATCGTGAAAGAAGTCATAAACAAGTTGCAGAATGACTTTGATACTCTGATACAGAATTGTAATTTGGGCGATACTACTTGGGTTGAGACAGGAGAAAGGGGATACCAATCATTTACCGCACCAAATATGGCATATGAAATGCTACCAAAAGTAAGGAAATCGGATATAAAATCGTATGATGGAATGGCAGATTTGATAGATCACGTCAAGCTCTACGAAGGACTGATGGAGCTCAACCCTGCAAGTGACGAGATTAAGTTTCGAGCATTCCCAGTAACTTTGAAACGACAGTTGAGATCACGGTATCGACAATTGTGGTCAAACTCTATCTCATCATGGAGGTAGTTGAGAAAAGCCTTCATCAGTTAATTCTCAGCCCAACACGGACGAAAGAGGCCAGACAAACATCTGGTGACTATCCGGCAAGAGGAAGGAGAAACTTTCGAGATTTTGTCAGTAGATTCATGGCAAAAAAAAAAATAAAAGGGATGGATTGTTCGGACGATGTGGCCAGAATGACATTTATCACTGTCATGACTAATCCCGACTTAACGAGGTCCTCCGGATTGCAATCAGCACAAACCTAAAACGAAGCAATTCAGCAGGTAAAGAAGTATATGCATGTAGAAGATGTTCTCAAAGTGAAGCAACTACTTCTATCTAGTACTCAGATAGTTGGGATTGGTAGAGTTCGCAACCGAGTAGGGATCAACCGAGTAAAGATCATAGAGATAGAAAGTCGCACTACGATAATCAATGTTGACAACATCAAAACAGAAAGGAGAATTATTAACGGCCACGTTGTTATGATCGGTACACGCTAGTGAATGTACCGTTAGTGGAGATCTTGTTAAGTATCTAGAGTAGTGATTTGCATACTATGCTCATAAGGCTTGAGAAAACTAAGTCCGAACAAACAAAACTGGAACAAGTATTGTCGATTTCACAGAGATCATGACCATGATATTTCGCAGTGTTATGACCTTATTGAGACATTGATCCAACAGGGTCGTCTAAAGAAATATGTGGGGCAGAGAGAATTCATGTTCCACACAATGTAGAAGAAAATATGACCGACCAGATTGAGATGATAGAGATCGGTCACCATCCCTCAAGAAATGTGACCAAAGCGATGAAAGGCACAACGTCATAATTACAATCTTTGGCTGACCAAGTAGAGGACAGTCGAGAAACAATCGTAAAGCTCTGATCCGTGAAGTTCAACATGAGGTCAATACCTCATACACCTGACCCACAATAGCAGTAACTTTTATTAGAGAAGACTTTGGAAGGAGTCCCACCTGACACATAATGAGGCTCTGATCATTTCCCCAATTATCGACTACGTCTGAGTGAAAAGGGTGTTGATTGACGGGGGAGCATCAACGAATATCTCTCTCTAAACCTATTTGGTTCTAGGTTGAGACAGAAGCCAGTTGAATAAATGCCTGACACCGTTAGTTGGAATTTTTTAGAGAATATGTGGCAATCCAAGGATGTACCGAACTTTCTGTTCTAATCGGAGAAGGCGGCAATGAAGTTCGAAAGATTGTAGAATTCGTTGTAGTTGACGGGGCTTCAGCTTACAACGCAATTCTGGGCAGACCATACATCCACGACTTACAAGCTGTTCTTTCTACATTGCACTCAAGAATGAAATATCCGATAAAGAATGGAGTTGGGGTAGTAAGAAGAGTAGAAAGCATTAAGAAAGTGTTATGCAACTGCTTTGAATGGTGCCAAAACTTGTGTAATTGCTAGGACATCGACTGCGGCCGAACAAGCTTAATCAACTCTTCAAACGACACCTATTGAGTTAGAGGAGGAAGATGAAAGATGGGGCACTCCTATGGAATGGCTTGAACAAATTTCTCTTGATATTGCAAAGAGATAGGTGAGCGTCAGAAGAAGACTGCAAACTTCCTTAAAGCTGATTTAATAACTTTTTTACGTGCAAATTCTCATGTATTCACGTAGTTCCATGAGGACATTCTGAGCATTGACCCAAATGTAATAGTCCATAGGTTAAATATAGATCTCGACTATAAGCTGGTCAAGAAAAAGCACCAACTTGTGGACGCTGCACGTAGTCTTGTAATTTCTGAAGAGGTTAATAAACTCTTGAAAGCTGAATTTTTCAAGGAAATTTATTCCCTGCGTGGCTCTCTGACGCAGTAATGGTCAAAAAAGGTAATGGAAATTGGCGTATGTGCATTGACATTACAAATCTAAATAACGCATGCCCAAAAGATAACTTTCCACTACCAAGAATTGATCAATTAGTAGATGCAATAGTGGGGCACGAACTATTAACCTTTATGAATGCTTATTCGGGTTACAATCAAATTAAGATGCATGTGCCTGATTAGGAGCATACAACTTTTGTAATTGACCAAGGGTTCTACTGTTATAAAGTAATGTCCTTTGGATTAAAAAATGTTGGAGCAACGTAACATCGGTTAGTCAACATGATGTTCAATAAGTAAATAGGTCAGAATATGGAATTATTATGTTGACGTTATGCTTGTTAAAAGGAAAACTTCATAATAACAAATTGTAGACCTCACATAAGCTTTCAAAGTTCTGCTCATTATAAAATGAAGCTCAATCCCACTAAATGGGATCTCATCAGGAAAGTTCCTAGAATTCATGGTTAATCAAAGAGGGATTGAGGCGAATCCAGATAAAATCAAGGCAATCCTAGAAATGAAATCACCGAAGAATCTAAAGTAACTTCAATGACTTAATGGAATAGTTGCAGCTTTAAACCGTTTTGTTTCCCGATTTACTGATAAATGTTTACCGTTAAATTCGAATGGATAGAAGAATGTGAAAGAGCGTTTCTTCAAATGAAAAAATACCTTGGAACTACTCCTCTATTATCAAAACTAGAGGACGGTGATGATCTACTTCTTTATTTGGTAGTTTCCGACACTGCAGTCAATTCAGTTTTAATCAAAAACAGTGATGGTCATCAAAGCCTAGTATACTATACTAGTAGATCAATGACAGATGCGGAGACACAATATCCGAACATAAAATAGCTTGCCTTGGCTTTAGTCACGTCTGCTCGGAGATTACAATCGTAATTCCAAGCCCATAAAATCATCATCCTGATGAACTTCCCCCTCAAAGAGGTGTTTCAAAAGCCAAAAACATATGAGAGATTAATGAAATGGGCAATAGAATTGAGCGAATACAACATCTGTTTTGAATCGTGTGTCTCGTTAAAAATGCAAACGGTCACAGATTTTGTGGTCAAACTGACACCTTGGCTAAATGCGGGAGATTCAAAGCAGCAATGTACCTTATGCATTGATGGATCTTCAAACGAAAAAGGATGTGGGGCTGGAATATTGTTACAGTCTCTGGAAGGAAATCGCTTTGAGTATGCTCGAACTTCAAACAATGAGGTAGAGTATGAAGCTTTTTTGGCAGGCTTGTGAATGGCTCAAAGCATGGAAGTCACTTAATTGTTAATTTTAAGTGATTCACAACTAATTGTTAATCAAATCACGAAAGAATTTCAGGCCAAAGATAGTAGCAAAGGCGAAGATTACGAATTTTGTATGGCGGAATATAATGTGTCACTTTGGAGTTCCATATGCAATTATCACTGACAATGGCAAACAATTCGATAATACTAAATACAAAGATTTTTGCTCATACCTTGGAATTAAGCATTTGAGTTCATCACCTACTCATCCCAGGCAACCAGACAAGTTGAAGCAGTCAATAAAATCCTGAAATTGGGGCTCAAGTTAAGACGTGAGGAATTGAAAGCTCGTTGGGGGAAGAATTACCAACTATCCTCTGGTCCCTAGGGGCTCCACAAATCAAACTCTGTATGCTCTGACTTTTGGTTCAGAAGATGTGGTCCCTGTTAAGATCGGATTACCTACTGAATGGACTGAAAGGTTGCTCGACGAGCAACAAAATTCAAATGTTTTATGTATGAATTTGGACCTACTTGAAGAACAACGAAACGCTTCTCAATTACGAAATGTAGAATATCAAAATCGGATGAAGCGATATTATAATTCAAGGGTAAAGCTTCATTAGTTTTAAAGTGGGAAGTTGGTTATGAAGAAAGTTTTACAAAAGATAGAGGCTTTAGAACCGGACTGGAAAGATCCGTACAAGATTAAAGAAGTTGTTCGAGCAGGAACATATCAGTTAATTGATTTGAATGGAAAACAACTCACACATTCATGGAACGCAAAACATTTGAAAATCTATTATGAGTAACTTTGTAATTTGAACATTATTCAATGAAAGAATGCTCAAATTAGGGGCTATCTATATTATGATTATGTACTTGTTCATTTTACATTTGTTCGACTCGTTTTTGTTTGACTTTCCAATTTCCTATATGAATTTTCATTTGTTCGACCTTACAAAGTAAAAGAAATAATAATGATTATGATGAAAGAAAATGACAAGAGACAAGTGATTGACAAAAAATGAAAGGGTCCATTTTCATTAAAAGCCCGTCCAGGTTACAGAAACTACAAAAAAAACAACGAAAAGTAACGGGCAAAGAGCAGAAGATGAAATGTCGAAGCATGCCAAAGCCACAGCCACGACCATGGCAAAAGCGTAACTGTATGCAGCGACCTTCTCCTCTAGGATGCGCTTCTCTTCTTCCAAAACTCTTTTTTCCTCCTTTAGTCGATTACACTCAAACTCGTACATCATCCTCTCAATGGTTGAGATTTTTTCCGTGTCATGTGACGCATGTCACGACGTTTGGAGAAGGGGCCAAAGAACGCATATAATCATAAGAAGGTCCCTAAAATGTGGAAGGGTATGCAGAAAGATCATGAATATCTTCCTATCGTCTAGTTCGCTGTCGCGGTGGTGAAGGAGAAGGCGACGAAGATGGTAATTTGTTTGATGTCCATGAAATTGGTCGAAGGACTGCCAACATCTTCAGACATTTTTTCTGAAAGAAGAGGAGAAGTGAAGAAGAAAATGATGTGCTAAAATTGAACTAGATGCCACCCTTACATACAATGACTTTGTATGAGACTGCAAAATAGTTAATCTTTAGCTATGACCATGTAACTCGATCTCAATTCTGAGTGAGTTATGGATTTCTGCCTGTTAGGGCTCATCCTTTGATTTTTATAGGTGAGACTGGCCCGAGTCGCCGACTCAATATTCCTACCATTTTGAGGACAAGACTGAGTGGGGGGCTGGAAAGATAACTACACAAGATGGAATTCACTCTTTCTCGACTTTAGGGTAGATAGATGTTCTCTTAAGTACTGACTCCGTGACTTGAACAAGAGGTCTCACTCTCTCACTGGCTATATACAGCATATATTATCCAACAAAAAATATTATAAATTTCAAACTTATGCCAAAAGTAATACTTCAAAAAATCCTCCACCACTAGGTCGTCTCCATATGTCAGACAAATCGTGGGTCACCTATTGCAGGTCATCTCTTCTTGTAACGCATTTTTTTAGAACGCCTTATACCAACCTGGTAGTTGAAGATTTTTTTTTTTAACAAACCATTAAAAAAATCTAACTAAACCTTAAAACAAAGCAATTAAAAAGAAATCCATTTAACTATTTTAAATTTTAAATTTTAAATTAAATCTAACTTTAAAGATATAGATCAAATGTTTTAGTTGCTTCTTAATTTCGCCACTCAAATTTTTTTTTAAATTGAAAGATTATATATTAAAAAGTTAGAACGTAAAATTTTGCTTTTCTTTGAAAATTTCTATCAAGCTGTCATTTATAGATATTATCTTCATTAATTGTCAACACATCAACTTTATTTAAGAGTGATATCGAGTCCTAAAATATTAAAAATGATTTATGAAAGACAAATTCATATTGTAGACAGAAAATTTTGCTTTATATATTCTAGTCCTTACCATTAATTTGACGTCAATAATTTTAAAGATATCTTGTAACTCAAAATTAAAATAATGTGTCCAAATGATATCCACCTATAAGATAAATGAAGAAAAGACATATCACGCTAAGTTCCTACAAAATGGAAAATCGAGGACAATTAACTAAAACAATTTCTTACCTAAAGATTGTGAACAAAAACATAAAATACATCTGAAAATATACTAATCAAAACAGAACAAATATAAAACCCTAAGGATCATAGTAGGATTTAAACCATTTGTTCAAATTAAAAATGGGTAGAAACAAACCAAACCAAAACGAATAGGTAAGTTTGATTGGGAGTATCATGAATATTGATATTGTTTTTTACATCTACACTATGTAAGGTGGAAAAATTCGAACTCAACTCATGACCTTCTGATCGAATATAAGTACTTTAACCATTGAACTATGTTCGAGATGCCATAGGGACATGCACATTGTCCTCATATCTGTACATACAAATCGTTGTTTGGTAGACGTTGCATCTCATGTGACTTGAACTCAAGAGCTCAAGGAAATTTCTTGAGACCCAAGCCACCCAAACTATCATTTTAGGACTTTTTTTATATATTTTAGTTATATAAATTTTCAACCCATCTATAATTTCAATTTTTGAAAAAATAAAAAAAGAGCTCCTTTTACTTCTTGATATTAAATTTTTTATTTATAACTCAGGCATGAATCTAAATCAATTTTCAAATTCAAAATTTTTATCCATACTCCTAAATAGTTTTTGGGTGGGAATTAGGCTTAGTTTCAATTGAGTTCACTTCACATCCACCAATATCTTTATTAATTTCTACTTGGTATTAAACCATATCATCCAATTCACACATCAATTCACCGTCGTGTAAATACAAAACTCAAGACGTGCTATGTATTTAATATCTCATTTCTTTTAACTACAATTTCATCACGTTACTCACTAAATTTTTTAAAATGTAGTCATAAGTTTGTCTTAAAGGCTTTATATTGTGTATAAAATTTTTGTTAAAATTTTATAAATAGGGACAAAAAGGGATCACTTTCTAAAAATATAAAGACCAAAATAGACGTTTTGAAAACACAATGACTAAAATGAACAAAATTTTAAAGTACAGGACTAAAACGGACAATTTAATAGCACAGGAACAAAAATTAAGTAAACGTACATGAACCAAAAATAGTATTTAAAATCTTTAAATTTTTTGAAAGTGTGATATTTAGAAGTATATTTATTAAAAGAATGCTATATTTGAATAGAGGGAAATGGAGGAAGATGCATGAGAGTGATGGACCCAAAAGCGTGCGACTTGTCGTCTTGCAAACAACAATGCGTTGAGCATAAGAATGGAATTGGATTTTGTTTAAGAAACTTCAAACTTGGTTACCAATGTGCTTCTTACATTAATTGCTTTTTAACTTACAATCAAATCAACCATTTCCTTTCTTTCTTGTTGCCAAATTTATCCATTAACATTGTTTCTCCTTTCCTGGCAATCCTGATTCTTAAATAATTGAATTAAACTTTGAGAATTATGCTACTACAAAGCTCAAATAGGGACAAGGAGTAGTGATTATCATGAGCTCCACATCATTCTTAAATGTTGCTAATGAGACAAACAATGACTTGTTTTACCGGGACATTTCCCATTTCCATTTGGTTTTGGTCCATTTTTTTACATTGGTCAATGGACAACTTTGAAATGTGCTACCGATGAACTTTGCATGCGTTTGTTATTTAACGTGTTATGTTGGAATTGTTAGTTCATTTTTTCTCGTTTAGTCTCCATTCCTAAGATTTTCTTTTGCTGCCCCTTAATCTTTCATTTCAAATTCAATATTCAATGTTGTTTTCAGCTCCTTTTAGTATGCCATAATATATTTTAGGCATGTTCATCAACCTACAATTAAAGACTATAATACCAATTTCCCAAAGCTATGAACCAATTTGCATTCACTTACACCAACAAACTAGATAGTCTATCTCGTGTACAACTACAACTAAGGCAGAGGAATGCCTAAAAATCGCATAAATATTCACTTCAGAATCCAAAGTTTCAAACCAAAAGAAAAGTGATGCATGGAAATGGAAAAGGAAACTACATAGGCCACTGACGAGAAAACCTGGCAGCGCTTGGGATTGGCTTTGCATTGCATACGTAGTAGTTAGTTAGGCGAAGAATTGCCTCTAATATTTATCGAACTCCTCCATCTCATGCATTGCTTCGATCATTCATCCTCGGCCTCTCCCTCCAACTATATATCAAAAAAAGACCACAGGTTAACATGGCATTCTTCTTTGTGCAAATATTTATCAGCAAAGGAGGAAGTGGTAGTCCTTTTAATTCTCCACCTCATCTAATGACAACGTTTTTGTTTCTGGTTTTCTTCTTTTTAAAAGTAATGCAAACATTTTTCTTTGTTTTCTTTCAAAATCAATTTTGAAATCCAGATAAAAAATTAACCGCCATGGATTGGCCTAGTGGTTATCAAGGCTATTGAAAAAATAAGAGAACTTTCGGCTTCTTATCCAAAAAAGAAAAAAGAAAAAAAAGGTTGGGCCTAGACACTCACGGATATTTTTTTTTAAATTATAGTTTTCAAAACTCCTATATTTTGTTTTTTGAAATTTGGCTCAAAGTCTCTAAAAGATGAAAAATTAAACAAGGCATGGGTATATCTAATTTTAATTTTCAAAATCAAAAGACAAAAAACAATATGGACCGAATATAATAGACTTTCACTGCCTAGGTCATACCTAATAATAAAAATCAAGTAAATTTATTCATCAACCATAATAGATTGAATTCAATTTACCTCTGTTGGCACCGGGTTTTCCACCTGGGCCACCCTTTCCACGGCCTCCAGATGAAGCTTTAGAACCATCATCAAAGCCTCGCCCCATTCCTTTGGCTGGTCTTCCACCAGGACCATCTTCACGGCCTCTTCCTCTACCACGCCCTATGCCCAGTGGTTTCCTATCTGAACATTCAATCTCCAACCATCAGTTTCCTTGACACTAAAGCTCTAACTTATCAAAACCAAGGGCAAAAAATGACATTAATCACTGTCTTCTAAATTTCGTAAACAGCATACCTGCACGGCTTTTGGTTTCTTCCTGAACTTTATCAATAACCTGGAAAAAGAATACATAATAGTGAAACAGAATGCTTCGTGTGTGAGTACTGAGAGGAGCTAACAGTATTGCAACGGTTCACACAAAAATTTAGTATGCATTTACCACATTGGATAGGTCAAATAAAAGAAGCAAACAATAACTTCAATCAATAGAAAAACAAAGAACAATGCTAACAAGTTCTTTTCCGGTGGATAAGGAATGATAACATAATATTAATATGTTAAAAGATGATTACAGAGGTGTAAAAAGGATAAGTAAAAGAAGAGAAAAAAATGATAGTAACTAGAAATCAAAATAAGATGTGGCAAAGTGGTAAACGTGTTATAGAAGTTGAAGAAGAACTAAATTTAAAGGCATGCGTTTTCTTTCTACAAGCATGTAATGTAACTGATTCTCCAATGCATCAAAAGTCACAATAAGACTTTCAATAATTGCAACAACTTCCATGAATACCTCATCAGGAACTCTCAAATACTTGATTGTATTACCGCGGATATAACATTCAGGCATTCGCCAAAACCGGTCACCATCCTACATTTGATAATTGGAAAATTTATTTATTATCAATTCAGTCTCCAGAAAAAAATAAATAAAAGTAAATGCAAAAGAGAAAAGTTCATCCATAAAATTAAAAAAATGAATGCATTACTTTAGAAGTGCAGATGACTTCCCGGAGATGAATGTTCATCCATGTATCACAATTAACCAAGTGGCCATTGTAAGTCTCCCCGTTTTTCAGTTCCACTAACTGTTGCAAAACAGAAACCAAACATTCTTAAAATAAGTTTTAAAAACAAATTCTTACTATAGAAGTTCTTGACATAGCAGCCCAAATATCTCAATCAAAATGAGCCCAAAGAACCACCAGAATTGGCACAATGGCATCAACTCATGTGGAAAAACAAAAAAGTAAGTGGACCTTGGGAGAACAAATTCAAATCACATCACGGCCACCTATCTGGGATTTTAAATCCAATGAGTTTCTCTACAATCAAATGTGATTCTCGCGCATAATTTTACTGGTACACTTATGGAAAAAAAGAAATGAAGGAGCCTCTTACCATTGGATGCCCTTGAGCAGTCTTTAGGAGCGAAAGGGGAAGCTGCAGTGGGAAATTTCAATCAGAGTTTACCCAAAAACAGAACAAAGACAAAAACAAACAAGCCATGATGACGCCTTCGAAGGAAGTAGTTCAAATTATCCGAGACATTTAAGGAATAAACACATCCACCATCAGACACAGCCAGCAAAATTTGCAACTGAGTTCAAAACAAAAGGGCACAAAAAAGAATGTTTCAAGGGGAACATACCATCTTCTAGGACACGGAGCAGATTCTAGAAGCAGAAAAAACCTGTTAAAAACAAAATTACAAAAACAAAGAACTATTAGTTTATCGCGCACAAACCCTAAAAAGAATTTATCGGATGATCATCCCCAAGGCGACATTCGAACAAACAGATTCGTACAACGAAAGATTAAACTGAAAATTAAGAAAGTGAAGAGCGAAACGGAATTACCAGCCCCTGGAGCGCTCGATCCCGAAGTGAATGGTGGATTTTGAGGACTTTCAAAAGCGCTCGCAGGAAATCTTTGAAAATAGGTTTAAATACCAAACTTTTCTTCTACATCTAATGTCCCGAGACTACAACAATGTTTTGGGTTTTCGAAGAACAAACAACCGGACCAATGTCCAATTTTGAAAAAAACCGATCTTTAATCTGAAATGGAATCGATCGGTTCGGTTTTTGGGTTTGGGCTTTATTGGGCCAACGGCGGCGCAAGAGAAAAACAAGACGACGGGTGGCGACGGCGACGGCGTAGAAAAGGAATCGTGACTCGTCGCCGGAGAAGGGCGGCGGACCTAAGGCTTTGCTTTGGACGAATGTGAATGAAAGAAAGTGGTAATTATTCTTGTATATATATTAAAAATAAAGTGGTAATTCTAAAATATTTGCTTTTTGCTTTTTCCGTTCTAAATATTTGCATTTTTGGGTTATATGATACTGAGAAAAAAAATAAAAAGAAAAAATCCCTGCAGCATGACTACTTGGACATCAACTAGTTTTGTTACATTTTAAACATAGTTTATATATTAATTCTATATTGTCTAAAGGTGAGGGGTTCGAATTTACCCAACGTACATCTATCGCAGCGAGCATGAGAACCTTTAGTAAAGGGTTGATGAACAAATTCTGTCAGCATAGGACTCACCCATGCTATTTTTAGAAATAGCGTGAAGATTGTCGGAAAAAATTAAGTTCCTCGTGGTAAAATTGAGGAAAAATTGTTCTCAATCTTAAACACAATTATAATTTCACTTTGAATGAGGAAGGAGAAAATTTTACGTTTTAATTTCATGAATTGTCACGAAAACTACTGTTCTCTTCCCCCACCCTAATCATTCTCTTCTTTTATATATACTAGTGTATTACCACTTGCAATGCACGTAAAAATTTTTTTTAATTATAAGGTAACTTAAATTTTATATAATTTCACGTAAAATATTTTAAGTATAATTATTTTTAAAAATAATTAAGATTAATTTTTATATATATTTATTATTATTGACAGCTCATTACTAATAATAAAATGTACTATTTATAATTAATTGTTAATGACATATTTTGTAAATAAATAAATTAAAAGTAAAGGAAAAAATTATATATTAATAAAAAAGTAAATAGGTATTTTAATATTTTTATTTTTAAATTATTTCACCCTAATACGGGTCCTTTATTTTATTTTTTTAATATTTTGTTTGTTTATTAAATATTTGTTTAGAGCTGACATTTTGTTATATATGTTGAATTTTTTAACTAAATATAAATTATTTTATTGATTTAATTTTATATTATAATTAAAATTATTAAAGAAAAATTCTTCAAATTATATTATTAGAAAATAAAATACCAAAAGTTTATATTCCACCTTTTAAGATTCTATACAAATTATTGTTTATAATTAATTTATTAATTAAAATTTTTTTTATGTATTGACTTCTATGATTGTTTTTTTTTTCAACAATAAGAACATGCGCTTGTAATTATCTATATTTTAAACAAATATTCTAAATAAAATTGCTCAAAAAAGAAACATTCCAAATAAAAAAAAGTACACTGAACAATAAAAAAACATTAGTAACAAAAAGAAAAATCCAAATCCTAAACTAAATAAAATTGCTAAAAAAAACATTCCAAATAAAAAACACACTAATTAGAAAAATAACAATAGTAACAAAAAAAAATCCAAATACTTACTATACACTCATCTTTTAGAGTAAATATGTTCATTCTTGAAGATTGCTTGACATATACTATTATTCAACTTTGTAAAATTGTGGAATGGTAATGTCACAAACCTAGTATTCGAGATATGTACATTCAACATATACCTCCCTTGCAACTTGATGAATATGTCACAAATATCTTGAGATATTTTCATGATTGAATCATCTTTGAGAGATGTTTGAAGTAACTAAGAATAAAAAAGTATTGAAACTTGTTAAAAACATGTAGAAGAAAGCCTATTTTTATAGTAGTAGAGGATAAAACGTTACAAAAGCCTTTCAAATTCTAAAACTCTTGAAATTCTAGTATGAATTTTAATTAAAGAAAAAATTAATTTTATGTTGTTGGAAAACTTTTTGCATTCTAACCTTTTATATTCCATGCATTTATAGTATGGATAATTAATAATTAATAATTAATTTAATATTTGTAATAATATTTAGTAAAGGGCAAACGTGTCCAAAAATGTTTTTCCTAGCTCCTATCTTTTTAATATAGTATAGATATAAATATAGATATAGATATAGATATATATATATATATAGCTTTAACTTTTTTTAATTCTCCTAAAGAAATTATAATTGTACGGTGGATCTAGAAATCTTTTTAGGAGCTTTATATAAAATTAAGTAAATATGCTCTAGAATTTTGGTGTCAAATATTACATTTCAAATATTACATTATAGATGGTAGATCCACAACTTTATGTTAGGAGATTACATAAAAATAATTTAAGCGCATTGATATGTATTTAGTTTATATATTTTTATACTAAATTGGTTAATTTATAAATTTTCTCCCCAAAATTTCCATATGATGTATAATTAACAGGTCTTTGAACTTGTAAAAAAAAAAAAGAAGTAAAACAGGTTTTTGAACTTTAAAAAAAATTATGTATAATAAAGTTCTTAAACTAATAGATTGTTGAACTCATAAAATTGAGAACTCGAAAACCTATTCGATGTAGAATTAAAAATTTGGAGACCTATTAAATATTTTTTTAAAGTTCAAATGTCTATTAGACACAACTCTCAATATTTATGAATCAAACTTTATACGATAAAATCAGTTCAATAGGACTTAGAACAGTATTTTTTCTATAGTAAAAAAAAAAATATTTTGTATAGTAAAAATAAATAATTATCTGTTTAAATATAGATTTGATGAAACTTGAAATAATAAACCAAATTTTCTTATTTTATAAGAATTATATATAATTTTTATTGAATCAATTACTTTTAGAATAATTTAATGAAATATAAATTGTTTTTTTAATTAATTTCTATTTAATTTAACACCAAGAAAAAAATCAAACTTAAAAAGAAACTAAAGATCTATAACAATATTTTTTCTTAAATAAAATTTGTTTCTTAAAATAAAAACCAATTATAGATATAAAAAAATTCGTTATTCATGCAGAGGATAGAATTTGTACTTTTCCTTCAACTAGTATTTCAATACTTGCACATGATACTTAATTTCATTTAATCATATATTAATGATCATTTGAATTTTTAAAACGTTGAACATATATCAAATGCTATAGTCATTTGTCAAGATGAACTTAGCTCAATACTAATTGGCACCTAAAATAATAATAATAATTAAATTATTATTCATTAAAAGTATTAACCGTCTTTATTAAAAATAAATAATAAATAAATATTTAAAAATCCAAAGTTTATGTGGGATGTATGAGTTTGTAACGATGATTTAGTACATTTTTTTAATTAAGAACTACTTTTATCGAAAAAATCTATTTTTAATAATATTCCATATTAAAATGATTACATTTATTTAAAAAATTTACTTATTAGTTATTTTATAATGAAAAGTTATGAATTTTAAAAATAAATATTTTGAGTGAAGAATTATAGAATTATATAGTTGATTATAAAAAAGATATATACATTTATTTCTAAAAATTAATTATAAGACCTATGACTTTGTTTTATTGTAATTAATGATGAAATTTTAAAAGTTTTATAAGTTATTAGAATGAAATAAATGAATGGGTGAGATGGTGATAGTGGTTCGGTTTATTACTGCTCATTTTATTTTACCTAAATACAAAAATTTGAATTCATTTACTAATTCAATTTTATAAATATTAAAAAATGTAAAAAGAAATATTAATTTAATTTTGATGTAAATATGCTAGTTAAGTGAAAGGTCCTAAAGACTTCAATTTACCTTTCCTTAAATTAAAAATTAAAAATATGATCATTTAAGTATTATCTAAAACTTAAAGGTTTACCTCCAAAAAAATATGTCGTACCTCTAGACTTTTTATAATTAAATTTAGAATTAAATTGATAGAAACTTTTTATAATAAATATTCTCGTATTTTAATTTTTTACATTTTTTTTCAAGTCTATAAATATATTTAAATTATTAATTTTAATGTACTGTTATACTTTATATTTAAAAATGACTTTAACTGTTAGATTTTTAAAATTTTGAAATTTCAAAGTCATAAATTATAAAATTAATTTTAAGAAAGCATTATTTACAATTTTTTAATATTCGTTGCAACCCTTCACATTCTTATCGTGGATCAATTTTATGATTTATGGATACATTTAAATGAGTAGTTTCAATATATATTTTTACACTCATGCTTTCTTTTAATAACTATTTTTCTAAGGAATAACTATTAAAATTGTAAAACTTCTGTTTTTCCATTATTAATAATTATTAAAGGCAATGTAATAAAAATTAAAATAACATTCATAACATAAATTGTTTCATAAAATTTTATATTATATGATAAGCTTTCAAATTATCATATAACATATTTTATTTTTTAAAATTATTGTTTTATTACAAAATAATATTAAATTTAGGGTAAATTGCAAAACCACCATGAAGTATGATTGTTGTTACAATTGAACCCTTAAACTTTCAAACGTAGAAATTAAACCCTCAAACTTTCATAAATGAAAAAATTAGACCCCTAAATTTTAAAGTGTAAAAATTAAACCCTACAATTTAAAGAAGGAAAAAAAAAAAGGACGTCCCTTGTTCACATCTCTTCTCCACATCTCACAGAATGCTCAACCAATGCCACCACCAAGCCCAACAACTTTCTTCGCCTTCTTCATCACCAAATCCGGCAACCTCATTCTCCTCTCCCATAACTCCCTCTTCATCGCTGGCTTCCCTTTCTTATTTCAACACCTCACACAACTTTTGGGTATCATTTTTGGAAAATTCAATGTTGGAAATTTTTTTATCTTTGTCCGGTTTGTTTAACTGGGATCAGAGTTTTACACTTGGAATTCGGTTTTTCGATTATGTTTAGGGATAAAATATCCTTCGCTACGTGGAGAACGAGGATTCGCCGCTGATCGAAGAATCAAAGGAGCAAGTTTACGGAGCTCTCCGAGATGAAGCGCCCGCCACTTTTTAGTAAAGGTTGATTTGGTATTTCTAAGAATGTGTCTGAGTTCGACCTGCTCAAACTCGACACATCCGACCTCAAATCCGACCAAGGTAACCGCCTGTCGTAACCCCTGTCGGAACCTAAACCTATAAATAGAGGGTCTTATTTCACCATCAGGTAGGGAATTTCTCCTCGAACTTAATATTGAGTCCGAGCTGCTTACTGACTTGAGCGTCAGAGATTTTGCCCTCTTGTGCAGGTCTTCCCTTCGCTTTTCGAGTCGGAGCAAGGACCAGGTTCGAGCTAGATAGACGTTGTGCAAATCCTTGCATAAACATTTGGCGCCGTCTGTGGGAATTACAGTACAAGTCGTCCGAACAACGAAAATATTTTCTCCGAGATGGTTCATCCAGCAGATTCTGCAAATACCGCAGAACGGCAGGTCTAGAATGCGAACAATGGTGCTCAACGTGAAGTTGACGCCAAGATGACTGAAGAACATGCTAGGACAGGGCAAGAGGTGGAGCCACCTCGGAGGTCCACCCGCAATGCCAATACTGTCCTACCACCGACACATCCGAGGCCCAGCAAGACCAACCGAGGTCGAGGTGGGACCTCAAGAAAGACCTCTTGAAGGGCCACGCCAGCCGCGGACCCTGAAGTTCTTGCAATCCTCCAGCGGGAATTAGATGACATGCACAGTCGAGTGCGCACCATGGAGGAGATGTATAATGAGATGACGCGGGCGAACCGAATTGGATCTCATTCAAAAGTTCCAGGCGGAGATGACCTACCCGAGGGAGGGGAAGATCAACATCCACCCCTCCATCACGACGATCACGAGCCCATCGCTGATAATGTGGGAGTTGACTATATCCTGAGAGATCATGATCTCAGGAAGCACCTCATCGACAAGAAGAGGAAGGCCTCACGAGGCCCAGGGATCTCCCCATCGTGCTTCAAAAAATACTCAAACTCCGACCTCAAAGCCCAGTCGAAGTATACTCCGTTGACGTCGGAGGCCGTCATAACGAAGGAGGAGTCGACCTAATGAAAAATAAGTTTGACGAACAGGTCGAGGCACTTAGGGCAAAGTGCTAAAGGAAAGAAAGTCCTTTTGATAACGGCGAGATGGGCAAATCGCCGTTCACCTCGGACATTTTGGAGGCCCTTATTTCTCCAAAGTTCAAGACGCTCGCCATGAAGCCCTATGACGGGTCTAAGGACCCAAAGGACTATGTGGAAGTCTTTAAGGGCATCATGGACTTTCAAGCGGCCTCAGATGCCATAAAGTGCCGAGCCTTTCAGATCGCTCTCACGGGGAGTGCTCAACTCTGGTACCAACGATTGCTAGCAAGGTCAATTTCGACCTATAGTCAGCTGAGGAAAGAGTTCATCAGCCAGTTTTCTTCTCGGCACTATGACAAGAAGACAGCCACTCACCTCGCCACCATTCGACAGAAAGAAGGCGAGACTTTGAGAGAGTACGTGACCTGCTTCCAAGAGGAGCAACTTTGCTCTGACGACTTAGTCATGTGCTACTTCCTCACTGGCCCGGCCGACGAGACTTTGACAGTCAAGCTAGGTGAGAAGGCGTCATCAACCTTCGTTGAGGTCCTACAGAAGGCCAAGAATGTTATAGACGGGCAAGAACTGCTCAGAACTAAGCTAGGTCGGATAGACAAGAGGTCCGGCCAGAGGAAGTCAGGCGACCAAGAGAAGGGGAAGTCTAGTTCTAAATCTAAGGACAAGGGATCGTCTTCCCATGGTCGATCTGACTATAAAAGATCCGATTCGGACTCCAACCGAAGGGGGCCTTATGAGAGGTATACCCCAACCACCATTCCGATCTCCGAGATTCTTACCAATATCGAGGAGAACGACTTCGAAAAGCTCCTCAAGCGACTTGATAAGCTTAAAGGAGACCCAGAGAAACGCATCAAGGACATGTACTGCCATTTCCAGCGCGACCACGACCATGATACCTCAAGCTGCTGGAAATTGAAGCGCCAGATTGAAGACTTAATTCAATATGACTACTTCAAGAAGTATGTTGGTAAGCCGGGCTCGAGCTCGGCAGAAAAGAAAGAAGAGAGGAAATGCTCAAGGACGCAACCTCGAAGGGATGACCGGCCTGCGGTCATCAACACCATTTTTGGCGGCCCTAGTAGGGGCCAGTCGAGGAATAAGAGGAAAGAGCTTGCTAGGGAGGCTAGGCGTGAGGTCTGTGTCATCCAGGAACACAAGCTGACCTGCCCCATCTCTTTCTCCGACTCTGATATGGAGGGGATGCACTTGTCCCACAACGATGCCCTGGTGATCTCACCACTCATAGTCCATATCCAGGTCAGAAGGGTGCTGGTAGATGGGGGCGCTTCTGCCAACATTCTATCCCTCACTACTTACCTAGCACCACAGCTGAAGAAGAGTCCAACCCCCTTAGTTGGATTTGCGGGAGAGTCTGTCACCCTGGAGGGTTGCATTGATCTTCCCATCACTATCGGCCAAAGGGACACTCAAGTCACTCAGATGGTCGAGTTCGTGGTGATAGATGGCAGGTCGGCCTACAATGCCATTTTCGGGCGACCTATTATCCACTCACTTCGGGCCATCCCATAGACTCTGCACCAAGTTAGGAAGTACACTACAATCAACGGAGTCGGCATGATCCGGGAGAGTAGAAAACGTCCCGAGAGTGCTATACCTCTGCACTTAAAGGGTCGGCAGTTTGCGCTTTGGAAAAGCAGTCAAATCTTCTAAGTCCAGCAGCTCAGACTTCCAAGGACGAGCTGCCCAAAACCAACTAACGAGAGGTGGCGACACACACTGAAGAGTTGGAGCTTGTCCCTTTGCTTAGCCTAGAAAAACAGGTGAGCATAGGCACTAAGTTGGGGGCCGTGGACAGGGAAGAACTCATCTCCTTCCTCAGGGTGAACTCAGACGTGTTCACATGGTCTCATGAGGACATCCCGGGCATAGATCCAAAGATCATGGTTCATCGCCTCAACATCAATCCATCATTCCGACCTGGTAAGCAAAAAAGAAGACCTATAAATAGGGAGAGGAGTGATGTAATTGTTGAGGAAGTGAAAAAATTGCTAAAAGTCGAATATATAAAGGAAATTATGTATCCCAAGTGGCTCTCTAATATTGTCCTGGTTAAAAAAGTCTAACGGAAAGTGGAGAATGTGTATAGACTTCACCAATCCTAACAAAACATGCCCAAAAGATTGTTTTCCACTGCCGAGGATCGACCAGCTCGTGAACGCTACGGCCGGACACGAGCTACTCACCTTCATGGATGCCTACTCTGGATACAACCAGATAAAAATGCATGAACCAGATCAAGGCCACACCTCTTTCATAACCGATAAAGACCTGTATTGCTACAAGGTCATGCCCTTCGGTCTAAAGAACGTAGGGGCGACTTATCAAAGGATGGTGAACAAAATGTTCACTAACCAGATCAGACGCAATATGGAAGTCTATGTGGATGACATGCTTGTCAAAAGCAGGCAGTCCAGGTCGCACCTGGCTGACCTGATTGAAACCTTCGAGGTACTCCGAAAGTACCAAATGAAGTTAAATCCTACCAAGTGCACCTTTGGAGTCTCATCTGGCAAGTTCCTAGGGTTCATGGTTAATAATCGTGGCATTGAGGCTAACCCAGAGAAGATAAAGGCTGTTCTCGAGATGCAAGCACCGAGGACCCTTAAGCAGCTACAGTACCTTGATGGGAGAATTGCCGCCCTCAACAGGTTCATCTCTAGGTCTACCGACAAGTGCATCCCCTTCTTCAAAGTGTTAAGAACGAAGGGGCCATTCGAGTGGACAGATGAGTGTGAGGCAACTTTAGAAGAACTCAAAAGCAACCTCTGTTCGGCACCATTGCTCGCAAAGCCCATGACAGGAGATAAACTACATTTATACTTGGTCGTATCAGACAACGTAGTTAGCTCGGCTCTAATCAAGTAGGATGGAGTACGACAAAGTCCTGTCTACTACACAAGCAAGGCCGTGACTGAGACCGAGACCAGATATCCTCAAATGGAGAAACTGGCCCTCGCCTTAGTCACTGTAGCACGAAGACTAAGGTCATACTTCCAAGCCCATACCGTGACCGTGCTCACGAATTTGCCCTTAAAACAGGTTTTCCATAAGCCAGAGACGTCTGGCCGTCTGATGAAATGGGTTGCACTGGAGCTAAGTGAGTATGACATCCAGTTCGAATCTCGAACAACTGTGACGGGGCAGGTCGTCCCTGACTTCATAACTGAGCTCACCCCTCCACCAGCACAAACCTTCGCGCCCGACCAGCCGTGGACAATGTATGTGGATGAGTCTTCGAATGAAAAAGGGTGTGGTGCGGGTGTGCTTCTCCTCGCCCCGGATGGCATGTTTTTTGAGTACGCCCTGCTTTCAACTTCCATACCTCAAACAATGAGGCCGAGTAAGAAGCCCTGTTGGCCGGACTACACATGGCAAGGGGTCTAGAGGCCACCCACCTTCAAATTTTTAGCGATTCACAACTGATAGTGAATTAGATCAAAGAGGAGTATCAGACAAAAGACTCTCGGATGGATAAGTACTTAGGAAAGGTCAGATCGAACCTTGCTCACTTCTAGGCTTACGAAATCAGTCAAATCCCGAGGTCACAAAATTCCAACGTTGACGCCTTAGCCAAATTGGCGTTCGCTTACGAGACCGACCTGGCGAGATCGGTCCCAGTGGAAATTCTTGACAACCCCTCTATTTTGGAGCCAGACATGATGGAAGTTGACTCACAGCCTCCGTAATGGATGGATCCGATCAGAAACTTTCTAGAAGGCGATATTCTAATAGACCCGAGGGAAGCTAAAAAATTGACAAGGAAAGTAGCTCGGTACTTGCTCCGAGATGGAACATTGTACCAGCGCGGTTTCTCCTTGCCTCTCCTTAAGTGCATTTCCAAGGAAGATGGGAATTATGTTCTTAGGGAAGTTCACAAAGGTGTCTGTAACAATCACTCGGGGGCTAGATCACTGTCGGCGAAGGTCATTCATCAAGGCTACTACTGGCCCACGGTAGAGCGAGACACGAGGGAATTTGTGAAAGCGTGTGACAATTGCCAGCACTTTGCGAACTTCATCCACCAACCTCGCGAGCTGCTGACTCTAATCTAAGCACCATGGCCCTTTTCACAATGGGGAGTTGACCTTATCAGACCTTTCCCATTGGCCAAGGGGCAGGCTAAGTACGCAGTGGTCGCCGTGGATTACTTCACCAAGTGGGTCGAGGCCGAGACACTCTCGACAATCACAGAGGTTAGAGCCACGACCTTTATCTGGACAAACGTGGTCTGCCATTTCGGCATACCCAGCGCTATTGTGACTGACAACGGCAAACAGCTTGACAACGCCAAGTTTAAAGACTTTTGCTGCAAGCTCGGAATCAGCCACCTCTGCTCGTCCCCGGCTCACCCCAAGGCCAATGGACAAGTGGAGGCGGTGAATAAAATCATTAAGCGCGGACTAAAACTACATCTAGACGCAAGAGAAAGGACGGTGGGCCGAGAAGCTACCTGAGGTACTCTGGTCCTACCGAACTACCCCCAGAGAATCAACTAGCGAAACACCATTTGCTATGGCCTTTGGCTCAAGGGTCGTGGTGCCTGTCGAAATCGGAATGCCGACGAAGAGAATAGACCACTACGAGTATGCTAGGAGCGAGGAAGAGTTGCTTCTTAACCTCAATCTCATTGATGAAAAGAGGGAAATAGCCCAACTTCGTTTGGCGGAATATCAAAATCGAATGGCAAGGCACTATAACTCAAGAGTTCGACCTCGGAGTTTTCAGGTCGGACACTTGGTCCTACGTAAAGTGCAGAAGCATGTCGAGGCGTTGGAGCCGAGTCGGGAGGGGCCATTCGAAGTCAAGGGCATAGTCCGACCTGGGACGTATATGCTAGCCGATTTTGAAGGAAAGCTACTCTTGCACCCATGGGATGTAGAACATTTGAAGAGATATTACCCTTGAAATGTTAAAATGGTCTGAAAATGGATCAGACTTGTAAAATTTTCAAGGAATAATATCAGTATTAGACTCTGCGTTATTTAATTTCATGTCTCCTAAGGGCGTGAATTCGATGTGAAATTAAATGGGGGCAAAACTTATTAAGATTTGGAAAATTCGAACCTTTAGAACTTACAAGTTCGAGGTAAGATGTGAATTAAGACTTATTTAAGATTTCGAAAATTCGAACCTTCAGAACTTACGAGTTCGAGGTAAGATGTGAATTGAGAATTAGAGAAGTTAAAGCCTTTAAAGACAGATATAAAGTACAAGGTAAAATCAAGTAGGAGAATGCGGAAGCTGAAATGACAGACTTAAAAGGCAGTTTAAAAAGATGATCTTACATTAATAGGTGAAGTAGTGGCCGAGGTGTATAGACCTCGCGGCCAAGTACAAGAATTTGAAAAGACAGACAAAAGAACAACAAAATTGGGAGAAGGTGGAGAAGCCTCAGCTGCTTCCAAGGTGCGACCTGAGCTCGCCCTGAGACCTAAGGATGTCTATCTTTTGGGAGTCTATCATCCCAGCCTCTTGAGAGGAGTTTGCACCAGAAGTTGGGACGAGAGCCCTGTCAACTTATTGAGAAGATAGATCTGCATTATCGCCCTCATTGAGCTCGGCGTCGGATTCGAGCTCCTTCAGGCATTACTACACAAAGTCTTGGGGCCAGGGGTCCCATAGGGACCCGAAGCCCACTTCTCTGCGTACCGAAGTTTGATGGGGGTGAGATCGAGTTCGGGGGCCACTTCCTGGATTCCCTTCATCAGGAATCTGAATCCAGCATCACTAATATCCTTGGCGAACCCGTCAAAGTCAGGATCCTGGCAGAATGCTTCCTCCAAGAGAACCCCGTTGCTGAGCTTGGCCTCTGCCAGCTCAAGCTTGGCCTTCAGGTCCACCATCTCGGTGTCACGAGCCTTCAGTTTGCCCTCAAGGTCGTCTCGGAGGCGTTCGAGGCCGTCGTTCTGCTTCATCAGCGCGAACTTCTCCTTCTCAAGGCACTTGGCCACAGCATACGCACTCCTCAGATTCTCCAAGTGTCGAGTAGCTTCTGCTTGGGTGCTTTTGAGCTCGGTCTTATCAGCCTCCGAGGTGAATCTCCACACTTGAGCCTCCATGCGAGCCTCCCTAAGCTCCCCCTCCAAAATAGCTGAGGAGGCCTCCCGCTCATTCATGGTAAGAAGGTCGTGTCCCTCCAACTCGGCCTTCACCATAATGGTTGTTTGATAAGCTGCAGCATGAGCCTACGGGCATGGGCAAAGAAAAGCAAAATGATAATTTCAGATGTAAGTCCATAAATGCACAGGAAAGCAAGTAAGGTCTAACCTCGGCAGTAAAGTCCAACAGGCGTTGGATGGCTGACCCAGGAGCGCTGACGAACTAGGAAGCCCTCCTCCAGCAGAGGTCGAAGCATGAGCCTGACATCTCTATAGCTTTTTCCTTCACCCCGACACTAGACGGCTCTACCTTGAACCTCATCTCAATGTTAGAGGTGTCGCCTATCCTAGCCTCAAGGTCGTCAAATAAGTCCCCAAAAGAACTGACTTGCCGCCCAGTCCGCACTTCTCTCACCTCGTCCTCAGAGTGACGAGTTTTACACTTCTTCTTCTTGGACTTCTCGGGGGAAGTCTTCCCCCGAATCTCCCTAAAAGAAGAAACTTCATGGATCTCGTGATCCTGAGAGGCTCCGGCTGCGGTTGCCTCCCGCGTCGGAGTAGCTTCACGGCCGACCTCAACCACCTCGACCTCGGTGGGAGGGTCAGCGATAGTAGGGCCAGGTGGCCCCTTGTTCTTAGAAGTCTGCCCAGCGCGTGAGCGCTTGCATCAAATATCCTGGGAGAAGCCACAAACCAGGGCTGCAAGGAAAAACAGTTAAGTTAAACGCAAGGTATGAAAAGCGTCCGATATTGAGCATAAAAACATTCAAAGACAATTAACCTAGTTCGGAGTTCGGTCTTCGGGCTTCGGGTGGGGCAATAAGAGGATTGTAATCGAGCAGCCCAGATGAAAGAAGAAGCTTGTCTGTGATGAGCGTGCCGATCTGCCTACCACTCTTGAATTTGCACTTGAAAAATTTCAGAGCATTAAAGGTCGACTCAGAAAGTTGAGGGATCGACCTTATAGCAACTGAAATTGGTAAAAGTTTCGAGTTAAACAATGAAGAGAAATAGTTGGAAGCAAGTAAAGACTCTACGTCTTACCTAAGTTCCCAAACCTATAGGGGACGTTGAAGAAAGGCAGGTCGGACTCGTTCTTGGCCAACCACGTGTCAGAGGCGAAGAACCACTTTCCAACTCACTTCTTTATAAAGGTTGGACCCTTTAGAATGCGCCCTGCGCCTTTCCTGGCACAAAGGTAGTATCTCTCTGGTTTCTTAGAGATTCGCTTAACCTCGAAGCAAGCCAGAAGCGGGTCGACTCCGAGGAACTCCAGATCGTCTACTTACCTATACCTAAACCAGAATAAAACGGCTAGACCAAAGACGACTTCCCAACCATTGGGGGCCACCTGAGCAGGCGCCAATCCAGTTCGGGCTAGGAATTCCTGCATTAAAAGGTGAATGGGAAGGCGAAAACCATACTCTAACATTTTCAAGTAAAGGGTCACGTACCCTTCGAGCGGATTATCAGCTCGTTCCCCTTCTTTAGGAAGCTTAAGAAGGATGTCATCTGGAATGCTAAACCTCCTACGAAGAGGGCCGAGGTAGTTCTCAGGCATTTGGGAAGGATATTCTAAGCCTAAGCTCGAGGTCGAGGTGTCACTATCATCTCCCTCGTCTTCCGAAAACCTAAAATTATCTATTTCCTTTTCTAGTTCAGAGTCTAACCTACTGGCAAACTCCTCTATGGAATCGGCCCCTCCCAGGTGATGAGTCCTGATTCCGAGCTGCTCCACTAGATGAACTACTGGTATTTGAACTTGAGAAGCTATAAGACATCGACATGACTTCAAAAGCAAAACGAGGAAAAACAAAAAGTGAAGGAACGAGACTGACCTAAAGTGAAAGTTCCGATCTGATCAGGTCAGACTCCGAGATTTCAGAAAGCGTAAAAAACGGAGATCAAGATTTAGGGGTATTTATAGTATCCCGAGATTTAATCCCAACCGCACACGTGTCGAAAGACGGACGACTCAGATCGGAAGAAGCCCAAACGTCAGAGGTACTTAAGTGCGCGCCAAACGCTGGTTCCGCTTTCGAGGTTTCTCCCAACGGTAACATTAATTGTGTCGGCTTCAGAAGTTACCACGTGGATTCGTTTCCCCCAAGAATAATGGAAACTTCTCTGCCAGATCGAGATCTAACCCGGCAGAGAGGGGGCCAATGTTTTGGGATAAAATATCCTTCACCATGTAGAGAACGGGGATTCGCTTCGCTGATCGAAGAATCAAAGGAGCAAGTTTACGGAGCTCCATCTCGAAACTTTCCGAGATGGAGCGCCCGCCACTTTTTAGTAAAGGTTGATTTGGTATTTCTAAGAATGTGTCTACGTTCGACCTGCTCAAACTCGACACATCCGACCTCAAATCCGACCAAGGTAACCGCCTGTCGTAATCCCTGTTAGAACCTAAACCTTTAAATAGAGGGCATCATTTCACCATCAGGTAAGGAATTTCTCCTCTAACTTAATATTGAGTCCGAGCTGCTTACTGACTTGAACGTCAGAGATTTTGCCGTCTTGTGCAGGTCTTCCCTTCGCATTTCGGGTCGGAGCAAGGATCGAGTTCGAGCTAGATAGACGTTGTGCAAATCCTTGCATAAACAAATTAGATTCAAGCTCTTGGGCACCTTCAATCAATCCATCGACCCATTTTTTCGGACTAAAATTCTTTTACTTTTTCTATTTTACCTCTATTTTATCAATTAGTTACTTATTTTAAAATCAAAATTTTTTAGTTTTCTAATTGATTTTGGATTCTGGTGGTTTTTAGGCGTTTCAAGTTCTGGGTTTTGTTGGGCATTTCACCGTTGGAACTAAATTTTCTAATCTTAGACTCTCCGGCTCCCTAAGAAGATCGTTGCTTGTGCCCATACATTTCGTTCATGATCGTTGTTGTGTCCGAAATTTTGACTTGGATTTTTCTTTAAGCTTTTTATTTTTATTTTTATTATTTTTTAATAATTTTAGGGTTTAATTTTATCTCTGGTGGGAGTTCAGGGGTTTAATTTTTACTATTGAAAGTTTAGGGGTCTAATTTTTTCATTTATGAAAGTTTGAGGGTTTAGAGTTTGCAATTTAAAGCTTAAGGGTTAAATTGTAATAACTATCATACTTCAATGGTGGTTTTTGCAATTTGCCCTTAAATTTATTTAAACCTTTTGTGAATTTTAAAAATCAATATTTTGGTGGTAGAAGATTGAAAGTTTAATTTATTTTATATTTTAAATAAACATGCACAAACATTTTAAATAAAAAACATAATAATACTAATTATATTAACAAATATAAAACAAAATACATAATAATATAGTGTTATAAAAAAACAATATAAAAAAATAATAAATAATAAATAAAACTAAATCAATATACACATCCTTGAAGATAGACTAACACTATTTATTCAACTTTATCAAAGTAACCGTGGAATCACCTAAACTTACAAATTGAAATATAGTTTTGATATATGAATTTCATGTTGACTTGAAGGTATCATGTATATCTTGAGTTGCTTTCAGGATTAGAGAGACTTTGAGTGTAAGAAAATTAGAGAAAACTAAGAATAAGAAAAAAGAAATAGATCTCAACATTTTGGTGAAGAATGTTGAAATAAAATGCATTTTTATATGATTAGATTGATGAAAAAGTTACGAATCTTTTGAAATTCTATTATTAATTATTATTAGTAAAAATCATTAAATTATTCATGAGAGAACAACAATTTTCATATTCCAATTTAGAATTTATTGAATTATAACCCACCACTAAACTAATGTATTAATACATAAACTAAATAAAGGTTGTATTAGTAGGAGGAGAGAGAAACATATATTCATGGAGGGGATACTTTGAGTATTATTGAAATAGTCAAGATCAATATCGTCCATAAAATGTTTCTTCCACATCCGTACTTTTAACAATTTTCATATTTCAATTTAGAAGTTTATTGAATTATAACCCACCACTAAACCAATGTATTAATTTGATTTCATATTTATAATTATACTAATTATTTGAAATTTTGTAACTATGACTTTTTTAGATTACTTACCCTAAAAATAATAATGAATGGATCTTAGGTGTTGGTGAATAAAATTGTAGAAAAAATATTATATTTATATAGTAATAGATGAAGAGAAGTTACAAAACATTACAAATTCCACCATAAATTATAATTAAATTATAATTTTTTAATTGTAGGAAAAACTCTGCATTCCGACATTTTGCATTATCAAAATTATTATATTTTGATAACGGATTAATTTACTATTTATAATTAATTTTATTAAAAATTTTGTAAGGTATTCACTTACCCTGATCAATAAGTTCATTATTCTTTCACCAAACGTTTGGAATAAAAAATTACATTAATTATAAAAGAAAAATAAAAAGCAATATAGTAACAAAAAAATCCAATAACATTTAAATAAATTCTCACCTTGATAATTGATTAGTGATTGACCAATACTTTTATTAACTTCATTACAAAGTGAAATTGTAATATTACAAGCATAGAACTGAGATATAGATAGAACAGGTTCTTCTTTTGCAACTCAAATATGTAACCAACATCTTGAGACGTTTTTTTAAGATTGAAGAGTTCTCTGAGAGCAAGTATAAGAATCTAGATGTAGATCCAATACGTGCTTCCCTTGCAACTAAATATGTCACCAACATCTTGAGACGTCTTTGATTGAAGTGTGAGACCAAACTACACTGTAAGATTCAATAACTTTTAATTATAAACAACACTACCCTTGCAACTCCTATAACATGAGGTACTCAATTTTCTAGACCACTATGCAATATAACACTACTAATTCTATAATATTTAGAAGAAGAAATCAATAAATTAAAATAAGCAAACTAAGAGAGAGTCAGATTGTCATAGAAAAAGATGAAAGATGAAAGATGAAGAAGAACTCTATATATATACATTTAGAGAATGAATAAGTTGAAAAACTTTTGAGATTCTAACTGTAAGGACACATTGCACATGCGTTTTTTTCAAAATGAAAGAAAAAAAAAATTCGGATGTTGGAAGTCTTTAAGGGTATTTTGGTTTTTTGTCAAAAAAAAAAAAAGGAGAAGAAAGTGAAAAATGGAAACTTGGGGACACGTGTGTGTAGTGTGAGTTTGGTGTGTGTGTGACGTGTTTTGAAAAAAGAAAAAAAAAAGAAAAAGAACAGAAACGGAAAGAAAAGAAAAGAAGAAAAAATGAAAAAGAAAGGTGAAGAAAAGAGAGGGAAAACGAAGGAAAAGAAGAAAGAGAAGAAAAGGGAAAATGAACAAGAGAGAGAAGATTAAGTTTCATGTGTGCAGATTTTGAGATTTTGTTTCAGAGAAATAAGCGAAATTGGTAAGTAAATGTGTTTGAGATTATGGAAATTGTGAAACAAGAACTAGAAAAAGTGGAAATTGAAAACTTAGTTGTGGGTTTTTCTCCAATATCTTATATGTTCAAGTAGCGGGTTAGAAGAGTTGTTGATAACAGATTTGTGGCCTTAATAGTTGATTTTACAGAGAAGTTAAGTTTTATATATAAGTTCTTTGGTAAAATTCTGAGGAAGAACTTGCTGGGGCCGTGGAGAGAATTATTTTGCTATGCGTATTGAGATTACTCTATGCTAGTAGACTAGAATTATTCTACTGTGTGTATTGAGATTACTCTACGTCAGTAGACCAGAATAGAATATGGATACATGTGTGGTGTTCAGTTTTATCTACCTATTTATGTTTAAAAGAAGAATGTTTTACATGTTTTAGAATGTGTTTTAGAGCAGTTTGAGAAGTTGGCGTAACTAGGTCGTAGGGGACGCAGGGGAATGCTGAGGCGATTAGGGCCAAATTCAGATTCCTAATCCTGGACTTGGGAGCGTTGTCTTTTCGGTTTGCCTAGAAAGAATTTATTGTTACAAGTTCGATCATGAGAAAGTTTATTGAGTTTTTAGTTGCTTGTGTTTTATGAAATCTAAATGAGAATGTTGTTACTTCAATTTATGAAGTTTGTTTTAAGAGTTGAATTTCAATTGTTTATGAAAGAAGTTTTACGAGAATATTTTCTTATTAGCCTACCACTCATTGAGCTTCTCAGCTCACTGTTTATGTTTTGTTTTTTTTTTCTCCAAGCTGTACCTCAGTTTCTGGTTTTCCTGAGTTTCAAGGAGAGGGTAGATCAGCTTCTGCTACCCAGGATAGTTTAAGAGTTGCATATCATTTTGTATGTAATTTCGTTGGTCTGTAAGATGTTTTTATCTGCACCTTGTTGATAGAAAAAGAATGTATAGAATGGATGTATGAATGGTTGTTCTTTAAAGATTATTATTTTATTATGCATCCATTCAGATTTTGTTAATTAAAGTTCAGGTTAAATATAAGAAGAATTTGACCATTGACTTCGTAGTTAGTCGGGGTCCGTGGTCGGCGCGACTCGTTCTAAGACTAGTAGGTGTTTTGGGACGGGTCGTGTCATAACCCCTTTTAAATTACATCATTAATTCCAATTAAAGTAAAATACATGAATTTATAAAATAAATAAAAAAAACTTTTAACCTTCAAACTTTTCATATTCATAACTTTCCTATTTTTATTAATTAAAGTTATTAAAATTAAAAATAAGTATTTTTTTTATAAATACTTTTATATTGAATAATTGATTTTAAGACTTTCTTGTACGGAGTTGTCCGATCTTAAATTAATACAAATGATGAATGGAATTTATTAATCAATTAATAGTTAATAATGTGTTAATAATTCATGGACAACATGCCATGGTCAGGAGGGTCTAAAAGCAAATGATGTATTTGTAATTCATTAAAAATGATTGGGGTAAAATGGTCTAGAAATGTTTTTCAAGGATCCTTTCTTTTTGATATACTAATCTATTACCACTTACCTTGCACGTAAGATCTTTTTAATTTAACATTATTCTAACATCATTAAAAGATTAAAAAACCACTATTTATTGGAGAAAAAAAAAAGAAATGGCCAAAAAAACGTTTCTATAAATTATATTAATTTAATTAAAGTTCAATGACAAAATAATGGTGAGAGAAAACTTCATTTTATAGTTCTAGAGAGTATAAAAATTATAACGCTTTTTTAAATCTATCGATTAAAGCTCTATAATTAAAAATGAAACGGTAAATTGAAAAAATCAACCCTCAACTATAACAGTTGTTACAATTACATCCCTAAACTTTCAACTGTGAAAATTAAACCTCCAACTTTTATAAATGAAAAAAATTAAACTCATAAACTTTAATTAGTAAAAATTAAACCCTTAAATTTTTATCCACTATAAAATTACACCCTTGAAATTTTCCATGGCAAAAGTTAAGCCCTAAAATTTTTTAAAATTGGATCTATATGTTTTTCTCTGCCTTTCACAAATTTTCCCAAGAAAATCTCCAATTCTGATTCGATTCTTCAAATTCGCCTAGCACACGTCTCTCTCTACTTTCATGATATGGATCTTTTCTCTCTCTCTATCCTTCCAATCTTCTTCAACGTTCTTCTTCTCCACTCTTTGTAACAGCCTAGAATGCCTTAAAGAAAAGAAACTAAAGTAACAGTGAACGGTCTCTTCAACTAATTAATGTACCAAGCAAAAACAAATTTTATTTCAGACCACTCTTCATTTTTTGCATTTCCCATTTCTATTTTCACCCATATATTCCATTTTCGGGGCTTGAAAGTCCAAGGTAACATTTTCTAATTATTTATATAAAAATAAAATAGTCATCTCCTTCCGATCTACCGTTCCTTACAATCCACCGAATCCCAATTTCTCATCTCCAAATTTTTGGATTGATCGCTCAAATCATCGTATGGGTCCTTAACTTTGTGCCATTTTGAGCAAATCTCATATTGAATCTTCCCTCCTTTTTCACATAAAATGTTGCTATGTTTCTCTCTGGCTGAGACATGGTCGGTTTCCATGGCTTCTCCAATAGGCAAAGTTCATTGGAATCTCTGAGCTTCGATGAAGATCTGTGACAAATCATGGATCAGAGAAAGAGGAAAGAGGAAGATAATGATATTGAATCGAGAACTAAGCATCAGACTAAAATAATAAAAAAAAATGGAAATTTTGAACGCACACAATTTATCCTCCCTTCTAATTTCCCACCAACACCATTGTCTCAAATTCTTTTTAGAAGATAAATGGCTAGAATTGTCAAATACATCTAATTTTAAAAAATGTTAGAAGGGTGTGATTTTATAGCTTGTAAAAGTTTAAGGGTTTAAATTTTAAAAAAATGTTAGAAGGGTGTGATTTTATAGCTTGTAAAAGTTTAAGGGTTTAAATTTTACTATTGAAAGTTTAGGAGTTTAATGTTTTCATTTATAAAAGTTGGAGGATTTAATTTTCACAATTAAAAGTTTAGGGGTGTAATTGCAACAACTACCATAGTTGAGGGGTGGTTTTTACAATTTACCCAAAATGAAATAGAAATCTATTTCCATTCAATCTTTTTAAATTACCAACATTAATATACATTTAAATTTTCATTTATTCAAAGTTGATTTTTCAACAATTATATTTTACTTAATAAAAATTTTATTAAATTTGTAGTTCAATTAGATTTTGAACTTATCAACCTTTTTAGAAAATAAATATTCATAATATTTCACGTTTAAAAGTTAATTGTATTTATTTATTCATATTATATTCATTTGAATATTTAATTAATAAACATAGTACATTGCTATAATTAAAAATTTATTTTTAGACTTTTTTTAATTTATTATATTAATTTTAATGAGTTATAATTAATTTATAATCAATGAGAGAAATATCTTTAGAAATTAAATTAATTATATTATTAACTAATTATTAATAATATCTTAAATTAACTTCAAATAATTTTTGTCTATTTTAAATAAACTAATTCTATAAAAATTAAAGATTATTTTTTAGCTAATTTTTTATTTACTAAAAATCATGTTCATTAGAATTTTTTTTTTTAAGAATTGAATAGATGTTAGTGGGGGAGAAAATTATTAAGAATCATATTACACAAATAAATTATAAAAATAAAAAAGTATAGTAATAATTAAATTTCAAAATTATAATTCTCCATAAATTTTTAAAATAAAAATATTAAGAAAACTAATTATGAAACCATTTATAAACATTTTATAGAAGACATTGATACTTTTATTCCAAAAAACTATATGAGATTTCCATTCAAAAAAATATATAAGATTGACAAAAAGAATTATGAAACCATTTATAAACATTTTACAGAAGACATGGATACTTTTATTTAAAAATAATATATAAGATTGTCGGTTGATATTTGAGATAAAATCATTTTGTAGGATCCAATGACATCTAATTGTAGGATAATACTATTTTATCACTCTTACAAATCGAAATTCTCAAATGTGATAGACCTCATGCAATATGACACTACTTTGTCACTCTTACAGATCGAAATTCTCAATATGATAGACCATAATGGATTATGACACTACTTTTTTTTAGACAAAAGAAAAAATAAGGATAAACATAAGAAAGAGTAACAAACTCCTCTTGTACAAGGGAATATCCTCTGGCCAATCTTTAAGTGAGACTCGATGATCTTCGTTCTTCAACGCTAAGAGTCAAACCATCTATCACTTTATTTCTATCTCTTTTTTGTAAAGTTGCACATCTACCCGAAAGTGTGCAATATCAATATGATACTACTAAAACTATACAATTTAGAAGAAATCAAGAGATGAAAAAGATTGAAGAAATCAAGAGATGAAAAAGAAGTAAACTAAGAAAGAAAACTAAATTATTGTAAAAAAAGGTTAGAGGGAAACTTCATATATACACATGTACGAGATATATAAGTTGGAAAACTTTTGAGATTCCAACCTTCTATTATTAATTCCAATTAAATATAAAATCATAAATAGTTAGATATTAAATAAGCCAAACTTTTTATATTCATAACTTCTACATTATTATTTATTAAAGTTATTAAAAATAAAAAATGGTATGTTTAGTAAATTTAAAAAATTGATAGGACATAATGATCCAAAAAAAGATTATAGATATAGAGATAGATAAAGTATTTTTATCTCAAATAAAGAAGAGTTAGAAATAATGTGCAGTGATTTGAATTTGGTGAGGATAAAAAATGTTCCTTCAATGGCAAAGATATATTTATTGTAAAGATAAAAAAAAACAGATGATATATTAAAGCTTAAAGATAAAGATAAAAAAAAAAAAAGCAATTTTCAAGTTTCAAAATTCAAAATAATATTACAATTGTAATTCTTAAATGGACAAATGATTAGCAATACTGTAAATTTTGAGTTCATTCTTCATTCATTCTGAAAAAAAAAGAAAAAAATCTTCTACTCTTGCCATAATTCTCAAGCTCTTCACCCATGATAACAACGAATCGCATTGAGGCGACTGATTCTTCATCATTTCAGTTGGGAGAAACATAAACACAGAAGCAGCGTGAATCTTGATTTTTCGATTTCCAAGTTGGTTCAGGAGCGGCATTAGTGGTGGTAGTGGAAGAAGGTCCTCTCCGACAATGGCAACGGCGAGCAACTTGTCTTTGAAAATGAGGAACAGAAACGAAAGCATGAAGGCGACAATGGAGGGAGAAGGGAGTAATGTGAAATCGAAATATTTGCTTTATGGGGTTATATGATACTGAAAAAAATCAATTTTTTTTTTAAAGAAAAGATGCGAGGAAAAGAAGAATCCCGGAAATTGGAGCAACGAAATCGAAGACTCAGGTTTGCCAGGTGATCTGCTGGGCGATTGTGTCGTCGATAGGCATCGGTGAACTGAATAGAGTCAAAAGAGAGGGAAAAGGTTTTGATGTCATGAACCCAGACGCTTTCATCACCAAAGGATTCCGATCTTCTAGAAAGAAGGTTGATAGTTTCAAGGGAGTTCGATTCAATAATAATGCGATAGTAATTGAGAGATCGAGCAAGGCGAATCCCTTCAAGGATGGCGCGAAGCTCAGCAAGCAGAGGAATATAAGAAACCTGCAAGAAAAGAAATTGTGCTGACTATTATACAATTAGAATAGTCTCCCAAGAGTAGCCCCAGACCTGTACCACCCTCTCGGTTGCCACAAGCTGCGTCGGCGTTCAATTTATAAAAGCCACAGGGAGGGGGTGACCATGAAGATGCAACCAAAGCAGCGGGAAGAGCGAAATGAACCTGGGTTGATCGTGCTTGCTGAAAGGAATGAAGGTAGTTTGTGATCCAATCACATCTAGTAAGAATCAGAGGAATCGACCGATTGTGAAGCATGTGGTTACGATCATTCCAAATCGTCCAAAAGGTCACAACCAATTGTCTCCAACTGAGAGCCACAACACGCACAAAACGGGGAGACTTCCAGACCTTTCTTGTATTTGATGAAATTCGATGGGAGAAAATTATGGTGAGCCTTCCACAAATATTTTAATTTTGTCCGGAATGCGTAGCTACCATATAGAATGCCATAAATTCTTTGTTTGGTCAATATTGCTGGTTGCTGTATTTATTTTCTGCTTCATAAAAAGTTTATAAGCACTCTTAACACTGAAAACCCCTCTTTTATCATAATGTCAATGCCAACGGTCTGGAAGGTAAAAAGAGCTGAGGGGAATTCAGAGAATAATGTCAATGTCCTCCAGACAGAACAAGGATACAATAGTTGGTAAATGCCACATACCTCTCAGGTTGAATAAGAGAAGAAACCCGAATAAATTGAAAGGACCCCGCAGATATAGGTGTAGTTAAAGGCCTGAAAGTGCTTTCTCGAGGCAGCCAAAGGTCCAAGAAAGCTCTAATAGATTCAACGTCGCCCACTTGAATTCGTAATCCTTAAAGAAGAAGCTCTCTGCCCCAAACCAGACTCTTCCAAAAGTAAGATGAATGAGAGTCCATAGGGGCTTCAAGAATGATAGAATCCCTAAAATATTTGGCCTTCAGAACTTGCGAAACAAGCAAAGATGGATGTTGGAGAAAATGCCAAACTTGTTTAGCAATTAGAGCTTTATTAAAACCTTCAAGATCCCGAAAATTTAGGTCTCTCAACTCCTTAGGCATACACATTTGGTCCCAACTAATCCAATGAATCTTCCTTTTTTCCATAGAAGAGCCCTACCAAAAGCGGGCAAAAATTTATGTAACCTCCTTACAGAAGCCTTTAGGAAGACGGAAAACACTCCTAGCATAAGAGGGAATAGATTGGCCAACACTTTTAATTAAGATCTCCTTCCCTCCCACAGAAAAGAATGATCATTTCCACCCTTGCATTGCCTTCCATAGTTTGTCACGGAGGAAGTGACAGTCCTTTCCTTTCCTTCAAGAAAATGATGAGGGCAAGCCAAGATAATGACCTAAATCATTCACCAAGCAAACCCCAAGCAGAGTTTGAAGGTACTTCTGACGATCCAAATGCACATTTGGAGAGAACATAAGAACTGATTTCGAGAAATTAATACATTGACCAGAGACATAGCCATAAATAGCCAGAAGTTCTTTCAAGTAAACACATTCAAGTTCATCTGACTTAAAAAAAACTAGACTATCATCCGCAAAGAGCAAGTGTGAAATAGTAGGCCAGAAGGATCGAAAGAAACACCAGTTATCTCCCAATACTATTGGCATGATACAAGAGCATAGATAAGCCTTTGGCACAAATAAGAAAAAGATATGGAGAGAGAGGATCATCTTACCTAATACCATGAGACAGAATGATAGAGCCTTTAGAAACCCCATTGATCAACAAAGAGAAACGAACAATAGTAATACAACCCATAACAAGAGAGATCCACTCTACAGCAAAATCGAACTTAAGCATTAAAGCCTCAAGACAACTCCATTCCACACGGTTAAAAGCTTTACTAAGATCAAGCTTAAGGGTTGCCAATCTAGAAAGACCTGATTTTTTGCTCCGAAGGTAATGAAGACAGTCATAACCAATGACAATATTATCTATAATGGCCCGATTCGGAACAAATGCTGATTGTGTCGGGGAAATAACAGCATCAAACACTCTTTTAAAACGATTAGCCAAGACCTTAGTCACAATTTTGTAAGAGACGTTGCACAAACTGATGGGCCAAAAATCGGCAACTGTCTTGGGGTTCTTGCATTTAGGAATTAATGCAATATTTGTGTTTCAGCCACAAATACTTGCTTTATCATTAAGAATGTGCAAACAATCCCTCATTGTTTTCGGCCCCACAATATTCCAATACTGCTGAAAAAATAACGCTGGAAAACCATATGGTCTGAGAGCTTTTGTAGGATACATCTGCTTGACCGCAATCTCAATTTCCTCCTTTGAAAAAGGAGAAATAAGCATAGTGTTCATTTCAGGGGAGACTTTAGTAGGTATGTGCTAGGTGTCATAACCATACCAGTAGAGAGTAGGTTGTGACACCCACGTAGTGGACAAGTGGTGGTGACATGCATGTGTCGCCCGTCGGGCCATGTTGAGGGCCGAGAGAGAAGTGTTGTGATGTGACCAAGGAGGATGGTGCATCACCTATCACACCCCATGGATGTACTCAAGAACGTCTAGAGAAGGCATATGCATAATACAAGGCGAAGGCGATGTTAGTGGTGTCGGTGACAAGCTCAGCGGGGGCCAATTGGGGCCCCGGGCCATGACCCTAGAAGTAAGGGTTCTGTAGACAGTTTGGACGAGCGGCTTTAGAGTTAGATGCATATAAGTGATATATGCAAGCACGCCAAGTTTCGTGTCAATCGGAGTTCAGACGTGGGTTCTACGTTAGCGAGTGACTCCTCGCCACTTTGCACGTATACGCCTGCCAGACCAATAATGCCTTAGAATGTATCTTAGGGGGAGGCATAATGTTGGCTCTCCACCACCCCTGGGCCATGTCAGAGCCTAAGCGAGCTACCCCATGGCACATGCGTGTGTCATGGCGAGGGCGAGCGTCTACAAGACGAGTGTCTTGGGTGACTTCCATCGAGGATAGGAAACTCGAGGACAATGTCGGGTGGCACGGGTGTGCCGGCATTGCGCCTTGGTCCATATGTCGGAAGTTGCACCACGGGGGTCCTTATGCAGTACGGTATGCTCGAACGACACGGCACAAGCGCAAGAGTCGTCGTGCCACGATAGTGTCCGAATGGCTGGATGTTTGGAAGGTCCCGATCATTAAGACAAGCACATGGGTCGGTTCTCGGTATGCGTGCCCAAGTGAGCAACGAAGCCCTATGACATCTCGATACTCGGGCTGGCATCCTAAGGTACCGGTGGGCACCCGGTAAGTGAGAAAAAGCTAGTCTTGGCCCAGTAAGCGGCAAGACTCATCCCGGTTGCCAAGTTTAGTCATTCTTTGTCCGGATTTCGGCAGGAATCATCCCGGAAGTACCCGGTAAAGTCATTTAGCCTGTTATTGACTAGTTTCTTGGCAATAATGGTCTTAAAGGAGTCCGATGGACCCGATAAGCTAGTTTTGACATAGTTAAGCGGCAGGAACCTCCCGGTTGTACCTGGTTGACGTTTTAAGCGTGTTTTGGCCTCGTTATGGGTTAGAACTCATCCTGGTAAGGTCCTGGCTCATCGTAAGAGCGGGATGGCCGATTGGCAGAGAACCAAGATGGTTGAAGACAAGTTGCGACGTCGCGTTTAGATGACCTTGGCCTAGAGTAGAGGCAAGGTAGAGTCGTGGGGCTTGGCCTAGCGTAGAGGCAAGTCGGCTAGAGTCACGTTAGAGTTTAAATGCACGTATGGACGACGTGCATTGTCGAGACAAGTGAGAATTCCGCTGCAAGTGAAGCTCGGTCGAGGAAGAAAGAATCTCTCCTAAGGTTCGATGAAGCCACTAAAGGGCGCGAAAAGTGGATTGGAGCTAGAGTTCCTCGTAAGGCTGGCCATGGTCGAGCTTAGATCATGGCGCTGCACGGTTGAAAAATGTATGATTGTGACACTAGGTAGCACGAGCAATATCATAATGAGAAGGTCTTTGAAGTAGTGAAAAAAATCCTTTTAGTGAAGTTTATCAATATTTAGCATAAATTTGGTAAGTTGTACAAATTTTTACTGTAAGTTTTTATTTTATCAAATTTTTTTGAAAATTAATTTTAGGGATTAGTAAATTGATAGCCTATTTAGAAATCATAATTACATAAAGAATTGAAATGTATAAAATTTACACTTTTGTCATGAAACAAGAATGGTACCCATCACACAAATTACTATTATATCCTCTTAAGGATCCATCTCAGTATTAAATAATTTTTTAAATCTAGAAATACTAAATTGGAAGGTTACAATTTAAATCCCCATGCTTAATTATACTTTCCAAAATAATAAAATCTCAAAACCCCAAAAATCCTCAAAACCATACATTTTCAAAACCTCTTTCTTCTTCCTCCGACCATTCGTTTTTCTTCTTCTGACCGTCCCTTATTCTCCGACCGTCCATCTCTGTTTGCCTTCCTCTCCAGCCGGCTCCGTTTTTCTCTGTCGCCCGACTCCGTTTATCCCGTTTGAAGGAAGATTTCCGTCCTTCCTTCTTCTCTAGTTGTTTTTGTCTGCCTTCGTCTCCGACCGACGTCTACCTGCCTTCATCTCCGGCTGCCTCCGTTTTTCTCCGTCTCCAGAGCAATTCATCTCTGTTTATCCCAATCAAAAGATTTGCATTCCAACGGTCGTTTTCGATTTCTAATTTCGTGTGAACTATTGTATATATGAGGATATATATTATAGTGAGTTTGATTAGGATATATCTTATAACTCAACTTGTATATATGCGGATATGCGGACATATAAGTGGATATATCTTATAACTCAACTTGTATATATGCGAATATGCAGATATATATTATAGTGATTTTGAATGTATATATGCGGATATATAAGTGGATATATACTGTGATTTTGAATATATTTTTTGAATACGTGGATATATGTTTATTGAGACTTCAAAAGATGTTTATGTGATTTTGAATTGTCCTTGAAGATCTTTTTGAATGAGTAAATTAAGGTTTTGAAGAAGTGAATTAAGGGATTTGTGTTGAAATTTTGTATGAGGCCCACAATAATTAAAAGATTATGATGATAATTTATGGAATTAAATGTTTTATGTTTCAAAAAGAACAAATAACTATAATTAATGTAAATACAATAAATAAGGGTAAAATCGAAATTAAAATAAAATCATTGTAAAATTAGAAAATTTTAGACATTTGTGTAAATAAGTTTCTAAAATAGTCATCCGAAGATATTATCTCTTAATTTTATCCAAGTTGGATCTCAATTACTGCAATCTTTAAAAAAAAAAAACTTATTTATACAGTTGGAGTTAGAGAAAAGTTGCAAAACTATTAAAATTCTATTATTTAATTATAATTATTTTTTTAGAAACAAATTAACAATTTTTTTCCATATTCTAACTTTTGACATTGATTTCAATGTATTTTTACACTTGTTTTTTAAATTATTTAATTATTAAAATATTCAAATTTAATTATTAGTTATAATTAAACGTAAATTCTTAAATTTTAGAATTAATTTTTGAAATAAATGATAAAAACTTTTATATTAAGGGTCGTTTTATAACTATTTTTTTTCTATTTTCTATTTTTAAAAATAAAAAATCATATATGTTTGATTACTGTTTTTTATTTTTAAAAAACAAGACAAAACATGTTCGGTAACCATTTTTAGTTTTATGTTTTTAGAAAGTTAGAAAATTAGAAATATATATTGGAGAGAAAATTCTATATAAGGTAGAGATGACAATAGTGTGGGGGCGAGAGTGAGAGGATGCAATCTCCCATTTTCGTGCTCGTGAAAATTTTTAGTCCACCATCTCCACCTCATTCTTTGGTTCGGGAATCGAGAACCATGTTAAAAAATCTTTATTTAGGGATGAGATATTCGTGGAAAAAATTACCGATTTTGTAATTAATTTTAATTATTTTTAGAATTTCAAAAAATGTAGTAAATATATATTAATCATTTTAGAATTATTATTTACTATTATAAATAATTAGTTTTTAAAAAATTCATATTTTATTCACAATTCCGTAAATATGTTAATAAAAAATATATTAATTATTAAAAAAAAAGAATTGAGGACGAGTTGGGATATGCATTTCTTATTCTTGAAGCAGTGACTTGACTCTACGGAAATTTTGTCATCTCTAATGTAGAGACACGAAAATACGAGTTTAGACTTTTCTCAAGAGAATTTTTGGAGAGATAAAAGAAAGAGATATATAAAAAGAAAATAAGTGAAAGAAAATTTAAAGACAAAAAGAGACCAATTTTGGAGAGAGAAAAAAAAAAGTAAAGTTGAGAAGAAAATATACGTTAAAGGATAAAAATACATCAACATGAAAATTTTGGAGAGAGATAAATAATAATAAATATTTAAAATATAAAAATTTCAGATAGAAAAAAAAAATTATGTAAGTAGAAATTTAGGAAAAAGAAATTTGTTAGAGATAAATATGAGAAAAAAAGTTGAGTATTAGCAGAAAAAAATTATATTTTGAATACCATAAATCGGTTTTTGAAAACTATTTTAAAAAAAAAATTATATAGAATTTTAAAATCGTTTTTAGAAACAAAAAACTTGGTTACCAAAACAATCCCGTTTTTAAAAAACTAAAAACCAAAAATAAAAAACAACCCTGTTTTTAAAAAACTAAAAACCAAAAACAAAAAACAGAAATGGTTATCGGGTCCTAAATTGTTAAAATCTAATTCATTATTAGTTAATATTAATGATTTTTTTTAGTACAACATGTGGGGGCGGGAGATCGAACTCATAACCTTTGGTTGGAGATATATGTCAATTATGAGTTATCCTCGTTTTGACTATTTTAGGACCCGTTTAATAACTGTTTCTGTATTCTCGTGCTCGTGAAAATTTTTAATTCCCGTCTCCACCTCATTCTTCGATCCGAGAGATGTTCTCTAGAAAAATTATCGGTTTTATAATTGTTTTTAATTATTTTTAGAAATAAAAAATAAAAAAGTGTAATAAATATGTATTAATTATTTAAAAAATAGAATTGGGATAGGGTGACATTCATTTCCTATTTTTGGGACCCGACCCTACGGAAATTTTTGTAATCCTAATATAGAGACATGAAAATACAAGTTCAGACAGATGTAAATAAACTTTTGGAAGATAAATTTTAGAGAGATAAATAAAAAGATTTAGAAAAAGAAATTAGTGAAAAGAAAGTTGAAGACAAAAAGAGAGAAATTTTAGACAAAAAAAAAAAGTAAAATCAAGAGGAAAAGATAGGTAAAAAAAAGATAAATTATAAAGAAAGATAAAAATTAGAGTGGAAAAAAATTTAAAGATAAAAATAAAGTTCAAAATATATTTTTTATAAAAAATAAATAAATACAGAAATAAATAAAAGTTATCATAAAATAAAATTGAACCAGAAAAGAAGATATAATTTTTAGAGGAAAAGATATATTAGAAAGAGAAAGAAAAGTTATAAAAGACAAAATTTTAAAGAGAAAAAAGTTTGGAAAAATATTAAATTTTTTTTAGAGAAATGAAACTAATCTTTTAGGAAAAAAATAAAAAATAAAATAATAGATATGAGAAATTTGGAGAGAGACAAATAATAATGAATATGAAAAATTTGAAGAAGAGAAAAATAAATTTTTAGAGAGAAAGTTAGAAAGGAAAACAAATTTAGAGATAAATATTGAGAAAAAAAAGTTGAGTATCACGAGAAAAAATCGGATTTTGAAAAATAGAAAAAAAATTTAGAGATAAATATGAAAAAGAAAAAAAAATTAGTATTAGAAGAAAAAATCAGAATTTGAAAAATAGAAATCAGATTTTGAAAGTTAAAATTTACATAGAATTTCAAAATGATTTTTAAAAAATAAAAAATAGAAAATTGAATTGGTTATAAAAAATAATTTTTTAATAAAAAACTAAAAATGAAAAATAAAAAAGGAAATGTTATCCAACGATTTTAATTAATGATTTTTTTGCTAATGTGAAAGAAAAATTATAAACAAATTTCGTATTCCTAGTCCTAATAGAATTGATGTTTATTTAAATTTTGTCGATTATTTCTTTATAAATAGGAGAGTTAGGGAGTTCAAAATATGATCGATTGAGTCCCAAGATGGCGAAGAAGGCTTACGTCAGCGATGGCGGTAAATTCTGTGTCTATGAGATTTATTAACTTTATTTGTTTTGCTATTTGATCCAAAATATAATGTCGATGGAATGAGTTTTTTGAGTTGTGGTTCTGGTTTAGACTAAATTTTAAAGTAGTCTCCGATTCGTAAATGAACAAATCATTGGCAATGTTATAAATTGAGAATGTTCTCTTTCAACGGTGTTGTCGTTGTTCATTAATTATTAAACTAAAACTTTCTTATGTGATCGCTATAATGACAGGGACGAATCGCATTATGGCGATTGATTTTTTATCATCGTCATGTTTGAGTTGGGGGAAACATAAACACAGGAGGTTTATTAGCGACTCTCCGGTTTCTGAGTTGGTGGTGGTGGTGGCGGAAGAACGTCCAGCAACGGTGAACAACTTGCCTTGGAAATTGAGGAACAAAAATGGAAGCGTGAAGGCAACGATGGAGGAGGAGGAGGAGAAGAAGGGTAGTGTGAGATCAAAGAGGGTGCAATCGAAAATGGCGAAGAAGGAGTCGGTGTCGGAGTCACGGAGACTGGAGTTGAGGTTGTCCAGGTCAGAGATCGAAGAGGATTTCTTGAAAATGTTGGGCAAGAAACCCTCCTCCAGGCCCAAGAAGAGGCCCAAGGCCATACAGAAACATCTAGATGTAACTTTTTATTAACCCTTTCTCTTCTTTAATCCAAACTTCTAGTTTAGTTTATAACATCTATATTCATCTCAAATCATTCTTCGAACTTTATTTTATCATGCAGTTTTTATCTCCTGGATTTTGTTTGCCGAAGATCCCTACTGCTCACATATACGATGTTCCTAAATCAAATGCTCTGCAAAAAAGAAGGTAAGATTGTTTGAGAAATCATTTTCAAAACAATTTTATGTTTCTCGAGTTAATTAATTTTGTGCCTACTTATTTTTCACTATTGGCTATAAAATTTTAGAGTGCTAAGAAAGGGCAAGCTATGATGTGAGACCAAAGAGGGAGCTCTTCTAATAGTGGATCCAGGTGTGAGAGAACACGACGTCGTTCTGTAATCAATCTCAATATCCTCTTCCACCTCCTCGATTCAAGGGCAATAAAACTCTTAACCGCGAATCCAAATCAATGTGAGACAAAGAGAGCGAGAATTCGACATCTAACAATTAGAAGTGAGGGGAGAAGTTGGTTGGAAATATACATGTAGTTTTAAAATATTATGCATGTTCAAATAGTCATGTTTGTTCGTAAAATAATTTATAAGGATATCTAAATATCTATATTTGTTTTGCTTGATTTAATCTTAGGAATATTTCAAATTTATATAATATTCTAAAAATATTCTTACAAATATTCATATTAATATAAAATATTTTAAATATAAATTTTATTTTCAATTTTAATATTTTTTTTCCAAAACACACAATTATATAATTAGTGTTATATAATTAGTGTTACATGAAGTGAATGATTCTTTTATGGAGAAAAATATCAAAGGTAAATCGTTAAAAAATGTTGCTTTAAAATTATATATTTAAGATAATAAATATTATTGATAGTAATTTCTTTCCAATTGAAAATAAATGGAGATATTATATAATTTAATTGAAGTTTATTTTATATATAAATGTAATATATAAATATACTTAATTACATAAAGTTGTTTATTACTTACATTAATTTATCTCAATTATAAAATTAAAAATAAAAACAAAGAAAATATATGAAAAAAGAATGAATGAGAAATCTAAGAGACTCGTGTTTCAAAATGACATCCAAAATAATTTAGATACCTCCCGTAGAAAACTTGGACATCTTGAAATACTCGAGCATCCAAAATGTTATGGTTCATTTATTATTGAACTCATAACCTTTGTTTTAACATTTTTCTCTTTTTTTATTTATTTTAATTTATACTACTAATCGTTTTTCTTTAATTTTTTTCAATAAAATAATTATTAGTAAATAAATTGTTAAAATAGATTTCACTATTATTAAATATTATAACAATAAAATTTAATATAATTTATATTAATTTTTGATGTTCTTCCGATTGGGTCTCAACTATTGGTAAAGCTCTGTACTTCCTTTACCTAAAAGAGCTAATAAAAATTATATTAGTTGTTGATGGTGAATTTTGGAGAGGTCCGCGTGTCCCCGAGACAAGTGACTTCGCCAAGGAGCAAATGAGCCTGCAACCAGAAAACTCGACGTCGGTGCGGTATCCCGCCTAATACAGTCCGACGTTCAAGTCAGTAATTAGAGTAGGAAATAGGAAAAGACACCTTAAAGGTTTAGTGACAGGTTTTTCACATACTTGGCAGAGATATGAGTCCTTCCCTTTTATAGGTGTGGATGGCCGACCAGGTAGGTGTTGAGATGGTAGGAGTGTGCCGAGCTATACAGTGTCTGACGGTAGAGTGTTTGCCCCTGACAATCAGTGAGTGACGCTCCGCCTGCAGGCCTGAAACCTGCCGCCTGCGAGTGCTAGGTCGTAGTGCTCGGCATGCTTCATACAATAGAGGTAGAGATGCACTCGCCTTCCCCACGGTGTACGGTGCGTAACCGTTTGTGATCCCGCGCCTTGTAATTGCCCTAGCAACTCGACCCGTGTCCTGCTCGGTTTTATCCTCAACATTAATGGTTTTAGTTCATGTTATTTTATTTTAATTATTTCTTATTTCATAATATTAAATAAATTGTTTTAATAAAAAAATTTACTATTAACAAACTAGTAATAAATAAACTAAAATATATTATTTTAATTAAAAATAATATTAGCACAGTTTCTAGTTAATGTAATTCTACTTAGTTATGAATAAGAAATAAATATAGAAATTGTAAAATATCAAATTCTTATTACGATTTGAGTAAACAATATAAATAGGTTTCTAATTACGATCCGAACAATTTTATAGTAAACAAAAATAACATTTTTCATTTCGATTGGCTTTCAATTCGATTCGGAACGGGCCTTCCGAGTGTTGGGGGCTGATTTACTTCTCTTGGAACATTTTCTTCCATTTTATTTTTAGTAATTATATTTGCAAATACTTTGTTACCATAGTACTGTCTTTTAAAATGATAGGGATTAAATTCCATTTCATAATATAAAGTAGCATTTACTGTAGAGAGAAAAATAAAATGATGTAGTAATTCCACGTGGCTGGTTAGATCTTATGGCTGCCAACAACCAGAAAGTTTCAGCCACTTGGAACCCAAACCTTATCCTCCAATTTCTCACTGTATCACCTCAAAATAAAAATTAAAAATAAAATAAAAAAAATTACTCATATAATAATAATAATAAATAAATAAATAAAAACCAGAGAAACCAAATTCCAACAAATTCCAACGCAACGAAAACGCGACTCAGAACTGCGGTTTCAAGAATGGTCCATTTGCTCCCAAATTACGCCCGAGTTTCATCGCACCTCCTCCCGGCGGCGGCTCCGGCGTCCGGCGGCGTCGTATGGAGGAGCGGGGGAAGCATTAGGGCCAGATCGGCGGTGGTTCTGCAGTGTAATCGGGAGTTTTCTGGTTCGATCACGGCGGCGGCGGCAGCGGAGGACTTGATCGGAATCCCGGCCGAAATCGAAACCGAAATCGAGTATTTGGCGAGCGAGAACGGATGGAAAGTGAGGAAATTGATTAAAGAAGAAGACGATTTGAGAGCGGTTGCAAGAATTCAAGCCGAAGCTTTCCATGAACCTGTTTTTCTTTTCAACGATTTCTTCTTCCACTTCTTCCAGGTATTTTCTCTTCATTTTCCTTTTTTCTTTTTTTTTTTTCAATTCTTCAGTCGCTTTCTTGTCTTTTGCCTATTCTGTTTTCCAATTTAGTCCCCCTTGTTTCAGGAATTGCAATTTAGTCCCTCTTGTTTCAAGAATTTCTATTTAGTCCTTCTTGTTTTAAGAATTTCATTTTAGTCCTTCTTGTTTTAACTTTTTCAATTATATAGGTTGAAGTTCAATATCTAGTAAGTTTGGCAGAAATTCAAGAAAAATAGTCAGGGACCGAAGAATATAATTGAAAATTGTAAAATGGTGAGGAGTAAATTGAAACCTATTAAATAATAAAGATTAATTTAAAAAAAATACACAAATATTAGAGACTATAATATATATTTTGATTGAAAGTTTTAATTTATTTAGATTCTTTTAGCCATGTTTTTTCAATTTAATCACTATTGTTAAAAAAGTTTCAAATTTAGTTTGTTGTATTTAGAAACGTTTTCCATTATATCTTTAATTCTGACGTGTCTTATATGTTATGATATTAAGTGAATTAGCTTTTTTAAGTGAATCAACATAAATTTAAAGGAGTACTTAGGCTATCGAAGGGAAGAAAAGTTTTTAATTATTTCTCATACAAATCTTTAAGTTGGCAAAATTTTTTAATTTTTCTTATTTTCAATAGTCTAACTCTCAACTCAACAAGTATTTATCATGTCATGTAAGTGTTATCAACCAATTTTAATATTCAACCACGAGAGAGATATAATTGAAAATTTATAAAGAAGAAAGGACTAAATCGAAACTTTTTAAACAAGAACTAATTTGAAAAACACAAAACTATTAGAGATTAAAATAACCTTTAGATTTTTATTGTAAAATTATACTAAATGACATAAAATAAATATGTATTTATAAAAATATCATTACTTTTTATTATTTTTTTTTCAAAAATGTCACAAAATTTTTGATCCGTTTTATATGATTGTATAAGTTTTCCATTTATGCTATTTTCGTAAAATCTTAAACCTAATACTATATACTAAATACATATTTCCTCTGTGCTATTTTAGTAATTCCCTCCTTTTGATACATGTAGTTTAAAAATATTAATTTAATCCATATAATTTGAGCTTTGTTATAATACGATTTGTATCGTTTTCAAAGTTTTAATTTAGTCTATATGATCTCAGTCACTGACTGTTTAATTCATATGATTCTAAAAGTTTCAATTTGATTCTATGATTTTCATTAAACTTCACAAATTTCCTTTAATTATTTTTAACTTCCTCATTTTTCCAATTTTTTTTCACTCGTACTAAACCAATCAACCAAATAAAAAATATCAAATTGTTTCAATAAGAGAATGACTCGTAACGGTATAGATGATTTGTGAGATTTACGTATAAATTAAAAATTTTAAAATTATAGAGACAGTGGTAAAGTTGAAATTGGTAATTATTATTATTATATCAATAAACATATCGATTTATTGAATATTATATTTATGGGAAAAAATAATTTATAAAAGTCACATTGAAATTTGCAGTTTTCTTACAGGCAGAAGTGCTTGCAGCGTTGATTTACAGATTGCAGAATTACCCTCCAGACAGGTACGCCTTCTGCATATAACAATTTAATTATTTAAGTAATAAGTAATGTTTAAATATTACGTTAATTTCGATTTCTGTACTTTCAAAACGTGTAGTGAAAAATTATTGTTCTTGTTCGTTTTGGTTTCTGTATTTTCAAAACGTCAAGTGAAAAATGATTGTTATTGTTCGTTTTGGTTTCTGTATTTTCAAAAGGTCGGGTGAAAAATGATTGCTTTTGTACAAGGTATGCGTGTTTGGTTGCGGAGGCAGAGAACGAGAATCGAACGGATCATTACAATTTTGTGGGAGTGGTGGACGTCACGGTGGCCGGAGATCTAAAAGTAAAGCGCCTCCTTCCCGCCGGCGAAAAAGAGTATCTCTTCGTATCTGGAATTGCAGTCTATGAAAGTGCCAGGTTCGGATACCAACAAATCTAGCATAATTTAGATAAAATGTTATAAAAAATAATAACTAAAAAAATTATAAATATGACATAAAAAAACTAAAATACATGTAGATCAATGATCATTAACATTGGAGGTATGGTTTGGATCGTCATCGATTTAAAATTAAATTATAGGTTTAATTTCTTAATAGATTTAAATCGAATTATAGGTTTAATTTCTTAATAGATTTATAGGCTATGAAAAGTATCTAATAAATCTCTAAATTTTTCACTTTTTGAATATAATAATAAATTTTTATACTTCAAAAATGTGTCCAATAGATCCTCTCTTCAATTTATTAAACATTTTTCTCCTAAAAAATTAAAAAATTTATAAATACAAAATTAAAAGAGATCAAGATCTTGGTCAATTTTATGTTTAATTAGTTGATGAATTTTTAAAAAATAAGAATAGGTTGTGTGTGTACATATATAGATACAACCTTTTCTTAATCTGTATCAAATTTAGTAGGAAATCTTTGAACGAGACCAACTTTTTTTTTCTTTTTAAGAAATAAAACTATATTAAACACTTAAGACCCCAAACCATCTTCCCTTCCCCTCCCGACACTTTTGAGCGAGGACGGGCCTATTTTAGACCACTTAAAACATCACTAATAAAAAAGGAATGAAAAGGAAAAAGGATCACCTCGCCTTCAACCTCTAAAAACTAAAATTCTTCTTCGACCTTCCGTTGATGAATACCGATAATATAATATTTTTAATGGATCTTCTCTTCTATTGAATCCAAATAATAATAATAATAATAATAATAATAATAATAATAATAAAATAAAATAAAATAAAATTCTCAATCTACATAATCAAAAGCCCTTTCAATATTAAGTAAATCAGAATAGGGTTCTCAAAACATATCTTCTATCCTTTAGCTAACATTTTAGCAAGGATTTTTCTGTAGGCATTTGTTTTTTTTCTTTTTTTGTGGATTAGACATTAACACGTGCCCGTTCCTATAGATTTCCTAAAACTTCAAAATTTGAATACTTATAAAGTTCCGATACTTATTAGACACAAAATTTGAGAGTGTGCTGGAACTATTAAACATTTTCCAAAATTTAATGATCCTAGACACAAAGTTGAAAGTTTAAGGATTTATTAGATATACTTTTTAAAGTTGAGAGATCTATTAGACACAATCTTAAAAGTTCATAGACTAAACTTATAATTTAACACTGATTTAATAGGGAAAAAAACTCGATTTTTACCCTGAAATTAACAAAAATAAATGCATAACATTGTCTAAGATTCATGGGTTACCATTTTATTTTATTTCGCTTGCTCATCCAATCTGGGTCTGTCCATTATTATATTATTGAGTTGGCCAAGTCTTTTTGTGTCATGTCATATCAAATCATCATCAACACTGGTCCAAAACCAATGTTGAGGATATGCATCTATTAGAAACTAAATTTGAAAGTTCAATGATGATAATTGAAAATTTCAAAGTTTAGAAGCTAAATAAACACAATCTTTCAAAGTTAGGAGACGACTAAATTTCTAATGGAAACGTTGTTTTTTTTTCTCGAACAGAAGGCGCAAAGTAGCAACGACATTGTTGAAGGGTTGTGACATGCTTGCAAAAGTTTGGGGATTCAAGTTTTTGGCACTAAGTGCATATGAAGATGACTATGGGGCTCGTAATTTGTATAGTAAAGCAGGATATCAGCTTCTATCTGCTGACCCTCTTTGGAAATCTTCTTGGATTGGAAGAAAACGTTGTGTTACTTTGATTAAAAAGCTCTAGTTTTCCCTTTCTTTCAACTTTGCTTTTTAAAACCCAACTCTCACATGCACTTATAAGAATTAATGTGCCTTTAATAGGTTTTTCTTAAATAGTTTACAGAAAAAAAAATGATAATAATGGCGAGGGTTAAAATGACTTTTTATTTAAAGTTTCGAGACTAAATGTGATAGGAGAATTTTTAGTGAATTGGCTTAATAACTCCTCGATTGAGTGAACTCCTTTGAGTTTAATGTCTTTTTGGTCTTGAGGTTTCAAATACACGTGTTAGTTTATAGGATTTGGAAAATGGTTTAGTTGAGTTGAGCGATAATTAGTTTGATTATCGGAAAAAATGATGTGGTATGTTGAGGTGATACTATATGATTAATGAAAAAATGACGTGACATATTGAGATAGTTGAAACTACCCCTTAATAAGTCAAAGTGGGCTCAAACCTCTAAATTGCCTGGGGTGTGAGCTTCACCCCTTTGATCAAGGTGGGTTGTGAAGCCTTAATCCAAGAATAATTCTCACTTACTTTTGTTAAAATTTTTAAACACAAAAACACATACTTTATACACCTTGATGAGCATGTGTCTGTTACCAAGTCAATAGGAAGAATAAGGAATAAGGAGAGATTTAAGCAATAATTCTTAAATTTATACCAACGCCAACTTTACATTCAATGGGAAGAATAAGTGTTTTTAAGGGAAGTAATACGATCATATTTGACAACAAGTTCTTGGAACCACATCACTACAAGAGGAGAGTACCACCGCACTTTTAACGTCATAAAATGCACGATAACATTGCATGGAGACAACCCATGAGCACACGACAACGCCCTCTGCGGGTGCCCCTCCGCTCTACCACGCGTCCACGAGGCCCATGTCATCGCCTTGCCCGCATAGACCTACCGCACGTGCCTCCAATCGCAACAGCTACACAGCGCGCGCCATCATACACATGCACGCTTGCTAGCACCCTTGCGCACCCATCCTGCTGTTAGCGCCCATGTGTCGGCGTGCCCCCTTCAGCGCTAACCTCGCAAGCGCCCACGCCCACGCGCTCATGTCGTGTCACCCGCAGATCCCTGTCGCTCACCTTCGTTCGCCTGCGCACGCCCATCAACCCTTGCGCACCATGCCCTCGCCTCACCTAGCACATGCCCCGCCTACGCCCACCGCGTGCGCGCCCACCTGCCATGCACACACCATGCCGCTAGCCCTCCATGGGCGCCCCACCATGTGATGCCACCACCCCATGGCCGCCCCATCCTTGGTGCAAAAACAAGTGACTTGTCGCCCACTCCATGTCATTTTAGGAATCTGATTCTTCCTAATTTGTTTCAAAAAAATTGTGAGATTTATTTTATTTGCTTTTTAGATTTAGCAATTATTTTGAATTTTAGGAAAGATCTTTATTTTGATTTTCCTTGGTTTGTTTGATTTTTTATCAAAATTAGTTTAAGGAAATGATTGGCTTATTTGATTAGAAAGTTGACAATTTAAGGTCTTTCAATTATTTGTTTTATTTTTATTTTTAGGTTTTATTTTAATTTTTACATTTTCCTAGTAAAGGCCTTGGGCCTTAGCCTATAAATAGGCTTGCACCCCTTGATTTCACACCTTTGATTGATATAGAATTTCGAAAATTGAGAGTTTTCCTTTGTGTGGTTGAACTTCGGTTCTCATATTTTACCCCACGGAGCATGCTTGTTTGATTGGTCACCAAACTCGTGGAGTGTTTCCGGTCTCAAGCATAGTGAGTATTCTGTCTGCTCAAGGTAATGACTGCAAAGGTAATCTATCCAACCCTTAGGCTTTCGGGTTGAAACCAGTTATACCATTAGGTTCAAGTGGCTTGTGGCTCGAGTAGTCCATACGTTTGAGTTGTCGTGTATCATTTGGCATCAGAGCTGAGGCTCTAGATCGAGATTTATGTTATTCTTCTGCATTTAAATTCCTGTCTTTGTATTTACTTTCATCTTATTCGAAAATCGTAAAAAGATCATCCTTGTTCTTGTTTCTTCTACATGCCAATTTTTCTATCATTCTTGCATAAGAATTTCTTACTTAAAAAATTACTTTAACGTGTATAAATCTTGTTTGTTTGCGTTCAACATCTAAAAAGTTTTCCAACAAACCAAAGTTTCACTTTAATCCAAGTCTCGAAGCCAAAGTTATCAAATTTTCTTCGAACCCCGGAATTTGAGAGATACCTGCAGAGAGCCAAATCCGAGAGCTAACTTAAGAATATCATAACTTTTTGCTCCAAAATCCAAATTGAGTAAAATTGGTGTCATTTGAAAGATTTGTGAGTTAGCTTTACATAGAGATCAGAATCAATAATTTTAGATCTGTGGTCTAGAAGTTATTTAATTTTTAGTGAACACTATTTCTGGAAAAATCCTGCTGCAGTCGAGAGTTCCCTGTACCAACTTCGATGATTTATATCTTACTGACTTTTTTTTGTTTATAGCCAAATTAGATATGAAATTGAAGGTCATTGAAAGAGCTTTCTAGGAACATAAGGATCATAGCCATCCGAGGTTTGCAGTAAAAGTTATCGGTGATTGAAGAAAAGATGTCCAACTGAAAACTTTTCATATTTGGAGCTGGACGATTTTGGAAAAATTCTTTGGGCAATCAAATCTGGTCCAAATCAATTTATTTTTGGCAAGTAATCATATTATTGTTTATTATTAAATTTAAAAATATTTTAGGATTATTTTGTTAACATAGGATAGTTATAAGAAGGAGGACATCCACCAACACCCGATTGGGCTACCTGAGAGAGGCCATTAGTGCAGCCCCATAATTCTTTTTGAGAGAGCAGCCCCTCCGAACAATTCCAAATCCATTCGGCAACCCACATAATTTAAGTACACTCGTGCTTTCATTTGTCATTAGTTTGAGCCTCATCCGAGTCGTACACAATACGCACCCCTCACCCAAAGTCATCCATCTTGCTGCAAAGCCTACTGTTTTTGTTGGTAAGTTACTTTTTGTGTGTGCTTGACTATGAATTGGATTTTGTACATCTTTTTAAATCAATTTTTGTTTTCTTAAATTTTTATTACATATTTCTTTTACTATTCAGTTGTGACTTCAATTTTGCATATTGTGGTCAAGTCTCAAGTTACCAAGAGCATTAAGCTCAAGGTTTTTGCATCTTGTTTTTCTTAGTATCCTTTGTCATCATTTGTCCTTATCATTCGATTGTTTCATTCTTCTCTTTATAATATCATTTGGTATCTTTCATATGATTTGTTTCTTAGTTGTCATTGATATCATCTATATCCTTGACCCCATACGGAAAAAAAAAAGAGAGATAGTATCTTTGCATAGTTACTTGTAGACTTTTGCTTGCTTGTTCAAGTGCTGATTCGCCATGAGCAACCAAGTAAGCATCTCAAAGAGAGTAGCCACATCAACATCACCCTACCAAAGGAGAGAAAGCCGAGAGGTTAAGTAAGGGAGTGACGTGAGAATTTTTTTTACTAACCTTGTCTTTTGTAGTTATGGAGCAACAAAGGAGATCTCGTAAATCTCAAGGAGAAGGAATAAGTCCACGAGGCGAGAATTATAATAACATTGTTTTTAATGTAGATAATCAAAGGAGGAAAGATCACGATACTAATGGCTAACTTGGGCACTCAACCCCTACACTTCCTAAGTTCCATGGAAGTACGAAGCCACAAGAATATCTTCAATGGGAGGACCAAGTCGAGAGCATCTTGCGAAACACCATGGTTGGAGTGAAAGCATCAAGGTAAATCTTATTATCATTTGTTTTAAAAATTATGTTATAACGTGGTGGGATGCTTTATTTTTTAGTAGCAAAAAGAATCGAGAAAGTTGAATCATCTCATGGAGAGAACTCAAGCCATAATTAGGAGACAATTTGTTCTCAAGTCATTAGTCAAGTTGAAAACTTGAGACAAAAGGACAAAAGTGTTGAAGCCTACTACGACGAGATGTGCTCATTGCTTGAGGAGCTTAACATCTACGAAGATGAGGAGATCACCATGGATCGGTTCTACAACGGACTCAATGGAGTGATTGCAAGGGTGATTGCGGAAAGAGAAGAAATTCAACCTTGTACTAAGTTGGAAGAAATGTTGCACCTTGCCAAGAGGGTTGAAAGAAGGCATCAAAGAGTATCTTCAAGGTATACTAATCCTAAACCTATTACTCATGAAAGTCCAACTTTAGAAAAGGTTAGTTTGCCTACTTTAGTCCCAATAGTAGAAAATAAAGAGCATGACATATTTTGTGGAACTATGTATGTTATACCTACTACTAGTGCTAGAAAAGTATTGCATGACCTTATCTCTATTGTTAAGGAAGAAAATATTAATATTGATAATGAAATACTTTATGATGCTATGCATGTTGATCCTATTCCACTAGATTGCAATGTATTACATGATTGTATGCCTATTGATGAAAAGGTAAGTGGTACAATTTAAGATAAAACACCTTGTGAATCCAAACGTGAAATTCCTATTCCCGTGGATTACAAGTTGTTGCATGACATCTTATCCATTGTTGAGAAAGAAGGTGATGAAAAAGAAGAAGACATGCTTTGTGAAACCATATATGAAATTTATATTCCCATTGGTAACAAAGTATTGCATGAAGTTGATGAGAATGAGAGTTGTATAGTAGAAAAAGTGATTCTCAGTGATTCTATGCATAACAATCTTAATTCTTTAGATCACAAAGTTTCTTTTGATTGTGAAGTACCTACTCTTGAACCATTGATGCATGAAGAAACATTTGTGGATACATGTGAGCCGAGACAAATAAAAAAAAAAGAAGAAGAATTGAGAAAAGAGTATGAAAAGAAGGAAGAAAAGAAAGGGAGAGAGATCCAACATATTTGGCCTTACAAGTCAAATCTTATAGAAGTATTGCATAAGGATCCCTACTTACAAGCTAACATGTTTTATCCTAGTGCTTGTACTCTTTTGAGACTTTTGCAGGAACTTTCAACTCCTAAACTCAATCAAAGTCAAATGAAAGGTGAGTTGAAAGTTAAGGAGAGCCATTACAAGATGGAGATTAATGGACTTACCCTACCAATTTCTCAAAATCCCAAGATCACCTTAGAAGGTACGTAAAGGATAAATTTAAATTTTTGAAGATATTAGTTTCGTTTTTGTGTAGGTCATCATGAATAAGTAAAGATATGGCCAAGAATCATGAATAAGTACTTATTGAAAAAGTCCTCTAAACAAAGTCATGGCCGAGAACACCAATTGTTGTGTTGGAGAATTCAAATGTCAAGCACCATAGGAGGAAAAAGGGATCCAAGCATAATGTCAACAAACTAAGTGATTGGGTTTGGAAAAATTTTTGGAAAGAATGAAGATGTTTGAAAAGAAAATTCAAAAGAAGGCCAATGAGAGCATCATTACCAAAAGACTTCAATAGAACTCTACAAGGTAAGTATAATGTACATCTTGATTTTGGTTTATAACTTGCTTTCTTTATGTGTAGGTCACAAATTTAATTTGAGGACGAATCCTTTTCAATAAGTAAGATATGATCATATTTGGCAACAAATCCTTGGAACCACATCACTACAAGAGGAGAGCACTACCTCACGTTTAACACTATCAAATGCACGATAACCTTGAATGGAGACAACCCATGAGCACACGTGATAACTCTCCAAAAGAGAGTTATTTGTACAAGAACTCCATATAAATTAGCTAAGGGTAGCCACATTAACACCCAATCTCACTGATTTTGTGCAAAGAACGTTGCAAATTCACTATCTTCCTTATTTTTGATGATGATGTTGAGAGTTATGAAGAACATCCTAATTTTGAATGTTTTGTTGCAGCTTTGTTGATGCTGCAGCATCAGAAGAAAAAAGGCATAAAAAGACAGAGTTGACATTTACAGCTTTTACCCGAGAAATTACTGCAGTAAAATGGAAAAATACTTGATATGCTGAGCTGGGGCCCATTTTCTCATTTGTGTTGTCCTAAAATCAAGAGGGGTATAAAAGCTTGCAATTAGGGTTACCTCCAACAACTCTCCAACATTCTCCATTCCATCACTTGACTCTCACTTGAAGAAAGCTCTCAAGAAACTGTTGAAGAAGACAACAAAGGGAGAAGGGCTGCTGCTATTCTTCATTTTCTTCTTCTTTTGTACTCGGTGCACTGGTTTTGTATTTCCTTCTTATATTTTCTTGTATGGTATTGAGTAGCTAAGTTTATTTGTAAGGGGGAGGATGTTGTGAACTTGTTCTTGGGCTATAAACTTTGCTTTGGCTTTAATGATAATATATATACCGAATTGAAGTTGTTTTTAACGTTTTATTTTCAATGTGCTTGGCCAACATATTAGAGTATCCTTTTATTAACTCTTAGAAAATTGTAATAGGATGCGTTTGGCTTCAACTCGTGCTAGATCTACTTGAGTTTAGAGTGTGGGTACTTAGGAATAAGGGTCACCTAGCAAGGTTACAAACTGAGTATATATGCTGTCAAGTTTGTCTAAAAACATGAATAGCAGAAAATCTGGAAATCTGGGAAGATTTCGTGTCTGTTTGGCCAGTATATCAACATCATTAATGCTACAGCATCATTAGAGTAGCCCAGAAAAAGTCACACAAACTCTTCCCCCTTACCCTTTTAAATATCAGTAATTAACCTCTTGTTAGCATATTTTTCTTTAATCGATTTCGTTTTGCTTGTTTTTGCCTTTTTTTTACTCAGCAAATCATACATGCACTATTTTGTTTGAGTTCCTTTAGTTTTTCTTGTTCAAAACATATTTTGTTAATTTGTTTATTTTCTTAAGTAATTGTTGAAGTGTTTAGTTATCAATTCCTGTGGATACGAACTTTTTATCACTTGCTACAACGGTTGTGTACACTTTCACAAATGGTTATAAACTGTAACCAACAAGTTTATGGCGCCGTTGCCGGGGATTGACTCAACTTTACACTTTATATTTTTGCTTAAGAAAATATGTGCTAGAAAGATTTCTTTTAACTACTATTTTGGTGGATCTTGAAGGTGGATGCACGATCTGCAAGGGTTGGAATATCTGCTCGAAAACGAGATAACATACTTTTCATTGAAAGAAGAAAAGCACAACGTAGACAGCAAGTAGAGGTTGGCCCTATGGATCAACTACTGAGAATCCCTTACCACTGGTCATATCCTAGAGCCTCAAGTGACAGAACTGGTTGAGGAGCTGATAATAATGATTTAATGGCTTTACTGAAGCAACTTGACTAATATGGTCAAGAACATGAACAATGCTGCAGCATCGTCAACTAGCCATGGAATCAACAATGTACTAGCCATCTCCTGTTATTATTGCGAGGGATGGAGGTAGCACCCCACTTTCAGTTGGGGAGAGAACCAAGGACAGCAGGATGCCTCTCAATTTCAGCAAAAGGCGATTCACCACCTGGGCTCATAATGTCTAATCAATAGCAGGAAGTGAAGCCAACAACAAGTTCTTCCAATTATGTGGAGAATCTGATGATAGAGTACATGGTGAAGAATAATGCAGCACTCCAAAGCCAACAACTTCTCTAAGAAATTTGGAAGTCCAATTGGGGTAAATGACAAATGAGTTGAAAATCTACCAGATTTTGGAGTGAAAATCTCCTACTTTTATTTACTGATATGAGCGGTAACTTAACCTTGGAAATATTCTATTGCTATATATGTATTGATATGAGAGGTATTTTAACCTTTATGAAAGAAAATCCTTCGTTGAAATGGTTGATGAAGGGCCTAGCTTGTTGATGTGGTAGAGGGATGTTGGGTTTTATGCCCTAAACTCGTTTTGTGTGTGTTTTGTTGATAAGGAAACACTTATTCATCAAAGATCGCATGTCTTGAGATATAGACTCTATGACTTTGGGAATCAAGGCACCTATAGCCTTTGGGACTATATCCAATGAAGACACATTGATAAGTTCTTTTAGCAAATTTGTTAGAACAATAATTGCGTAAAGAAAGAAGACTAATTGTTGTCCAAACATTGGCAATTATCATTATCCAAGGATGGTGAGAATCATAGCAATGACCCACTTTTATTTACTGATATGGGAGGTATTTTAACCTTGTACGAAAGAAAATCCTTCATTGAAATGGTTGATGAAGGGTCTAGCTTGTTGATGGGGGCAGAGGGAGAGATCTTGTGATCTCTCATAGGTTGCACTCTTAACAGAATGAGGTGGACTTTGACCTCTTAGTATGCAGAGGTGGACTCGTCCTTTTGATGGTCGCCTTTTAGTGACTCGAGGTGGAACCCACATCATTGCCACGTGGCCTCGTCTCTAACGGCCACATGATGGACGTTTATTCACCTATAACAAAATCAATTGAATCTTCAACAATTTCGAAAACAAACGTCCAAAACACATCCTTCCAGCCAAATTTATATCTCATACAAAGAATCAAGAACAAATTAGAGATTGTACTACTATGCAACGAAAATAAATATAATCTTATTCATTCCACATATTTCATTTCTCTAGAAATTGTTGTGAACAACAAACATGGACAGGCGTGGAGAATTTGACTCTTTGACTTCAAGAGAACTGAGTATAAATCTTTACGATTGAGCTATGCTTTTTTTTTAGGTAGAGTTATGCTTATGTTGGTATAGTAGCGTTGCACTGATACATTTCATACTTCTACCATTTGAATATTTTGATCTAGCATTTTTGTATATTTTTTAGAACTTTTGGGAATCATTATATGACTTAATTAAACGGTAAACTTTAATTCTTTATTTATTATTATATTTTGAATCCTTTAATTATTTACTTGAGAACACTTACTCAAAGGTCAGAGGTTTCTCCCGCCCTATATTTGTTGAAAAAATATATTTTTTAATATTATAATAAAGAGAAAGAGCCAAAATTAAGCAACTTTAATGTATACATTTGTCATCATTACAACTGTGTGTAACGCCAGTTTATATGCATTAGTTTTGTTGGTTTATTAATTCAAAGTTCTTTCTTCTTCACAAAAAAAAAATTTGTACTTCTACCATTTGAATATTTTAATCTTGCGTTTTTGTATATTTTTTAGAACTCTTGACAATCATTATAGGACTTAATTAAACGGTAAACTTTAATTCTTTATTTATTATTATATTTTGAATCCTTTAATTCTTTACTTGAGAACACTTACTCAAAGGTTAGAGGTTTCTCCCGCTCTATATTTGTTGAAAAAATATATTTTTTAATATTATAATAAAGAGAAAGAGCCAAAATTAAGCAACTTTAACGTATACATTTGTCATCATTACAACTGTGTGTAACCTCGGTTTATGTGCATTAGCTTTGTTGGTTTATTAATTCAAAGTTCTTTATTCTTCAAAAAAAAAAAAAGTCAAAAGTTCTTTTATTAAAACGGTGACGAATTCTCTTAGCCAAACAATGAACAAGAAGACGAAGAAGAAGGGGATTTCATGGCAGGAAAAGAAAGATGTAACTGATCAAGAACAAATTCTCCTACGCAAAGACTTGGATCAGCTCAAAAATTGGGTTAACATTCTATTCTATTCTTTCTTTTCTTTTCTTTTCTTTTCTTTTCTTTTCTTTTCCACCAAACACCAATCATTTTCCATTTTGCAGATACAAATGGTGGATTCCATGAATGATGAGCAGTTAAAAGATTATCTGCACAATAGACCTAAGGAATTGAAGACTCTCAAAATCCAACAGAGCAACTCCAGACGTCGACGCCGCGTATGATTCTATGATTACTATTATCGTTCTTTTCATTTTAGTTTATGTAGTTTTCAATTTTTAAAATTTTTTTCAATTTAACTTTAGATGAGAGTTTGAGATTCAAACCTTGGAGTCGTTTAGGTTAGGCTTTAAAATTTTAAATTAATATCAAGGGAGTGACAGGAAGAAAATGGAAGGAAAAGGTAACAATAGAGGAAAATATTTAGAAGTTGAGGGTCCAAAATAAAAATAAGATCGAAATATGATTTAAACTACCGTTAAAGCAAAATAATGGAAAAATTTACAAAAATATCAGGGAAGAAAAATATTTACAAAATGTATGTTTACACTTATATATTATTCAATTATTTTATTTATGGGAGTTACAAATATGACAAAAACCTTTAGTAAAATTAGTAAAATAGCAACCACATTTATTTCTTTTTAAATTAAAAAAAACGGAAGCTCAATTTTAAAATGACATTTTTACCCAAATAATATACCTCCGTAGTAAATTAGTAATATATTTGTAATACATATGACTATTAATATATATATACATGTGATATACATCTAATATACTACTGATATGAGTGTCCGATATACTACAAATATACTACTGATATAAGTGAAAATTTGTACTATATTTGACAATTTTAAAAAACAAGTGACATATTTGGAAATAAATAAAAGATTTTAGCTACCCATTACAATTTCTCTTTTATCATATTTCCAAATTGCCTCTGATTTAATTTAAAAAAATTCCACTTAGATTTTTTTTTTTATTCATTCCTTTGTTTAAATAAATCTCAATATTTCTAATTACTTATTTAGGATGTAATGTTTATTTTAAAGTTGATAGTTTTCTATTCCAAGAATTTAGGCTTAGAATATTTTTTGTTAGCATCTTTTCAGTACAGTGACATTTTCGTCGAAGATAGATTACTATTTTTGGTTATTAGCAAAGGTTAGAGTTTCCTTTTTTGCATATTTGTGTTCCAACGATTTGATTCAAGAAGATTCTACTAATTTTGTTGCCTAAAATTTCATCATTTTATTTTTGTTAAAATACTAGTTTGGTTGATGTACTTTATTTGGTTTATTTTGGTCCTTTACTCTCAAAACGTTCATTTTGACCTCGTATACTGAACTTTAGTTCATTTCGTTCTTATATTTTCAAAAGGTTCGTTTTGATCCATGTACTTTCAAAAAGTGACCATTTTGATCTCTTCAATTTATTCTTAATCTCATTTTCTTTCTCACAATTTTCAACACGACACTACACTTAATATATTTTTTGAAATGTAACTTTGACTTTGTGTCGAAGAGTTTTCGTTATGTATAGAATTTGTATTAAAATTTTAAAAAAAGGAACCAAAATGGGAACTTTGTAGAAGTATCAGAACCGAAACAAACATTTTGAAAGTACATATGCTAAAATAAACCAAAGTTGAAATTATAAGTACCAAAATGAACATATTTTGAGAATATAATAATTAAAATGAACCAAAGCTGAAAATAGGGGACCAAAATAGTATTTTGACATTTTATTTTTCTTTTCATTTTTAGTCTCTAAATACTTAGAAAACGTCCATTTTAGTACCTATATTTTTTAAAAGAGGTGGTTTTGGTCTCTTCTTTTCATCTATTAAAATATTCCTGTATCTAGGGGCACATGCATAATTTTATTTTTTTTCATTCATATTTGGGTAAATATTTTAGGTTATTAGACAGTTTTGTAAATATTTATAGGCAGCTGGAAAATTCAAAATAGTTATATTTATAATTTGGGCTTTTTTTAAATGGCAGGTACAGAAAATTGAAGATCCAAGATATTGGGCCTCCTATGGGATAATGGCTTCAGTTTGGAAGTTTCACAAACAAGACAATAATGATCAGCTCCTCCCATAGTTGCCTCAACTTTTTTTTTTTGTGGTTAAGTTATTAAATGTCTCTCAATTTTTTAGAATTGTCGAAATTGAGGGATATTTCTGAAAAAAATTATAAAATTTGTAACAAATATTTAAATCAACGAATTACTTTTTAAATAATGATGGTATTAGTTATTTTTTTATATTTTGTAACAAATATTATCTTCGTATTAGTGATGGTATGTGTTTTTTTTTATATGTTGTCGATATTTTTGTAATACTATAAAAATTTTGATTCACCTTTCATGTTGAATATTGAAGCATTAATACCTTGACTTAAAGACTTACTAAAAAAATTCCAGAGTATAAAAATTAAATAAACACAACTCTAAAAATTCAAGGTGTTTGTTTGTTTGTTTCTTTTTTTTTTTTTTTCTATTGAGTATAACATGTGAGGGTGAGAATTCGACACGACCTTTTAAACGAAGATAGGTGTCTTGACCAAATGAACTAAAAATTCAAGGATTAAACTTATAATTCAATGTGGACTAAATAATAAGCGTAAAATTATGATATAGGTTAAGAAAAAATTGGAATTCAAACTTCTGACTTCTTAGTCATGAACTAAGCTACGTTGGCATCAAAATCCTATTATGCAAAGCCATAAAAATGTGTCCCAAGAAACAGCTCTAGTGAATACTTTGAAAGGATAAGTGACTTTTCATCCAATGTTGCAACCTTTTGATTTCCCTTGTTCATAAGGGTAAAAAGAAGCTAAATGTGTGCTATTTTCTAACGTTTTAAGCTCGGAAACAGTATTTTAAGCTTATTATAGTATCCAAAACCTTTCATTTTAAGTTATCTTAGGTTATACATGCACATAGGACGTTTTTACATCATTTAGAGTTGATTTCTAATGGAAATTACACTTTTGTGCAGAAAAATTTCGAGCTAGGCGCCTGGCGCCTTCCCCAATCCCGAGATTGCCTTTAATGTAAAACGCACGTTTTAGTGTGATTTGAAGCCTTCCCAAACTCTGTCATGTGTCTTCCATGCATTAAAGGTTGCCAATTCAACAACTACCTAACCAAAAGTGTTTCAAATGGATGGCTCTCCACGAAGCTCTCAACCCCCTAACCACCTTGAAGTCCCTATAAATTCAACAACTCATTCTCTTCATTCATCATCCCGGAGTGATCATTTTAGCTTTAGACGTTCCTCTCAGCTTATTTACGTTTTCTCTTTTAGTCTTTGAGTTGTTATTGTTTTAAACCTTGTTTATTTCTAGTTCACTTTTTATTTTTAGCTTGTTAGTCTTGAATTGTAAGTTTAATCTTGTTTAATTAAAATTCCAGCAAGTTCTTTGTTACTCTCATCTCTCTTTCGTTCTCATTACGAAGTTGTAATCACTCAACCTTGAGGAATCGACCGAGTACTGCTCCCCAATCTTGAAAGAGAACGAGTTATGGTCATTCGGGTTACAACTCCACAATTTCCAGCTTGTTTTAATTCTACTCATCTTTTAATTATGTCGTCTACTTCCATCAACATTAAATTCTGTTTTTCCGTTATCATCATGAGCTAAATTTATTTTTCTCAAGCTCGGTTATGGATAGTTAGTTAAAGTTTTTAAAATCCAACAAGGCAAAAGGCATTTTTCTCCTCTTTTATCACTTAAAGTTGTTTCCATAAGTTGAAACTTGATTTGGCCAATTAATATTTTAACCCAGCATCAATACTGAAAAGGTTAATACGTTTTCACAACTTTACTTATTTAACTTTAGGAATGGACTTAAACCTTCAAAATCACTTAGACGTAAGAAGATGGTGAAGTAAAACCGAAGAAAATTTATGAGAGGCGTCTGGCCCCTAGTTGGAAAAAGTTTGTGTATTTTTAGCTAATTTGAAGTAACTGAGCTGGGTTTATTGCATTGAGTTTTTAAATATCAAAACCAACATTATCCTTATTATTTGTCAACCCAACTTCAATTACAAAGTCACCGATCATTAAAATTTCCTATAAAAAGACTTCATTTGTCCCTGAGGATTGATACTCAGAATACTTGTTTCATTTTACTACTTGTGACGGGTGTACACTTGCGCTCTCGTTTATTTTGAATCCAAAATCCCAAACACCTTTCATTAGTCAATATAAATTAAATATTAATCAACAACTAACTAATTAATGTTACAATGAATCTGTCCAAATTTAGTTTAAGATGTCAAATCAATGTGACCACGAATCTCTCCAAATTTTTACAATAGTATGTTATTGTCAACTTTGGACCTAAGTTCTTCTTTGATTCAATAAATGGTCAAGCTCGGAATCCACTGAGGTCAGCAAACACTGGACGATCTACCTTGCTCTCCTGAAGAACCTACAAAACAAAGTTAGCACTCTGACGAGCAAGTCAGTCACAGTCCGATCTAATGCTCAGAATACGAATGAATTCACGTACGTTGTATATGGGGCAGGCATAACTTCCAACAGCGGCTCAACGGTCATCAAACCGTCTGTAAAATGCAGCGTGTTGTTGGATTAATGTGTTGTTTAACACTCTGCGGACATCTTTGCATATGTCAGCTCTCACCTTCAAGGTCGGGCAATGAAATGTATTCTAGAACTCAGCTCGGCAACATACTTCGACCTGAGGAAACTTTCACAAATTATCATAATCAAAGTATTCTTTAATAAAAATATCTTTTCACTACTAACACATGGCAGGCGATAAACAGTCCACAGCAGCTCTAACTCTTGATTTGTTTTTTATTTTACTCGAAATATCTCGTACCAATATATTGTTCACTAATTTCATGAAAATTAGTGGTTTTATAAATTAAAAAAAATAATTACGTTGTTTATTTATTGTTGAAATTAGGGGGGAATAACTCATATAATTTGATCAAATTGAAAGTTGCAATTACAATATCTACGCAAATATAAGGTCCAATGGGATGCTTTTCAAAAACAACAATTCAATCTGATAAAATTGAAAATAGAAGATAAAAACTGACTCACCTGGAAAAAAAACAAAAAACTTTCTTCATCCTTTTAATTTCGTCGAAGGGAAATGAGAATCCGTATCAAATTTGTAGTCTTTCATTTATTATATTCTTTTTCAATCAACAACAGCAAGTACGGTGGTGAAATCATCGACCTTTAGAACGGTAATAGCTTCTAATTCACTAAACTACTTTCGGATGAGTAATTTGAAGTCTCGTTTATCAATTTAGTTTTTTTTAATACAATATATAGGGTAGAGAATTCAAACTTAAAACATAATCAGATATAAATATCTTAACCCGTTGAATTAGGTTCATGCTGGCTCGTTTATCCATGTAGTTTAATACAAATTAAATTACAAAATCTCTAATTGTAGAGATTCTTCTGGTTGGTGTTGTAATTAATGGGAGATTTCAAATATTGTTTTGGATGAAAGATATTCCAAATGAGATGGGCTCCACAAAATAATGTCTGATTTTCCCACTGAATCACTATCCTCAAGATTCCCTCTGTTCCCAATTTCCTATCCCAATTTCTCATTTTCATTATCATCATTATATTTTTTATTACTTTAAATAAATAATGTTTAATTTTGGATCAACTCTTTAAATAAGGAGAATATGGAAATCTCAATTTTATAAAAATATTGACATCAATTGATATTTCTAGAGGAAGAATTATAAAAATCGAGAAATTTATAAAAATTATTTAATTAACAAATAAGCATATGACCTTTTTTGACTTTGATTACTAATATTATGTTCATATTGATAAAAAAAATTATATTTCTTTAATGTTTTATCTATTTTTTAATGATATAATAGGAATGCCGTTTCACTCTGTATGTCAATGTCAAATTCATAGATATATGAAAATATCAATTTAAATACCGTCACGTCGATGGAAATTTAATTCCTTACAGTTAAAGTTGTGAACCTTTCTTTGGTTAAGTTAAATATTTGAATTTAAAGATTATTGTAACGGTGAATTGTTGTGACATTCCATTTTATTCAATTTTGGAAAAGGTAGCTTCTGAAGGGAGTAAACATGTATGGACAAAATTAGACTTCGTCATTCATTAAAGGCATGTTTGGAGTGATTTTAGCAGTAGTAGAATCACTTTTACTCATGTCAAAAATCACTCCCATTTTAAAATAGAATGTTTGGTAAGAATTTTTAAGTGATTTTAGAAAAATCCAAAATCACTTTTAAGTGATTCGTGGTCAATCACTTGATCCTCCAAGTGATTTTTAAATTAATAGAAAATTAGTTTTTAAAAGGGTTATTAATTTAATTTTCAATTTTGTGTTTCTATTTACTTACTTTCACTAGAATTTGTTTTTTCTAAAATTTTTGTCACTATCTAATGTTATTTATCTTTAATTTTGTTTATTATTTTTTCTCTAAAATTTTTTATAATCCCTCTAAATTTTTAGTTATCCCCTCTTTTATAAATTTATTTTTCCCTCTAAAATTTTTGTCACCCTCTAAAAAATTTCTGGCTAAGGTTCTTATTTCTCTTTAACTTTATACCCTCGATAAATTTTTTTAAAAATTTTAAATATTAATAATTGAAAGTCATTTTTAATTATATAAAAACCACTTGAAAAAACGTATAACCAAACGTTAAAATAATTATATAAAAATTACTTTCACAAAATCAATTATCATTGAATCTCTTCTACTAAAATTATTCCCAAACATGCTTTAGCCTGTTTTGGAATTTGAACAGTTAAAAGTGATTGTATAAGAACTTACCCGTTTTTAGTAAACTAGTTATTTATCCATTTAAATAGAGTCACTTTTTCAAAGTTGATTTGCAAACTTTGGTTAACAACAAATTTTGAATTTGGCTTTCCTAAACATATCGTGTATTTTTATTATTACTTTTTTTTTCTTTGAGGAATAAACATATGGTTCATTTACTAACAAACTTTTAAAAATTCTCATTTGATCCCTCCATATATTACGTTTTCAAATTAATTTTTTGATATTATATATGAAATTTATCGAACACTAATTTACTTCATATAGTCATTGATTATATAGCTCATAGTTTTAAAAGTAAAGTTCGACAATTATTTTAGAAGCTACAACAATTTCAAACGGAACCTAAATAGATAATTGGTTCAACAGGTTATAATTAAAGCTAAAGTCGGTTTGTGAAAATAAAATAAAAATATATTTTTCTTCCCTAACAAATTGGTAAGAAATTAGGATTTTAGAGCAATCAAGTTTGGTGTTTTTTTCCAACTAGTGTTATTAGAAAAGATTATAAATAAATATAATTCTTTTTTTTCCTATTCAATTCCTCTATCATCACGAACCTTAAATAGATTTAAGTATAATACTTTTTTAGTTATTGGAACCTAAATATTCTATTCTTATATCTTGGAAGATGCAGCTCAGATATTTTTTCCTTTTGGGAGATATCGGAGCGAAACTATCAACCTATTGATATTGAAATAAAACCTAAAAATTTTCATTTAAAATATGTAAAGATTAAAGATTAAATAGACATTATGTTAGGTAAAGAAAATTTAAAAGTTGAACAACTAATTTTTAGTTTAACGAGAAGACTCTTTGATCTCTTGAAAATTAAGTTTGATCTCGGAAATCAAAGTTTGGAATTTTCAAAGTTCTTTTTTTTTTTTAATTCTCTTTTTCCTCCCAAGGATGTGCTCACACTCACGAAAGTTCAAGTGAGAGTTTTTAGAAGAAACTCTTTATTGATTTTTTTTTCTCAAAGGAAATTTTTTTTATTATAGTAAAAAAGGACCCAATTTTATTTTTAAAAATAGAAATTTTACATTTTTTTTCTTTGTGTGGTGATTGGTGAAAGGAAGTTTTGGACTTTTGGTGACCCAAGAAAGTGGGCTTTTGAAAAGAGACCCAAGAAAAATGAGTGGAATTAATGACACTTGTGGAAAGAAATCAAAAAATGTACAAGAGAAAAAAGTTAGACAAAATGACAATAACATAATTAAAGGAGAAAAGGAAATTTGGAAAGTGAAATTGTCATTACTTCAATTAGTGGCATTGAGAGGGCTAAAATTTTGACAAGAACATCATAAACTTTTTAAGGAAGAAAATGACACGACTCGAGATGAAATTCTAGTGATAGCGATAGGTTGCTTAATCACTAGAATACAAAATGAGTATTCTGATGCAGAACGTGCGAGGGTAAAGAATCCTATACTAAATATTTAAGAGAACGCACAAAATAAATACATCAAATATTTTTGTATTTTCAAAAAGAAAAATAGGATGACTTATCATTTAGAGGTGATAGGATGACATATTTTAAAAGATGACGTAATACTAATAGTCCAATCAAAGTCATCTACGTCATCGACCACGTACAAAGATAACTCTTCCTTCTTAGTCCTAGTTGAGTTCATTGACTTGGAAAATTGCTTAGATAAATTGCCATGGTTGAATTTGCAATTATTTTTGCTTTTTTTTTTAAAAGGTTGTTAGACAATTAGGGTAGATTTTTTTTCTTTTTCTTTTTATCATATACCTATTGTTTCTAGCTCTTGTTTTGTCACTTTCTTTTATAACACTTTGGATACCTTTATTGGTCCAAGAATCTATCATGCAAGCTTCTAGCTTCTAACCTCCATTTTAAAGATTTTTATTTGTTGGTATAAATTCAATTCTAACCTCCTGATTGAACCAGCAGACTTATAAAAGAGTAAGGCTAACTTATGATGGGGTGAGGCTATCAGAAGGTTAGAATTTGACATCAACACGTCTCAGAAGGTTAGAATTTGACATCAACACCTCCGATAGATGGGCACTACTCTGGAGACCAACCATTTGTCGTATAATTTTTTTTAAAACCAAATTTGAATTATATTAGCAAAAAGATGTCACAGGAACTATAAATGGACTACAAATGAGAGCATCTTCTTCCACAATGCTCAAAAAGCCAATTAGGAAAGTTCCTTGTACATAATGCTGAGAAAGAAGAAATCAAAACGTTTTTCGCTAAAGAATCAACTGCTTTGTTTGATGAGGATCTGCTGACACATACACGAACGAAATATATCAAAACTTTAGAATATTTCATGGATTTCGGCTATCCAAGTTTCTTTTTCTCTCCAAGGGTTTCACGAGCCCTGAAGGAAGATGGATGGTAATCAGGAATTCGATTAGACGATATAACAATATTATATAATATGCAATTTGCAATATAATTCTAATTAGATCACATATTCTTACTCCTTTCTATTATGTTAATGTATTTTATGTGCGAGACATTTCGATATAATTTGAGAATCTAATATTGTTACAAATGTAGAGTATGGTAGGGTTCCAACTTTGACCTAGGAAAAAAATATTAATAGAAAGATATATTACTATATTAAATTTTTTTCACATGTATTTTATCTTAAAAACAATTCAATCTAGAAAGCAAATAAAGTTTAAACTTTAATTCTTAAATTCAAGTTTAGAATTATAAAATTATACTAATAATAATAAAATAAATTACATTCAATTTACATGTTAAATTGCTAGAATCATTAAGATACCCAAATCGTCCATTAAGTCAACATTTAAAACATTTCTTATATTTTTTTCCCTTATTGTTATATTATCAATATTATAATAGGAATTCTTAATTCAAATATATAAAAATAATAATGCACTATGTTCTAAAGTTCAATTATAATATGTTGAGAAGCATGATCATTATGCATCACCGGATAATCTTATTATATTAAATAGTCTCTCTCCTATGACTTGGCGATGACGTGGAATGAATTATTTTAATTGAATAAAATGATTAATCTATGTCCTTAAAATCCATGATTTTGGATTTTACTTTAGAAAATTAGAACAAATTCTCAATAGTTTATTTAAAAAGTCTCACATTGACCCACATAATTAATTTTATGTAATTAATAAAATACACTCATCAAGCATGCATTAAAAAGGATAAATTTGAAAATTTTAGAAGGTTGAAATAATTGTCAAAGACATTTTTTATATTTTAAACATAAAAAAGTCTCAATTCTTTTTCAATTTTTTCTATTTTAATTTAAAATGTTTTTGTTGGTCATCACTAAAATTAAAAAAAAATATATTTTGATCCTTAAAATTTAAAAAATAACTCTTTTGGTCTTTGCTATTATTTTATCGCCTACTATCCACCCACCCAATACTATTAATTATCATCTTATTATTTTATCACCCACTATCCTTAATCTTGGCCAATCATACGGCTCCGAAACACATATGCGTCAACAATACACATATTCGAAGTTACGTTATTCGTTATTCATTTATCAAAAGCAAAATAAAATATAAGGACCCAAATGAATATTTTTATAAATTTTCAAGACCTTTTGAAAGGTTAGTAAATTCCTAAAAAATTCTACCATCTGGTGACATTCCTGTTTTTTGTTTCTCTTCCAATTCTACTTAGATATTTAAGCCTTTAACAACTATTTATATTTTTTATTTCTCAATTTTTTAAAAATATTCTCAAAATTATATAGATATTTTGGAAACAACAATAACAAGTTTCTTATTTTTTATTCTCGTTTCCAATTTATTTCAAAACATAAATAAAAAGATTGTTTTATCATTCAATACAATTATATCTTTCTTTATTAATAAGAAGTAAACAAAAATAAGAAACGAAAGTTACCAAATAAGCTCTTAATTAGTAAAATAAATATTTTGAAAAATGTTAGAGGTCAAACTAGAAATATGTTGAAAGTTGGGGACGAAAATGAAATTTTAACCAAAAGAAGGACCGTACTTGTTAGAGGCACGTTGAGTTCTCCACCGATAAAATAGGCCACGCAAAACATGCCGTTCCTTAAACTCAGCCACATATTATATTATGAAAACAAATAATAAATAATAATAATTATTAATTAATTTCAAATTTGAAAAAAAAATTTCCTCAGCTCACCTAATTGGATTTTTTTTTTTTAATGTTTTTTTCTATACAACTTTTTGTAATTATTGGTTTATTCTATGATTGCATACACCAAATAGATTCCAGATTGCTTACACATCAAGATGGTTCAAAAAATATTTATATATAATTTCTTGTGGACCATATTTGTATTGGAATTAAATTTAGATTTGAATTTTATTGGTCGTAATTTTAACATTCGGCCTTAAAAAAGCACTAGGTGGGAATTCGAACCTACAACGTCGAGATACATGTATTAACCAAAGTATTAAATATACATCAACATGCCACCATTTCTAGAAAATGAACAAAATAGATAGAAAATATCACTAATATAGGCATAATGTACTACAATCATTTTATTTTTTACCGACAAAACGTTTGACTACTTTTCGAGACTTGTAGTTATGTCTCTTCAACCAAGCCCTAACTAAGGTCAAAGAATAAATGAAAAAAAAATGTTTTTGTGTATTTACCTTATATATACACACACACAAACATACATGAACAATAATAAATTTTAAATTATATATGATAAATATGAGCTTGTTTATTTTTAATTGCAAGATTGAGAAAGTTTCACAATAAATATAGCAATCAAGAATATTTAAAGGATGGATAGATCATTTGAATAGATCTAAGTATAGCAATAACCTTAAACCACTACACATATACAACAAAATATTGATCAATTTTGAAATTATTTTCTTAGACTCTATTTTTAATTGTAATTTTATTTTTATTTTTATTTTTATTTTAATAAAATTAGGCTTTGTGATAGTTATTTATATCAAACAACTACCAATATTTTATTGTATTCAAAAACAGAAAATATCATCAAACCAACTCATAGTTTTCCTTGTTCAATAATATATATATATATATATATTTATTTGTTTAATCATTAGTCTATCAAAATAGTTTTCCTTAGCAAGCGAGATAGCTTACCTCGATTGTTACATATTAAGTGACCATATTTATTATACAACGTAAGTAATACTAACATCAACATAACTCAACAGTTAAAGTATCTTATTTCTTTTTCTCTAAGTCGAGGATCAATCTCCCATCACATAATTTATTATACTAAAAAAATAGATGGTTGTAATCTTCCGTTATCTTTTTTTGTTATTATTTTTTTTAATGTTTATTATGTTTCTCTACCCTTAAATAAACCCTTTCTAAAATTTGGTAGGTTGGATTGTTCTTGATATATATAAAATTGATTGAAATTGAATGATTAAAAAACAATTAAAAAACACCAAATGAGACCAATTAGTTTGTTTTAATGGTTTGTACTAAAAAAAAGTTTGTTTTATTTGTACATCATAGACCAAAAGTTAAATATTGTGTTGGCTTACAACTACAAGGTTCCCACCTTCTAGAAGCAAGTCATGGCATTTAAAGCTTGCCAATATTCTTTATTAAATTCCTTGTAATCCATTTCGAGGAAACCTTTTCCGAAAAATACAAAATGTTAAAATGTGGTTTAAACTTTTATTTACTCGTATCTAAAATTAATAATATTTCTAGTAGTTTAATTAATTTTACATAAATTCAAGCTAACTTTATTTAAAAAAATTAATGTAAACAAATTTGAAGATAAATTATTAATAAGTAAAAATCAAAAATTAAAATTGAAGAAATTAACTAACTATATATAGTGTGTTTGGTATGCTAATGCAAAATAGTAATTTAACGTTACGTTCAATGAGAAACTTAGGAAAAAGTATAGATATTTTAACTATTAAACTAGGCTCAAATTATATTCGACTTCACATGCATAGTTGTCAATTTGAACATAACTAAAATAATTTTTTTATTAATTCAACAATTGCAAGTTGGGAAATCTTGAATCATCGAGAACAAGAATAAGTAGCTTCTTCATGCTATTGCAAGTTGAGAGCTAGAGTTTGTGGCCTCACACCATATATTTCTATGTTATATTCTCGAAAGATAAAACAAAAATGAAAACAAAACATGTGTTTGGTTTAACACTACAAGAATTTCCTTCAACACTACAAGAAAATTCAAATAAATTTTAGGAGATCGTATAAAACTATACTACTTTTTTTGTAATGATAAAGCTGACAAACCAACTTGGGAGAATCCGATGGTTGTAATGAATATGGACTTACCTAATACTAGTACATCTAATAAATTATAATTGACTAGTAGTAAAATGACCAAGAAAATAGATGAAGAGTGTTGAATGAAGATTACGAGACATAATGTTGATGCAATTATCTGTCCAAGTATCATGGAGTGACTTGTGTTGGACCCTAGTGAGCTTTTGCATAGTGAGTTGAGTAGGGACTGTCTCTCTAGCGAACTGAAGTATAGCGAGTTTGAGAGGAAAGACCTCCTAAGTGAGCTAACGTGGAACGAGCTAGATGAGAAAGACTTGCAAAAACAGATAGAGCACTCTAACGCTCAAGTCAATCTGAATTCGAGCTGAGTAGATCAGCTTTAGACAAAAATTGCATCTGATTGAGTGGTGATTAATCAATAATTCCCCTACACGTCATTTATATGTTCACTTTATGGAAAGTACGTGTGTGAAGAGTGCGCGCGTAGGCGATACTAGTTTGGAAGAGGCCGAACTGGGCGCCTACTCACTGAATTGGTCTTGATACTTTGAATTTCAAACAGCAAAAACAATTTTCTTCCATTACGTGTGCAATTACCTAAAAATCAGGAGGCAAAACCGTATATTTGAATTTCAAATATTTTTACACCAACCATTGCTTATGGAATTCTATAAATATTCGTGGAGGTGAGAGGTAAAGACACGCAATAGTAATTTAAGGAGCATAAGAACTTTTTCTCCTATCCTGTACTAACAAAATCTTCATTTTTTGGTAAGAACAAGTGGGATGAATGTGTATTGACAGGGGATGAAATGTTACCCATTTCATGGGTCTATTTTCTACTATGCGGTGGGCAGGTGACCTACCACTCATTGTAGACCATACCAAATGGTTGGATTTAGCGCGCCGCAAAACTCAGACTCAAGGTCCATGTACCTTCATCATCCAAAGTTTCAAAATCCCCTGGAAGAAGAGGGATCATATCAAGAGAGTCAGACTCCACAATTAGGCGAGAACAACCAATGGAATACGCAAAATAGATGCCTTCGAGAATGGCTAAAAGCTCAGCGAGCAACAGGGGTGAGAAATTTGAAGCAATTGAGATCTTGTTGTCCTAATTTTTCCAAATGAATCTTGAATGATAAGCACCAAACCCGTTGCTTGGCTTCAAGCTACAACCGGCGTTCGTATTCAATTTTAACAGGGGGAGTCAGATTATTGACTAGCTGTAAATAGACCAAGAAAATAGATCAATAATGTTGATTGAAGATTATTCAAAGCACTCTTGAGAGTTTGACATGATTCTTCAACTTTGATAATGGTTTTATCCTATTTTACCCCGAGCTTTAAACACTTTCAATTATGTTTCTTCAACTTTTATTTTGAATTAAGAAGTCTTTATCGTTTAATCATGTTATTTTGATTGGACTATCAACTTATGATTTGGCACATGACACAAAATTGTAAGCATGTGAATAGAATGAGATGTCGGTCCTTAAATTAGAAAATATAGAAAAAGAGAGTAGGGTATAAGACGTTATCACGTTCAACGTGTTTCGTCAACATTTAAGTAACGTTATTAATGATGAATAGATTTATTAGAATAAAATATTGAAACTTTTTACTTTAGTGATTAGATAGGCACATCGTCAAAGTCCAAAAATATATCTAAATTAGTCATTTACAAGTCAACGTGAACTTAACTAAGTGTAATTGACATTTCGAATTCCCACGTACTTATAGTATTAAAAGTGAAAAAAAAAATAGTCATTTATAATAAATTGCTTTATATATAAAACAACATAATTGCCTATATCAATATAAAATATATTGTTTTAATGAAACAAATAAACCTTTTTGTCCCTGTGTTTTGAGTTTCATTTCTATTTGTCTATAATTTTTCGAAATTCTACATATCTTTGAGATTATAATGAGTGTAACGTTACTTTTTCTTGTTTTTTTCTCTAATTTTAATAATAATAAAAGAAAAATTATGAACTCAACGCTCATAAATTTAAGAATGATATTAGAACAAATTGACAACGAGAACAAGAAACAAAAAACTTGGTTTCGTTGTTTCCAAATTAAAGCTCCAATACAATTTTGAGAATGTTTCTTAAAAATAGAATCAAGGAACATAAATAGTTGTCAAATGCTAAGATTTCTTAATAAAATTAAAAATGAGAAACAAGAAACAAAAAATGAAAACATTAAGAAACCCGCAAAATAATGCTCCCGTTTGGTCTCCCAAGGATAATTTTATATTAACTTCTTGGGAACGACGACGACGTTAGCAGTACAGGTAAGGACCAAATAGAAATGTGACGAACGATGAATTTCAAACTTAACACGTGTCATATATCACTAAAAGAAGCACAATTATGTGTCTCCAGACTAGAAGCTAAATGGCCAAACTAAAGTCTAGTTGGCCGCCCAACTACACCAATAACTACTAAGTGGTTCTACATCGAGGATCCCGTGGTATGGTTACGTGCGTGATCTTTGAGCAGTCGCAACCAACTCTCTCATCCTTCATTCTTTTCAAAAAAGAAAGAAAAATCATTCAAATTTGAGAGTAATTGAGAACTTACTTAGGGGTGCTAATCTTCGATTTTGCAGGAATCTACTTGCCTACCATCTAGATTTGAATGTTTTGATCAAATTTTGGAAGAAACATAATGAAAATACCCTCCCCGATTTGAACCCTGGGCTCCTCCCTCCTTATTTGGGGACGAGTCCTGTAAAGTCAGTTACAGTGTTGGGTAGTCGTTGACACTTTGATCTAGGGATCCAACTGACAAAATCTATTCCGATTTATTAGAAGAAGAAAGAAAAAAAAGCACTCAAAATTTTGTAACAAAAAGATACTTTCCCTATTTTAATTGTATGCATTTTGAAAGGGACCAAAATAATGATGTAACTAACTCCTTAAATCGTGCCAATAAATTTTCTTTATTTCTTTATTTTTTACGGAAATCAATTTGAATTTTTGAAACCCTCATTTCCTTTTTTCTTCTTTTTTCTCCTCTTTTGATCGAAAGGATTTGAAAACCCTCATTTCACTCCTTTGGTATTTTTATAGTCCCTACTATAAATTAACTATTTTTTTTATTATTAACATATTATTTATATGTATTTAGACCACATAATTGGTATATATATTTTTCTATTACACGTCTAAAACATATAATATATTGAAAAGAATAAATCAACATATAAATTATATATATCTATATCATTTGACATAATATTGCAACGTTATTATAATTTATCAATATATATATGTCTATATCATTTTACATAATATTGTTGTCAAGTTATTATAATTTATCAATATACATATATATATGACACAAAAATACCATATATTTTAAAATCATATGAGTCCAACAAAGTGTAATATGTGTCTGAGAATTCTTGTAAAAGAATACATTATATGGTATTTTATTATATATATATATATATATTTTTTGAGATAAGTATGGTATTTTAAATTAAAATGAATTAAAAACTCAAATCTATAAAAATGAAATAAGATTAATAATAATTAAATACTAAAATTTCGAAATATATAGGGTTGTCATAACTTTTACGTTATTAAATCTGATTTCCCACAAAGAGCAAATTTGGGACAAAACTCACATGAGTAGTGGGGCCATTGTCAAAGAGATCTAATCTCTATATTTATAAAAGATATTGACTATTTTTTAATATAAAGTCATATTTTGAGGATAATTATTTCTAGATCCAAATACTATTCTCAGTAGTTTCTATTAATTTTTTTTTTTCATTTTGGTCTCTCAATTTATTTTAATTTAGGTAATTTTAACATTTACCCATTTTTGTTATTGTACTTTCGAGATGTCCTTTTAAAAAGTGATCAGTCATTTTAGTTCTTAATTTTCTTTGTTATCTCTTTTTTTTAATCACAATATTTCAACAATACACTACACACTCAATAAATTTAATGGAGCCATAAATTTTGTGTTAAATGATTTTCATTGTATATACTTTACATTAAAAATTTTGGAAAAAGAAAAACAACTTGTTTTAAAATTATATTGAAGGTACAATAACTAAATGAATAAAAACTGAAAATACTGAAAATACAGAAACATATTTTAATAGGATATTGCTACTAAAATCTACAATTGATTCATATAATTTCATTTTCACCCAATTTAAGCATATTTTAGTGGTTAAGCATATTCTTGTTTCTCAAAAAAAAAAATACTTAGGTTAGAACCTCCATTCATTGCTCGTATTTGTGATATAATATTCTAAACAAGTTCGTATATTATCCGCATTAGCATCACAATTTCTTCTCACTTAAATCGTCCATCATAAACAAGTGCAATCCCATCTGAAATTGAAAATTTTGTTTTTAGTAAATAACTTTTAAATTATCAAGTTTTAATAAATTTTAAAAGACAAAAATCTAGCCTAAAATTTGAGGACTATGTTTAGATCATGTGAAAGAAAAATAAATGATACATGTTAGATTATATTCACTCCTATCCCATTAAATTTTGTCATCTATGTATATAGTCAAGCCAAAATTTTGATGCTTGTGTGGCATATTTTTGGATTTTTTAGGTGTTTTCAACGCTTTAAAGGCTAGTTTGATTTCCAATTTTATTTAGAAACCTAAGCATTTGACAACTATTTATATTTTCTCGTTTCTCATCTTTTAGAAATATTCTCAAACTTGTATAGAATTTTTTTTTTTTAAAAAAAAAACATATTTATTGTTTCTTATTTCCGTTCCCAAATTGTTCCAAAACATAATTTATCATTCACGATGAGTGTTTGGGGTCATGCAATCATATTTTTGTTCATTAAAAATGAAAAAAACAGTAACAAGAAATGGAAACGTTACCAAACTAGTTGTTTGGTGTCTGAGGATGCGTTTGTTTGGTGATTTGAAAACATTTCTTAAATCAAGTGATTCAACGGAAACAAAATTGTTTTTAGTGTTTTCATATATGTGTTTATAAAATAGTTGTAGTTATCAACTAAATATTTTGTTAAATCTAAAATAATATTAATTAATTTATCAACATATATGTTATAACATTTGTAAAATTACTATTTTACAATATTATATATATTATATTTTACATTTTTCAATTTTAACAAAAATGAAATGATTTTATAACATGTTATAGTATTAATATATTTATAAAAAAAATTATTTCGGAATGTAATTCTACATTTTAAAGTTTAATCTACAAACATTGAAAACATTAAATTTGTTTTCAAAATTTTCACTCGTCGGAGATCACATAATCGGAAAGCAGTTTTCAAAAACAAATGACAAACAATATTCATTCAATCTATTTGATTAATCTATAAACAAGAAATAGAATCTGACATACCAAACAAGTCATGAGCTTTTAATAACTTTTCTTATTTCTTATTTCTCATTTTTTAAAAAAATCTTTCCAAAATTATGTTGAACTTTTATATACAACAAAATCTCATTCATGTTTTTAGTTTTTTCCAAAACAGATAAAAATATTGTTTTATCATTTTTTTTTAATTTAAAAATGCATAATATATATAAAAAAATATTCTATAAAAATTATGAATGTTCAATTTGAAAAATTAAATTTCATATAAAATTTTTACTTTTTCTTTTATCTAAAATATGAGATAACTAAAAACAAGAATTAGTTACTAAATATGTTTTCATTTATTTTTTTAGTAACAAAAACTAAGAAATAATTACAAAAAAATGAAACAAAACAAAATCGAAATGAAAATAAGAAACAAAAAACAATAAAAAGAAATGTCACGCGATACTAAAAATTTTTACGGCCACCAGTATTATAAGGGTCAAAGATGACCTAGAAGCGGGTAAAATTGATATGCTCCCACACACATCCCAAGGGTAAATCTAGGTATGTGGTCCTCAGATGTAGGGATAGGATGTTGATTCTTTGTGATCTTAATAGTCTATCCATATATGGTCAAATTCGACCATAACTAGCCGTTCGGGTAAAAATTGAATCGTTGGTTCGGTTTTTTCTGTTTCACTCAAAAATTGACCCAACCCTACCCATCTACACTCCTAATTATTAGGATTTAATAGTTAAGTTTGCTATTTTTTTTTTCATTTTAAACTTTGATTTTCTTTTTTGGTGAAATAGTAGAGAGTTGTGTAAAGCAATAGAGGATTGCTGTTTTAATAATTTATCCAGTCAGCTTTGTACGATGCTGACGTGGATAAAAATTCCTGTTGAAGCTAACGTGGACCCCTTACTCTCTTTCTCCGGCATTTTCCACGTGATTGGTTGTCGGTTGTTGTAGAAAAAATCTTTTAGCGGAGATAAATAAAATAAATAGTAATAATTATAATTTATAAGTCATAAATATTTAACTGCAATTCCAAATTGGCAACTTCAAAAAAATATTTAGTGGGTAGCACATTGCCACCAAAAAAATTAAAAAAAGTAGCAAAAACATTCACTTCATTCTTTCAAATCAATGCCTTTTAAGGTTAAAATATAGTTTTAATTACTTATATTTTAGTTCCTTTGAAAAAAATGTTCTATTTTACTTTTTAAAAATTTTCAAAGTTTTGGATTGTTAAAATTTTCTAAGTTGTATCTCGCCCTCCTCTTCGTTCTCGCTCTCGATCACTATAGCCAAAAGGTAGATCCCAAATACGAATGAAGGAATCTTTGTTTTGTCCCTTCGCTCTCGATTTGAAATGAAAGGCTTGTAAGAAGGTCTTGAAATTCCAGGTTTTACTTGAAATCTTCTAATCGACCACCAAAATTTGAATCAAAACGGTTCATATTCAGTGTGAGAAAATAGGCAAAATCGAACCCACATCTTCAAAGGAACACCCATCAAAGTAGAAAAAAAAACTAGAAAAAGAAAAAATTGCTTTTCATACAGCATTGCGGCTGAAGATTAAAACAAAAATAACGCACAACTACAAGATCGAAGAAGGGGAGAACGAGATTAGAATTGAGAAGAGAGAAAATATTGGAGGAGAGAAAAAAAAATAAATTTTCGGGAGAGGAGGAGAGAGGGAGATAGAGGAGAGGAAGATAAAGGAGGGTGAGGGAGTAAGGGAAATGAGATGGGTAGGAAAGTAATTTAGTATCTAAAGATGTCTAGAAAACTTGGTTTTTCTAAATTGTGATTATAAATCAATACTACCTTTTGTATATTCATCTAAATTTCAGTGAATGGTTTACTTGGACTCAATACGGCAGTAAATTTATATATTAACCATGAAAATTTAACTTTAGAGACGAAAATAAAACGTCAGTAAAGTCCATAATTTTTGTAGCGAGTACGGAAGAGGACACATGTAGCCCTCACTTTCTAAAAATGAGAAATATTTATTTGAAAATAGCCAATAACACTATTTTTCATGGTTTGAAATTATATGCGGAAGTGGATTCTAAACTCGCAAATTATAAACCACCCTAAAATTTGTTAAAAAGTATCTTCGTGAGTTCCAAATATTTTTGGAAAATAGACATTTTTAACCTAAGTATTTGTTCTATAATATTTTTTAAAGAGAAAATTAATTAAACGATTCCTCTAAAGGTATTAAGATATATTTAGAAAAACATGTCTTACTCATGACGAAATTCACAATTATATGATAAGATTTTATTGTTAAGGGATTAAAAACATTTTTTATCCCTCCAAAAGTTATACCAAACTCTACTAAAAATAATTTTTAGTAAAACACTCTCAAATTAGTTAAAAGTACTTTCAAATATGTAGAATTTTTAAAATAACTTTCAAATGTGTAGAATTTTTAAAAGCTATGTGAAACTCAACTAAGTGCTTCTCTCAAAAGGCCCTTCATACAAAAAAAAGTGTCACCTAAAAACAATACTCTAAAAATCATTCCAAACTTAGTTTAGAAGTGATTTATCAATTTAGCTAGAAGTACTCTTGAGTGTTTTTAGATGAAAACTTGAAAACTACTTCTCATTAATTTAGCTAAAAATATCTCTCTCTATTCTAAACATAAGGTTAGTGGTTGCATTCACTAATTTCGCAAATGTAGTTGAGCTCAAAGTTTCATAAAATGTGTTAGAGGGAGAATTTACCAAACAAGCACGAGTCCACGTAAGACCCATTTCAGACTTGGGTTGGAGAAAAACCAACAAGAAATCACTCAGTAATTGCACAATTGCATGGCAAGCATCTACCCACGTTCTCTTTAGTAGGTCGCCTTTGCCTCAACTTCCAGAGCCAAGATCTCATATAGACTATCAACTCTCTCGATCTTCCAAAAAACAAGATCGTGTCCTTCCCTTATCCACAGCCCATCGGGTCACAACTTCTCCTAACTAGACCCAACCTCTCCTTGATCACTCGATGGTCGAACCATTCGGAGTATACGATTCAGTTAATCCTGACTTCCGGTCTGACCAGCTTCCTAGACATTGCATCAACAAAATGTATTTGAAGTATGTTGTAAATTTTCATGTGCTCATAAAGAATGTAATAGAAAATCTAGCACGAAAAGCCTTCGTGGTGACTTATTTAAGGATATTGAATAATATTGTGTTGGGATTGGTGGAGCGAAAATAATGGAGAACAAAAAGAAAATAATTAAAAATAAGTTTTGGGCACTGTAGAACGTCGAGAGAGAAGCGCCACGAGCTATGCTCGCTTTGACAGTTAATTAATTGGCTTAAATACTCATAACTATTAAGAAAACATAAGGTCAATGAATTTAATTAACTTTAAATGAAATTTTTTGTTTATTTATTTATTTATTATTATTTTTTTTAGTACCACATGTGAGGAGGGGATCAAACTCACAACTTCTTAGTTGTAGATATATGCCAATTACTGCTAAGGTATGTTCGGGAAAAAAAAATACTTTTATTAATTCATCTTTGCATAGAAAATAATCACACGATTTGTTTTTTTTATTAATAAAAGTAGATGTAATTAGGAAGATTTGAATAAATGGTGAACTAAAAAATAATTAATAAAATAAAATAAAAGGAATATTTAAATGGTGAACGAAAATTATTAGCAAGGATTCATGCCTCTATTTTTCATATTTGACCATAAATTCATAGGGTGTATTCGTCTAACTTTAGTTAACTTTGGTTATTTTACGTCTTGTTCAAAGTGATGTGTATACATGTACAATTACTTGGCGAGATAGCTTTCGTTCTAGATCCCAATCATTGATATGTTCTGTTTGTTTGAGAGTTATTTTTATATAATTGGATTGTTGTTGTCTTTTTTTAAGAAATTATATTAAATAACATAAAATAAATATGTATTTACAAAAATACCATTACTTTTTTTTAAATGTCACAAAAATAGTTTTTGGTTGGTCTTATATTAAGTTTGCAATTTATACCCTTTTATAAACAAATACATATTCCTTTAATTTTGTGCTATTTCTGTAATTCCCTCTTTTTCTTTCTTTTTATTGCTCGATTATGATGTCTGTGGTGTTTCTTCGTATTGTTTGTCTCATGTAATTATGTTATTGTCTTTTCATGTTCATTCTCTGAAACATTTTTAACAGATTTCTTTGTTGTTTTGTATCTCACGGATTATCTTTTTTTTTTCTTCCTTGTAATGCCTAACGTTGCAAAAAGAAACAAGAAAAATGGAAAATTATTAACAGTTAAACATTTTTTGTTAAGCTATCCATAACGGGTCCACTCTAATTTTAAAAGATAATAAATAAAATCAGTTAATTAATGAATTATTTATTCCTTATTTAAAATGCTCATAAATTTGGCCCAAAAACAAGGAAATCAGATTATAATATGTATCGGGAAATTCCTTAATATGTCTTAATGATTCTTTATATATATTAGCCAAAATGGATTAGGTTCGAATCTCTTGGTATTATTCTTGGTACAACCAAAAAAAAAAAATATATATATATATATATATATATATATATAAAACCTCTTGATATTATTGCCTACTATAAAACTTTTTATACACAAATAAATATTTTAATGATATATAGTGGAGATTAAGAATATATTAATTATTTTCTAATTGTGCCTCCCATGTGAAATGTCCATTTCACAAATATTGTATATTTTTTAATTCTATTTTTGTCTTTAAATGTCGAACTTTGACAAAATATTACATAGGCTTGTGTTAAATAATTGGTTAGAAAAAATTGACGCTAAGGACTGAAATGGTTTTTATATAAAATTTAAGGACAAAAAAGATATTATTTGAAAGTTTAGGGTTAAAATAAAAGAGGTATAAGGTTCAAGGGTATAATAAGGGTTAAATCAAAATCATTTTAGTCTTGAATTTTGAAATAAATTCATAGTTTTTATCAAAATAATTATTTATAAAAGGAAAGACTAAAGACTAATAATGTAATTTTTTTTAGATAAAAGACTAATAATGTGGTTGAGGTTACTTTTGAAACAAGGAATTTTTAATAAAAAATAATTTCTTATAAGCTTTTTTTTTTTTTTTTTTCTAATTACTCATTTAGAGTGTGTACTTAGATTCTTTAAGTGATTTTACACGACTAAAAATGTTCTTTTAAAAACATATCATGTTTGATAATAAATAATATTTTTTTTAAACTTGGATGTGTTAAAAATAATTTTATTTATTTATTTTTGCAAAGACTGTTAAAAATATATATATATATTTTTGAAGAAACACCTGAAAAACCAATTATCTAAAAATTAATTTTAATGTGATTGACACTAGAAGGCTGTCAAAATCTAAAACATACTTTTAAAATTTAAAATAAAATAAATATAAAATATTGAAAAAAATTAAAATATTATTTTGTTCAATATATTTTTAATTTTAGTTCATTTTGAACCATATACTTTCAAAATGTTCATTTTGATTCCTATACTTTTAATTTGATTCATTTTAATTTATATACTTAAAAATGTTAGTTGTGCTCTTGTACTTATAAAAAATGATTATTTGATCTCTATTTTCAAATTTCTAACACAAATTATACCAAACGGAAACAATTTAATATAAAGTCATGATTATATTTTAATAAATATATTGAAGGTAATGTCATGTTCAAATTTGTAATTAAAAATAAAATTAAGGGACTAAAATAAACTAAAATTGAAAGTATAGATATTAAAATAAAGCTTTTAAATTAAACATTTTAAACAATAATTATGTTACTTCTCATGGCCCACAAAGAAATATTAAAATAACATATTGGATAAGATTTGTCAGATTTATTGACTTAATTAAAAATGTTTCCATAGCAAGTTGCTTCGATATTAAAGCTTGAAATGACATCCAACATTTTCATTTCAAGAACATGAATTATTGCCATGGAGACTAACTCATTTTCATGTATCTAATTTCTTTGTTTTTTTTAAAGTTTTAAAATATAATTGTCACTCGTTAATTTGTTATTAATAAAATCATTTTTAGACAATCGTGTTTTTTAAGAATTTATAAAACATGTTTTTAGTAATTGCTTCTATAAATCTCAACCCTCTAAAGTTTAAGAAATTATTTGAATCTTAAGATTCTTTATCTATGATGTGAGAATACTGAAAAGGAATGTAATTAATTTTCTTTATTTAGATGTTCTTTGAAAAATTTACCAGTTACTTAAGTTAAATCTTAACTCTTAAAAAATGATTTTAAATAATGTAGAAATAATTTTAAATTCTTTGGAAGGAGAATGATTTGAAATTTTTTATTTGGATATTTTGCTTGAAAGGAAACTAAATCTTCTTTTGCTTTATTTTTTTTCACTGGTATAGTTTTTTAACATTAATTTATTAATTTAAAAAAATGTGACAATGTCAAATTATTAATTTACTAATAAATAAGTACAGTTTTGTAAAGATAAAACTAAAAAACAAACCATTATAAAAAAAGTCAAGTATTTTTAACATGTCATGATTTCGGTAAACATACGCTTAGTTTAGCGGTAATTAACACCTATCTCTAGTTAAGAGGTAGATGAATGAGATTTGATCAAATCATTTAGGTTAAATAAAAAATTTCAATACAACACAGTCCATGCTAAAACAGGAGGGATGATAATTTAATCAAAATTAAAAAAAATACAATTAATATATCAATAAGATATAAAAAATATTAAAGAATTATTACAAGAGTCAACCACGAGCATGAAAAAAAAACTAATAATAAAGAAAGACTTACTGGTCCACTTGCCCGAAAAGTGCCAAAATTTTATTTATTAAAAATGTAAAGGTTAAAAAAAAAACTATTTTGATATTTTTGGCTTTATTCATTTTGTACGAGTTTTAAATTTGGATTATTTTAATCTCAATACTTTAAAAATGTTTATGTTGATTCCTATACTTTTAAAAAGTGACTAATTTGATCATTCCCTTTTAATTTTAATCTCATTTATTTCGATCATAATTTTAACACGACACTTTCTCATTAAATTTCTTTTAACACGACACTTCCTCACTAAATTTCTTCCAATATAACTATAAGCATATATTCAGGAACTTCCATTGAATATAAAATTCGTGTTAAAATTTAGTTAAAAGGACTAAATCGGTCACTTTTCAAAAGCACAGGAACAAAATTACAAAAATCAAAATAGTATTCAAACCAATTTTAGAACTCAAACATTTCTACAAAAGAACTAAAATGCAGACATGTTTATCGACATTGGCATTTAGTAAAACGAAATGACGAAAATAACCCTGCAAGATTAGATAAGATATTGATTAGGTATGTCCAAAATTTTATCAAAAGGAATTGGAAAAAAAAAAGAAAAAAAATGCCCTCACCTACCCGCAACTTTTGATTTGGTCAAAAATCACGCTCTTGAATTCCCCTATAAATAAGCCCCCCTCCTTCCCATCCCATACTGCAAACTCCTCTTCTTTATACACTCATAAAAAATCTCTATCCACACCCACCGCGCAAAAAAAAAAAAAAAAAGAAAAAGAAAGAATTAGAGATTTTTAATTTTAATTAATTTCCCGCGACAGAAATTGCAGGAGGCCGCCGGATACGGTGTCGTATTGTCCAGGTGGGACGGGGCCCACCTGTCAACCGGCTGTTCCCGGTGGTCGGTAAACTCTCTCTTACATTTGGAACTCCGATGTGTTAGTTTGGAATTGGATTAGAGAGAGAAATACGGAGTGGGACGGTCCCCTTGCCTTCCTCGCCTATAAATACCAGCTGTTGACAGCTTCTTTTCTTTTTCCCCTTTTTCCTCCTTTTTTCCTCTCCTCCTCCAAGTTTTTTCTTCTTCTCCGACGAGCATTTTCCGGCGGAACCGCCGCTCACTTCGATTCCTCTGCCGTCGTCATTTCTGCTCTCGCAGGTATACTCTCTGCCCTCTGCTTTCCGCTCTCTCTCTACCTATCTCTCTCTCTCTCTGCTTCTGCTTCTCCTTTTGTTCTGTTGTTCTTCGTGTGTTGCTATGCCTGATCCTTTCTGAACCTCAGATCTGGTGTTTTTCACGCCTTTCAATGGATGTCTTCCTCTTTTTCTTCTGCCTCTTTGAATTTGACTCTCTGTTATGTTTTTTTTTATGCCTGATCGTGATCTTGATCTCCCATCCGCTTTTGAGTTTTCGCTCTGCTATCTCCAGGATCTTTTAGCTTGTTTCGCTCCGTAATTTTACTTGTGGTTTTCTTAGTTTGCTTGTTGATGTGGTGAAGGAGTGTGTGTGTCGTGTCATACATATTAAAATGATATTTTTTTTTGTTTGATTTTCCTCGGGTTTGAAAGGATTTTATATCTTGTATATGATGAAGAATTTAAGTTTTATCAGATTTACTTTCCAGTAATTAATGAGAATTTCTATATCTGTCCGCTTTCCTTCGATGCTTGCGGACGTGGTATTTGACTTTTCGTTTCCTTTTTTGATTCGTGGGGTTTTTCTATGTAAAAACTTCCGTATGTTTTTTTTTACGTTTCAGTTTCCGAATGGAAAAATTGAAGGATTGTCGTTTGGTTCTTTTAAATTTTATTGTGCACTGTATACGTTTGTGGTAAATGAATGAACATACTGTTTCTCTCTGATGTAAGTTTCTGTTCACAACACTGATATTTCTTCGTTGAATCATCATTTAGAGGAAAAAGGAAATGGATGGTTTTGGACTTCGAAATGTGAGCTCACATTGCTCCATCTCTGAGATGGATGATTATGATCTCTCTCGTCTTCTTGACAAGCCTAAGCTCAATATTGAGAGGCAACGATCATTTGATGAGAGGTCCCTTAGCGAGCTGTCCATCAGCCTTGCTAGGGGAGGCTTAGACAACTTTGAGAGCTCGTATTCACCTGGTGGAAGGTCTGGGTTTGATACCCCGGCTTCATCTACCCGAAACTCATTTGAGCCCCACCCAATGATTGCTGAAGCATGGGAAGCTTTGCGGAGATCCTTGGTGCATTTTCGGGGTCAACCAGTTGGAACTATTGCAGCATATGACCATGCCTCAGAGGAAGTTTTGAATTATGATCAGGTTTGATAGTTTTGCAACAAATAAAAAAAGTTCGAAAATTATTTTGATATAACGTTTAATATATGCTAGATGCCCTGACCATGGTAATCTGGAGACTGCAGTGTTGTAGAATGATTATGAACTACTAAAATCTCTGATGTTGATTTTTTTCTTCTGTAGAGAAAGGTCCAATTAAATTTAGAGAACTTATCAGGTTAATTTTGGGCACCAAAAATGCATTGAAAACTTGAGCTCAAAACTGTGGTTTCTTGGATATTTTCACTTTATGATAAGAACTGTTAAAGACAACCTGATGTAAGTTGGTCAGATCATAAAATCACATATAACACACCATTTCTTACCGTAATTTATTATGTGTATTTGATGAGATATACTTGGTCTATCTACTGTTTTCGTTATATTTTTGCCATTTCTTTCTTTCATTTCATTGAATTATTTTTCGTTTCTTCCAGTTTCTTAATTGAAGGATGAGAAATACTTGTAACAACTTTAACAGAAGTCTGAAGTATGTTTTGGTTATATTGCTTTTCACTCAGGTTTTTGTTCGGGATTTTGTACCCAGTGCTTTGGCTTTTCTGATGAATGGAGAACCTGAAATAGTTAAGAACTTCCTTTTAAAGACTCTGCAGCTTCAAGGATGGGAAAAAAGAATAGACAGATTCAAGCTTGGGGAAGGTGCAATGCCAGCTAGCTTTAAGGTTCTTCATGACCCTGTTAGAAAAACAGATTCCATCGTTGCTGATTTTGGAGAGAGTGCAATAGGAAGAGTTGCACCAGTCGACTCTGGATTTTGGTGGATCATTCTGCTCCGTGCATATACAAAGTCAACTGGTGATCTATCTCTTGCTGAAACACCAGAGTGTCAGAAGGGAATGAGACTTATATTAACTCTATGTCTGTCAGAGGGGTTTGATACATTTCCAACTCTACTTTGTGCTGACGGGTGCTCCATGATTGATCGTAGAATGGTACATTTCTTAATAACTTTGGCTTTCTATGAAGTTACTTTTTTAGCTGTTTTTCATTTCATATTAGGCGTTTATCTTTTGATAATATTTTCAATAAAGCGTATTGTGTAATTTCCCTCTGTATAATGGTTGGAATCTTCTAGAAGGAATGAAGTTATTTATAATTGAATGGTATTAGTTGATATTTATTAGTCCAATTATCCAAAAGATATATGATATTGAAGGAGGACTTTCATACTAGGACTTGTTATATTTCTTCCTAGGATGTCTTCTAATGATCTAACTGTTTACTTCTAGGACTTGGATTTTATTAAATGCAGACAAATGATTTTATTCTGTTGGTTAGTGTGATAGGATCTGCTTTGGTGGCTTTTAGTGCATGCCTTCTGCCATTAGTCAAGGAATGACATTTTTATGCTTAATGAACATAATTGCTCCTGCAGAAGAATTTATCAGATACTCTGTCTTCTTACTGAACCATATATATTTCAAGAGCTAACTTCACTGTTATCTTCCCTTCAGTGGACTGAAATGTGATGATGCCAATCATTAACATTGTTTATCATACCAAAGTACGTTAACTGTGTTTTTATCCTTTTTCCTTTGACCTTATCTTGTCCAACTGAAAAAACATAAAAAAAAAAGTATTACTAAGTGTTATATTTAAATTGTGTTATTTGTCTCAGTATTAAAAATTGGGGGGTTAATTTTCTCAGCTATACTGAATTTAGCCAGTTCGGTACTTTTTATTTTGTTTAGTCCAGCATAGGCTGTAATTTGCATCTTCATTTGTTCAGATGTGGATATAAAATTTCTGCCCAGCAGTGCTATGCTACTTTGAAGCGTTGCATAATTTTTGGGAGCAGAGTTTTAATTTATTATCGCAGTTGATGTCTTATGTTTAGGTCTAAATGTGTTGGTACGGTGAGAAAAATAATCAACCGCATCATGAAAATTATCTTTTGGATAATAAAAAATGTTTTAATAATTTAGTGTAGGCTTACAAAGTTTTGTTTTTTTTTTTTGGGTGCAATTAATTTATAAATGATATTTGGCTAATTGGATGGATTCCTTGTAACTCCATTGGCCTTGAGGTTGGCTTTTCTTCCCTTGTATTTCCTTAATCTATGAAATGTGGTGTTTAAAACAAAGAAGGGGAGGATAAGGCATCCTCCTCAACAACCAAAGAAAGTTACAAGAAAGATCTTTAATTGGTTTATATTAAACAGAAAAGACTATAAAAGGAATTAGATGCAGAGCTCTATTGAGAAAGAGGCCAGTAACAAACAATACCAATAATTTTGCTTAATTTTCTAAATTTGGTTTAATCCTCTCAAGCCATAACTCCAAGTGGACCATACAATACTGACTTTGTTTTTGGGACTGACCTGACATCATCGGTACTGAATTCCTATAGCAGCTAGGTTGTCTCAGGTGAAGTTAACGATACTATAAAGAATATTCCAAATCTTCCTGGAGAAGTAGTTATAAAAAATTTGAGCCTAGGACTGTAATTGTCTTTTTTACTGCGAAGGGAATGCCTGTCAGTATGGAACATTTCGAGCCCAAAACTATATACTCAATCGATTTTGCACATAAAATTCATACTAGTTTGGCCACACATTTCGAGTCTTATGTTTATTAGTTTTTAGTCAATCTGCTCAGAATTGCTTGTGCACTGTCTTACAAATTGGAGTCCACTTGATCTTCTGGCAACATTGTACATTTCTTAAAATGTGGTATAAATGCAGATATCCGTTATTTTGGAACAAGAGTTGCTTGTGGTGGGTACACCATTTATTAGGGAATATAGCCTCTCTATAAAACTTACAAGCATCCAAAAAGTGTATGGGACCTTCCATTACTCTTTTCCTTAACTGCTTATTTTCATTTTGTAGCTATAATATCAATTATTTAGGAATCTTCTGTGATTTTATTTTCAGATGTTAAAAGCTACAGATAACCTTTTCATTAACTGCCTATTCGGATGCACCTATGTTGTTCAACCTTAAAGAACTTCACATTTTTTTCCTGATATTTTTGAGCAAGTTTTACCATATCAAGGTATTATAACTTCATAATTTTTCTTCAGGGTGTATATGGTTATCCTATTGAAATTCAAGCCCTTTTCTTTATGGCCTTGAGATGTGCTCTGGCAATGCTTAAACATGATGCTGAAGGAAAAGAGTGCATAGAGCGCATTGTGAAGCGTTTGCATGCCTTAAGTTATCACATGAGGAGTTATTTCTGGTTAGACTTCCAGCAACTAAATGACATCTACCGTTATAAAACTGAAGAATATTCCCATACAGCAGTAAATAAGTTTAATGTCATCCCTGATTCAATCCCAGAATGGGTGTTTGATTTTATGCCCACACGTGGTGGGTACTTTGTTGGTAATGTCAGTCCTGCAAGAATGGACTTTAGATGGTTTGCTTTAGGTAATTGTGTTGCAATTCTATCATCTCTTGCCACTCCTGAGCAATCAATGGCTATAATGGATCTTATTGAATCTCGCTGGGAAGAGTTGGTTGGAGAAATGCCTTTGAAAATAACATATCCTGCCATAGAAAGTCATGAGTGGCGGATTATTACTGGTTGTGATCCCAAGAATACCAGGTGGAGCTACCATAATGGTGGATCTTGGCCAGGTTTGTTCATTCACTCATTTATTCTCTTCAAGTTACAAATAACTTTACAATAGTACTTATAATTACCGCTATTAGAGAGTATTCTAACGATAGCTTTTGGTATGAAAAGCAAACTGCTGCAGGTATTGTTGACCTACATCTAGAACGGGCATTAATGCCTTTCATGCACTTTGATATGCAAATCATTCATTTAGTTCCTTGAACTTTTTCTCCTTTTCATATATCACTGAAAAGTTTCTTGTTCAGAAAAAAAAAGTCATTCATTTTGTTGATGATATCTCTGTTTTGAACCTCAAGAAGGCACTATATTATATAGGAACTTTTTCTTTCCAAAAATTTCTAGCCTTATGCTTTATCCACTACTAAATTTTAGCCTTTAGCTAGTATCTACCAGCCAGTAGTAGAGGTCTGAAGTGGAAGCTAAGTTGACAAAACACAATAAGCTATCAACTAAATGTACTTTTTGCTAAGTGGTAAATTTCTGGGTATATATATCTTTGCATGCGTATAGTTGTTTAATTAAGAGGACTTTAACCTCCTGATTATTTTCGTGTGCAATCACTTTTTGTTTTGAGTGTCTGTTGGGAATTTATTGAAACTATTTTAATGTATTCAAGATATTATGATTCTTTTCTGCATAATTAAATTCCTAACAGTCAGCTGCTCAAAGCCACAAACATAAACATGAAAAATAAAAAATGGTGACATGTCTTTCGCTAAAAGTCCAAGACATAGGCATGGTAAGGACATGTTTGTAAAGTATATATCTACGATATACTAACTAGTAACTGAATATTTATTTATATGATTTTAACATCAGAAAGTTGAAGTCTTAACTACAACATGAAAGTAAGAACCAAAATATACTACACAAATAAGAGGGTGGAGAATCTATACTAATATTTACTTATATGATTTTAACATCAGTTAGTTGAAGTCTTAACTACAACATGAAAGTAAGAACCAAAATATACAACACAAATAAGAGGGTGGAGAATCTATATTATGTATTTCGACTTATAAATTCCTGTCTTAAGGATGCAACTAGTTGCCTCCCCATAAGACGAGGTAACCTTGCTCAGACAAGCACTTAGGTGTGCTCTTCTGAATTTTTTGAGGCTGTAGCATGTGCTCTAGGTGGTATTTATCTTTCAAAAATCATAGGGCTAACGTCAAAGGGCAAAAGAGAAATAAAGCTCACCATCGTTTTTCTCCTTTGACCCTTCAATGCTGTTTGAAGGTAAGCTCTTTCTCTCAGTTTGCTTGTCTGTCTGTCTATCTGTCTATTCTGCTCACCTGGTCTCTCTTTGCTACCCAGAAAATTCTGTCCATCCCCCCTCTCCCTCTAATTCTTAATCAAAATCCATGCTCTCATGCTTAGTTTCTAGCACCCTGGTAGATACTCGTGAAAGGCTAATATCTAACACTGGATAAAGCTTAAGGTTTGAGTGTCTCTTGTAAAGATCTTGGAACATTTCTTCAATTTCTTTCTAACAAACCTCCCACAAGATTGCTTTCTCAATGTTGGTCCATAAAGAGATGGAATCTGAGCAGAAGAAGAACAAGTGGTTTGCATTCTCAGTTGGAGTCATGCATAGAACATAGTTGTTTGGAGACACAGCTTTGTGAGAGTTTCTAATTTGTATTCTATCTATAATTAGTACTCAAATCCTAAGGAACATTGTCCAAAGGAAAACCTTCACCTACTTTGGAATATTTATCTTTTAAAAGAGTCTTGAGTTGGGGCTTAGAGAAGAGGGATTGAGCTGCAGTAAGTTTTTCAAGAACGTATTTACCCATAAAGGTACCTGATGGATCAAGAATCGGTATCATTCTATCTTCCTTTCCCAAAGTTGAAGATTTCCTTCAGGGTAGAAGGTTCGTTCAATTTTCCATTTCATCCTCTTTGGAGTTTCTTCTAAAATTAAACATCCAAAATTTGTCTTCTCCCAGAAACTTAAAAGGTGTTTTGTAGAGAACTTTTTGCAGACAATCTTTGAGGCTTTTCAGTAACACTTCTTTTTGAGTTCAGCAATTTATGTAGTCCTCAAAACTATGAGTTAGACTCCACATTTGAGATAATTCATGAGAATCCCTCATGAAATTAAGGGTCTGTTTGGTAACGTTTTTATTTCTTGTATCTTTGTTCTCATTTCCTATTTCTTAAAAACGAGAAATGAGAACATCACTAAACGTACCATTAATTACCAACTTTGATCTTAATTTTCCAGCATTCTTTGCTTTTCTTTCGTTCGTTGTTTGTCATCGCATTGATATTGAGATACAACTTACCATAAAGAGTGCCCAAACCTGTATGTCTTCTTGTAAACTGATGGAAAACTATCTACTGTTTTCGTTATATTTTTGGGGCCTACAATACCCGTAGTTTCTAGTAAACTAAGGACTTGTGCTCGTACCATAGTAAAACAAAATTGCTTAGATGTTCGTTGGAAAAGATCCTTGATTTGGTATAACTCCAAACTTTAAGATTGGAGGGCAGTAAGTATGGATTACTTTGCTGGACACTTGACTTTAATCGGAAATCCGAAAGCAGAAGAATTCTAGGATACGGATTTGAATCACTTGACTTGTAGTTGTAGCAGGGCTTGAAATGGAAAACATCTTAGGACATTGATTAGAATTTTTATAGCATCACAAGATGACCTTCATGTGATTAATTACCTGTTAATCTCATTACGTCTCTTTGTATAAAATTTACTAGACTTGACCATTAATGTATGTTACAGATGGATATTTTCATCACTCACTGCAGTCGGTTCTCGAACCACTTAAAGTAGAATCATCATTACTATTTCTGCATTGTGTAATGCAGCTAAAGATCGGAGTTTGCACGTTAATCTTATCCTTTTCCTTCGTTTTTTTATCATATAATATTGGTGTCTTCCTTGCTGTGGCTGCAGTGCTACTATGGCTGCTAACAGCCGCTTGCATTAAAACTGGTCGACCACAGATTGCAAGAAAAGCCATCGAGCTCGCGGAGAGTCGGTTGCTGAAGGATAGTTGGCCTGAATACTATGATGGAAAGTTAGGAAGATATATCGGAAAACAAGCGAGGAAATACCAGACATGGTCGATAGCGGGATACTTGGTAGCAAAGATGATGTTAGAAGATCCTTCACACTTGGGGATGATATCACTCGAAGAGGACAAGCAAATGAAACCACTGATCAAGAGATCATCATCCTGGACCTGCTGAGAACAGAGAGGCGAAAAGAAAGAGAGAAAGACAGAGGTACCGAAGTCGAGCCCGGTTTTTTCCTTTCGTTTTTCATTGTAACACTATTCTTTTACAGTTTTTCGCTGTGTACAATAGCATCATCATCATCGTCGTCATCGATCTGCAGAGACTTGGCTGTTTTTTTGGGTCTTGAAAAAGGGGTAATTTGTTTCTAAGTTTTTGGCACAAAAATTCTGCAAAAAAATTCCTTGGCTGAATGAATGAATGGATGGCTGGTTGGCCAAAGGGCGAGACACTTTTTAGTTTTTAATATATGGACTTTTGGGAATTTCCTGCCCGTGTGGAGTTATTAATAAATGGCCATTCTTGATAACGTTTCTCTTTTTTTTAATCTCTTGACCAGTTGAATTATGATCGATTATTTTGATTTTTTTTACGATTTTACTTTAGTACTTAGAAAAGAGTGATAATTTTATATTGTACCAGTACAAGAGTCGTGTAACATCCATGTTAATTAATGTATATTTGTTGTGTAACATCATAAGATCGTGAGTTCGAATCTTCACTTCTACACGTTGAACTAAAAAAAATCTAAACACTTGAGGTATGTCCTTGACTAAGGCTGGAAGTTAAAATTTCTTCCACATGCTAAACTAAATTAAATGATCTTAAAATTGAGACATTCAATGTTGGTATTTTTTTAAAAATAATTTTTGTTTAAAATTACGTTTATTTACTATTTTCTACAATATAGTAAACTTGTTTTAAATCATAGCTAAACTTGTTTATATTACCAACAAGTATTTAAATTAATAATAATTTCACTTCAAGTAAAAAATTATTAATGTTTATATTAGGTCCATAATAGAGATATTTTGTTGATATATCTCTGGTAATATTTTTTTTATTTCTTTGCGATACTACAGAGATGTCGATTCACCATTTATATTGATGTCAAACTCATAGACATAAAAATGTCAATATGACAACCTAAATTTAATACTGGTGCTAAACAATAAAAAGAGTCCAAATTGGATGTCAATGTATTACTGAGGATTTTTATTTCACGACAAATCCAACACAATAGTCCATCTTATGTTCCTTCCATTATTGAGCGATTTTGAGGTGGCTGGACGATATTCATAGGGTAGTGCATGCCTCGATGGTTATATCGAGAACTTTGTCGGGCTAGTCGAGTCGATGCCTCGGATATTGTAGGTCCACTGATACTTTTACAAGTGTGGGCGTGTGATAGGTTTTCTACTATTGCTCCGTACCACCATGTATTCACTCCTGAACAATATGCTAGACGTTCTTTCAGTGCACGATACATTTATTTTCATTTATCTATAAATATATTGATTCAGTATCGAACATGCTTTGATCATCTTAAGCCGAACGAGGTATAAGTGAATTTCTTACTTAAAAATAAATACTTACAATTAAGGTAATAACAATGCTAATATGTTTTGCTATACAAAAAAAAAAAAAACAATGCTAATACTTACTTATTAATGATTTCAGATTTTTTGAACGCCTTATACTCACAACATTATGACTCTATTACCTGAATATTGTCATAATGGATGATATATTTGGTTGACTTCAAGCCATCTTATATGTTTTCATATTATTGAGTGGCATCTACCAACTTGAGTGTTGCGACAATTTGGATTTCTACAAAATAACCATCATACTGCAATACTGACACAAGTTTACATCAGATCGACTTACGAGAAAAACACGATCATGATTGGCAACGTTAACATGCAGTATATATATCATTATGGCGTCAACGTCATGATCGGTGTGCATTAAGTGATGCGACAGATGTGCCGGCTGTGTTGGATGATTATCAACATTGGTATGATTCGATTACAAGAAAGTATATCACACGTGAAGCTCTTTATCATGGTTACATGGTTAGTATTATTTTTCTTATATTTTTTTAATTGCAATATTTAAATTAAATTAAATATTAATAATTATTATACCAATTACAGGATTTTTTTGTTAGCAACGTACAAGACTATGCAGTACAAGAAAATTTAGCTATATTAAAATCCATGTGTGATATTTGTATTAGCATAAGTAAATCAAATTCAGTTTATCCAAGAGTTGCTTCGAATTTCGAAATGAGGCGTCCTTGTCGTAGGCGCAACAAAGCACCAAATGAAAATGTTCAAGATGAAGTTGAAGCACAAGAAGCTGATGAAGAAGATAGATTGTTTATGCGAGAAATCGCACAATGTCAATCTAGCTCGAACTCGGTCCTTGCTTCGACCTAAAACGTTAAGGGAAGACCTGCACGGACAAAATCAAGCGACTCGGACTCAATATTAAGTTTGAGGAGAAATTCGATACCTGATGGTAAAATGAGGCCCTCTATTTATAGGTTTAGGTTCCGACAGGGGTTACGACATGTGGTTACCTTGGTCGGATTAGAGGTCTGTAACGCCCCGTGTTACTCAGGTTAGCTTGCCCCGAGTTCCGGAAAATTTTATAACAAAATGGATTTTTATTTATTGTTTTATTGATTTATTTCATTGTTATTTTTAATTGATTCATCAGTGATCTTATTTAATTTAAGTGTGACATCTCGACTAGTGTGTATTGTTACAGTTTTAGTGGTGAGTTAGTAGCGTGTAGTTATTTATCAAGTTACATTTAGTACGGAATTCCATTATGCGACACTTGTTTGGATCATTGGGCCAATTACGAAACTCTATTGTTGGTTTGTTTTAACACGGAAGGATTGGGTAAGTGGGCCTTAAACATAAGGAAAAGAACCCAAGCCCAAAGGAGTAAAAGTTTGAAACAAGAAAAGGGAACCCTAGCCACTTGTTCTCCTTTTCCCCTTTTCCTCTTTTGTTGAAGCCGTCGGCCACCCCCCTCCACCCGGACCCTCCCTCTCCGACGCAGCAGCACCGACGGCAGCCATCTCCGGCGGACACAGCGGCAGCAGCGGCGGCGGCAGCAGGTGCAGCGTCGAACAGCAGCAGCGCGTGACGGGCGGCGGCGTCGTGCGGCGGGCAGCGGCAGTGTGCGACGATCAGCGGCGGCGCGTGACATTCGGGCAGCTGCAGGCGACATCGATACACGCGAGGCTGTGTTCGCGGCGTCCTTTCTCCGATTCAACAAGCCTAACGACCTCGAACAACTTAGATCCGTGAAACCCGGTAACTTTTCTTTGACCCACCTTTGTTCGAAGTTAGATTTGGAGTACCCACACCCAAACGGAATCGATTTAGCATACCCACACCTAAGCGGGGTTGTTTTGTAGCAAGGGACATTGAAACGAAGCCGTTGGAGATCGTATTGGACGTTTTTCGCTGCTGCAAAAACGTGGACAGTAGCGTATTGGTGGTGTTCGGCGATTATCTACATCCGTTGAAACCAGATTTACGCTACCCACGTCTTGGCAAGCTAGATCTAATTTACCCACACCTATACGAAGTCGTTTTGCGGTAACGAGCCCCTTTGAACCCTCTTAAAGATGTTTTTTTTTAGGCTGAATAGTACATTTAAATTGCTGAATTTTTCTGTTTT